>NW_028125702.1:0-304508 GCF_965194825.1 Balaenoptera physalus | reverse complement strand
TAGTGGATAACTCAATCTCTTCTCAGAAACATGCCGGCAGTGACTACAACTCTGGCAACAGCAATGCTTTTCAGGTATCTTCGTGGCCACATGAACGGAGCTTTCATAATGGGCAAACAGGCCTTGTGCCATCAGTCTCCAATTTCTAGGTTGACACGCAGCATATGCGCTGAACCAGGGCTTCCTGGCTCTAGGCAATTTTCTGATATCGAAACGGGTGCTGAAGCAGGGTCTTTAGGAGTCTTGTAAAGCTTACTACCATTAAACTAAAGCAGAACAGCGTTGAAAGCCTCAGGGAACTGCTGCATGCCTCCCGTTTTGTAAGGATATGCAGGGCCTTACATAGAGGCTGGCGCTCCCTTGACTTTAACTTTAGTTACAGTGCAGAGCAAGGGGAGCTTCCAACTAGGAACTGGAAGCACAAGGTTTCTTATGGGAAAACTCAATATCTTATCAGAACTATGCATGCAGTGACTAAAACCCCAGCAACAACAAAGCCTTTCAGGAATCTTCGAGGCCGCATAAATGGTGCTTTCATAATGGGCAAACAAGCCTTGTGCCATCAGTCTTCAATATGTAAGTTGATACGCAGCATTCACGTAGGACGAAAGCTTCCTGGCTCTAGGCAGTTTTCTGATACCGAAACGGGTGCTGAAGCAGGGTCTTTAGGAGACTTGGAAAGCTTACTACCGTTAAACTAAAGCAGAACAGCGTTGAAAGCCTCAGGGAACTGCTGCATGCCTCCCGTTTTGTAAGGATATTCAGGGCCTTACATAGAGGCTGGCGCTCCCTTGACTTTAACTTTAGTTACAGTGCAGAGCAAGGGGAGCTTCCAACTAGGAACTGGAAGCACAAGGTTTCTTATGGGAAAACTCAATATCTTATCAGAACTATGCATGCAGTGACTAAAACCCCAGCAACAACAAAGCCTTTCAGGAATCTTCGAGGCCGCATAAACGGTGCTTTCATAATGGGCAAACAAGCCTTGTGCCATCAGTCTTCAATATGTAAGTTGATACGCAGCATTCACGCAGGACGAAAGCTTCCTGGCTCTAGGCAGTTTTCTGATACCGAAACGGGTGCTGAAGCCAGGTCTCTAGGAGTATTGGAAAGCTTACTACCGTAAAACTAAAGCAGAGCAGGGTTGAAGTCCTCATGGAGATGCTGCATGCCTCCCGTTTTGTAAGGCTATTCAGGGCCTTACTTCGAGGCAAGTGCTCCCCTTGACTTTCACTTTAGTTATAGAGCAGAGCAGGGTGAGCTTCCAACTAGGAACTGGAAGCACAAGGTTTCTTTCGGGAAAACTCATTTTCCTCGCAGAAGCAGGCAGGCAGTGACTAAATCCCTGGCAACAACAATGCTTTTCAGGTATCTTCGAGGCCGCATGAACGGAGCTTTCCTAATGAGAAAACAAGCCTTGTGCCATCAGTCTCCAATTTCTAGGTTGACACGCAGCATACACGGTGGACCAGAGCTTCCTGGCTCTCTGCGGTGTTCTGTTACCGAAACGGGTGCTGAAAGAAGGTTCCTAGGAGTCTTGGAAAGCTTACTACCGCTAAACTAAAGAAGAACAGCGATGAAGGCCTCATGGAACTGCTGCAGGCCTCCCGCTTTGCAAGGATAATCAGGGCCTTACTTGGAGGATGGTGCTCACGTTGACTCTCACTTTAGGTATAGAGGAGCGCAGGTTGAGCTTCCAACTTGGAACTGGAAGCACAAAGTTTCTTTCCAGAAAACTCATTTTCTTCTCTGAGCCATGCCGGCAGTAACTCAAAGCACCGTAACAACAGTGCTTTTCTGGTAGCTTAGAGACTGCATGAGTGGAGCTTTCAAAATGGGAAAGCAAGATCTGTGTCTCAGTCTCACATTTCCAGATAGACACGCAGCATAAGGACATGTTGATGTTAACAAGTCAAAAGAGATTCACGATACCCAGTGGGGCTTTCCTTGATTCAACTTTTTTCTACGACAGCTTATCTGCCTGCAGCAAAGTGCCTAAACAAAGGATGCGTGAGGGAGACAGGTGCCTGTGCTTCCTCCAAAGACCTGCAGTGTTACACCAAGAACAGTGCTTAAATTGTACTTGGATGCAAGCCGACCAGCTCCTTCAGGATGCGTGACTCTAAGTGTAAAAGGTGAAAAGGGATTCGAAGCAGAGTGTTTTTCTCAATAGATTTCAGCTAGGGGAATGAGGTTACATCCATTGCATGGAGGACAGTCTAGAAGTGTGTTCCTGAATCCTGTGTAGAGCTGAGGTCATCTGGCTTTCCCAGGGAGGAGTGCAGTGTGTTGCCTTTCCCTAGCCAACACTGACGTGTTCCAAAAGGCCTACGGGGCAGAAGTAGCTAAGCTGGCCCTGAGCTTCTTGGCTCTACTCAGTATACTGGTACTGAAACGGTTTCTAAAGCAAGGTCCCTAGGAGTCTGGGAAAGCTTACTACGGTGAAACTAAAGCAGAACAGTGAAGAAGGCCTCATGGAGCTGCTCTATGCCTCCCGTTTGGCAAGGGAAATCAGGGACTTCCTTCGAGGCTAGGGCTCACGTTGACTTTGACTTTAGGTATAGAGCAAAGCAGGTGAGCTTCCAACTAGGAACTGGAAGCACAAGGTTTCTTAGTGGATAACTCAATCTCTGCTCAGAAACATGCCGGCAGTGACTACAACTCTGGCAACAGCAATGCTTTTCAGGTATATTCGAGGCCACATGAACGGAGCTTTCATAATGGGCAAACAGGCCTTGTGCCATCAGTCTCCAATTTCTAGGTTGACACGCAGCATATGCGCTGAACCAGGGCTTCCTGGCTCTAGGCAATTTTCTGATATCGAAACGGGTGCTGAAGCAGGGTCTTTAGGAGTCTTGTAAAGCTTACTACCATTAAACTAAAGCAGAACAGCGTTGAAAGCCTCAGGGAACTGCTGCATGCCTCCCGTTTTGTAAGGATATTCAGGGCCTTACATAGAGGCTGGCGCTCCCTTGACTTTAACTTTAGTTACAGTGCAGAGCAAGGGGAGCTTCCAACTAGGAACTGGAAGCACAAGGTTTCTTATGGGAAAACTCAATATCTTACCAGAACTATGCATGCAGTGACTAAAACCCCAGCAACAACAAAGCCTTTCAGGAATCTTCGAGGCCGCATAAACGGTGCTTTCATAATGGGCAAACAAGCCTTGTGCCATCAGTCTTCAATATGTAAGTTGATACGCAGCATACACGTAGGACGAAAGCTTCCTGGCTCTAGGCAGTTTTCTGATACCGAAACGGGTGCTGAAGCAGGGTCTTTAGGAGACTTGGAAAGCTTACTACCGTTAAACTAAAGCAGAACAGCGTTGAAAGCCTTAGGGAACTGCTGCATGCCTCCCGTTTTGTAAGGATATTCAGGGCCTTACATAGAGGCTGGCGCTCCCTTGACTTTAACTTTAGTTACAGTGCAGAACAAGGGGAGCTTTCAACTAGGAACTGGAAGCACAAGGTTTCTTATGGGAAAACTCAATATCTTACCAGAACTATGCATGCAGTGACTAAAACCCCAGCAACAACAAAGCCTTTCAGGAATCTTCGAGGCCGCATAAACGGTGCTTTCATAATGGGCAAACAAGCCTTGTGCCATCAGTCTTCAATATGTAAGTTGATACGCAGCATTCACGCAGGACGAAAGCTTCCTGGCTCTAGGCAGTTTTCTGATACCGAAACGGGTGCTGAAGCCAGGTCTCTAGGAGTATTGGAAAGCTTACTACCTAAAAACTAAAGCAGAGCAGCGTTGAAGTCCTCATGGAGATGCTGCATGCCTCCCGTTTTGTAAGGCTATTCTGGACCTTACTTCGAGGCAAGTGCTCCCTTTGACTTTCACTTTAGTTATAGAGCAGAGCAGGGTGAGCTTCCAACTAGGAACTGGAAGCACAAGGTTTCTTTCGGGAAAACTCATTTTCCTCGCAGAAGCAGGCAGGCAGTGACTAAATCCCTGGCAACAACAATGCTTTTCAGGTATCTTCGAGGCCGCATGAACGGAGCTTTCCTAATGAGAAAACAAGCCTTGTGCCATCAGTCTCCAATTTCTAGGTTGACACGCAGCATACACGGAGGACCAGAGCTTCCTGGCTCTCTGCAGTTTTCTGTTACCGAAACGGGTGCTGAAGGAAGGTTCCTAGGAGTCTTGGAAAGCTTACTACCGCTAAACTAAAGAAGAACAGCGATGAAGGCCTCATGGAACTGCTGCATGCCTCCCGCTTTGCAAGGATAATCAGGGCCTTACTTGGAGGTTGGTGCTCACGTTGACTCTCACTTTTGGTATAGAGGAGCGCAGGTTGAGCTTCCAACTTGGAACTGGAAGCACAAAGTTTCTTTAAAGAAAACTCATTTTCTTCTCTGAGCCATGCCGGCAGTAACTAAAAGCACCGTAACAACAGTGCTTTTCTGGTAGCTTCGAGACTGCATGAGTGGAGCTTTCAAAATGGGAAAGCAAGATCTGTGTCTCAGTCTCACATTTCCAGATTGACACGCAGCATAAGGACATGTTGATGTTAACAAGTCAAAAGAGATTCACGATACCCAGTGGGGCTCTTCCTGATTCAACTTTTTTCTACGACAGCTTATCTGCCTGCAGCAAAGTGCCTAAACAAAGGATGCGTGAGGGAGACAGGTGCCTGTGCTTCTTCCCAAGACCTGCAGTGTTACACCAACAACAGTGCTTAAATTGTACTTAGATGCAAGCCGACCACCTCCTTAGGATGCGTGACTCTAAGTGTAAAAGGTGAAAAGGGATTCGAAGCAGAATGTTTTTCTCAATAGATTTCAGCTAGGGGAATGAGGTTACATCCATTGCATGGAGGACAGTCTAGAAGTGTATTCCTGAATCCTGTGTAGAGCTGAGGTCATCTGGCTCTCCCAGGGAGGAGTGCAGTGTGTTGCCTTTCTCTAGCCAACACTGAGGTGTTCCAACAGGCCTATGGGGCAGAAGTTGCTTAGCTGGCCCTGAGCTTCTTGGCTCTACTCAGTATACTGGTACTGAAACGGTTTCTAAAGCAAGGTCCCTAGGAGTCTGGGAAAGCTTACTACGGTGAAACTAAAGCAGGTCAGTGAAGAAGGCCTCATGGAGCTGCTCCATGCCTCCCGTTTGGCAAGGGAAATCAGGGCCTTCCTTCGAGGCTAGGGCTCACGTTGACTTTGACTTTAGGTATAGAGCAGAGCAGGGTGAGCTTCCAACTAGGAACTGGAAGCACAAGTTTCTTACGGGATAACTCAATATCTTCTCAGAAACATGCCGGCAGTGACTACAACTCTGGCAACAGCAATGCTTTTCAGGTATCTTCGTGGCCACATGAACGGAGCTTTCATAATGGGCAAACAGGCCTTGTGCCCCAGTCTCCAATTTCTAGGTTGAAACGCAGCATACTCCCTGAACCAGGGCTTCCTGGCTCTAGGCAATTTTCTGATATCGAAACAGGTGCTGAAGCAGGGTCTTTAGGAGTCTTGGAAAGCTTACTACCGTTAAACTAAAGCAGAACAGCGTTGAAAGCCTCAGGGAACTGCTGCATGCCTCCCGTTTTGTAAGGATATTCAGGGCCTTACCTAGAGGCTGGCGCTCCCTTTACTTTAACTTTAGTTACAGTGCAGAGCAAGGGGACCTTCCAACTAGGAACTGGAAGCACAAGGTTTCTTATGGGAAAACTCAATATCTTATCAGAACTATGCATGCTTTGACTAAAACCCCGGCAACAACAAAGCCTTTCAGGAATCTTCGAGGCCGCATAAACGGTGCTTTCATAATGGGCAAACAAGCCTTGTGCCATCAGTCTTCAATATGTAAGTTGATATGCAGCATTCACGCAGGACGAAAGCTTCCTGGCTCTAGGCAGTTTTCTGATACCGAAACTGGTGCTGAAGCCAGGTCTCTAGGAGTATTGCAAAGCTTACTACCTGAAAACTAAAGCAGAGCAGCGTTGAAGTCCTCATGGAGATGCTGCATGCCTCCCGTTTTGTAAGGCTATTCTGGACCTTACTTCGAGGCAAGTGCTCCCTTTGACTTTCACTTTAGTTATAGAGCAGAGCAGGGTGAGCTTCCAACTAGGAACTGGAAGCACAAGGTTTCTTTCGGGAAAACTCATTTTCCTCGCAGAAGCAGGCAGGCAGTGACTAAATCCCTGGCAACAACAATGCTTTTCAGGTATCTTCGAGGCCGCATGAACGGAGCTTTCCTAATGAGAAAACAAGCCTTGTGCCATCAGTCTCCAATTTCTAGGTTGACACGCAGCATACACGGAGGACCAGAGCTTCCTGGCTCTCTGCAGTTTTCTGTTACCGAAACGGGTGCTGAAGGAAGGTTCTTAGGAGTCTTGGAAAGCTTACTACCGCTAAACTAAAGAAGAACAGCGATGAAGGCCTCATGGAACTGCTGCATGCCTCCCGCTTTGCAAGGTAATCAGGGCCTGACTTGGAGGTTGGTGCTCACGTTGACTCTCACTTTTGGTATAGAGGAGCGCAGGTTGAGCTTCCAACTTGGAACTGGAAGCACAAAGTTTCTTTAAAGAAAACTCATTTTCTTCTCTGAGCCATGCCGGCAGTAACTAAAAGCACCGTAACAACAGTGCTTTTCTGGTAGCTTCGAGACTGCATGAGTGGAGCTTTCAAAATGGGAAAGCAAGATCTGTGTCTCAGTCTCACATTTCCAGATTGACACGCAGCATAAGGACATGTTGATGTTAACAAGTCAAAAGAGATTCACGATACCCAGTGGGGCTCTTCCTGATTCAACTTTTTTCTACGACAGCTTATCTGCCTGCAGCAAAGTGCCTAAACAAAGGATGCGTGAGGGAGACAGGTGCCTGTGCTTCTTCCCAAGACCTGCAGTGTTACACCAACAACAGTGCTTAAATTGTACTTAGATGCAAGCCGACCACCTCCTTAGGATGCGTGACTCTAAGTGTAAAAGGTGAAAAGGGATTCGAAGCAGAGTGTTTTTCTCAATAGATTTCAGCTAGGGGAATGAGGTTACATCCATTGCATGGAGGACAGTCTAGAAGTGTGTTCCTGAATCCTGTGTAGAGCTGAGGTCATCTGGCTTTCCCAGCGAGGAGTGCAGTGTGTTGCCTTTCTCTAGCCAACACTGAGGTGTTCCAAAAGGCCTACGGGGCAGAAGTAGCTTAGCTGGCCCTGAGCTTCTTGGCTCTACTCAGTATACTGGTACTGAAACGGTTTCTAAAGCAAGGTCCCTAGGAGTCTGGGAAAGCTTACTACGGTGAAACTAAAGCAGAACAGTGAAGAAGGCCTCATGGAGCTGCTCCATGCCTCCCGTTTGGCAAGGGAAATCAGGGACTTCCTTCGAGGCTAGGGCTCACGTTGACTTTGACTTTAGGTATAGAGCAAAGCAGGTGAGCTTCCAACTAGGAACTGGAAGCACAAGGTTTCTTAGTGGATAACTCAATCTCTTCTCAGAAACATGCCGGCAGTGACTACAACTCTGGCAAGAGCAATGCTTTTCAGGTATCTTCGTGGCCACATGAACGGAGCTTTCATAATGGGCAAACAGGCCTTGTGCCATCAGTCTCCAATTTCTAGGTTGACACGCAGCATATGCGCTGAACCAGGGCTTCCTGGCTCTAGGCAATTTTCTGATATCGAAACGGGTGCTGAAGCAGGGTCTTTAGGAGTCTTGTAAAGCTTACTACCATTAAACTAAAGCAGAACAGCGTTGAAAGCCTCAGGGAACTGCTGCATGCCTCCCGTTTTGTAAGGATATGCAGGGCCTTACATAGAGGCTGGCGCTCCCTTGACTTTAACTTTAGTTACAGTGCAGAGCAAGGGGAGCTTCCAACTAGGAACTGGAAGCACAAGGTTTCTTATGGGAAAACTCAATATCTTATCAGAACTATGCATGCAGTGACTAAAACCCCAGCAACAACAAAGCCTTTCAGGAATCTTCGAGGCCGCATAAATGGTGCTTTCATAATGGGCAAACAAGCCTTGTGCCATCAGTCTTCAATATGTAAGTTGATACGCAGCATTCACGTAGGACGAAAGCTTCCTGGCTCTAGGCAGTTTTCTGATACCGAAACGGGTGCTGAAGCAGGGTCTTTAGGAGACTTGGAAAGCTTACTACCGTTAAACTAAAGCAGAACAGCGTTGAAAGCCTCAGGGAACTGCTGCATGCCTCCCGTTTTGTAAGGATATTCAGGGCCTTACATAGAGGCTGGCGCTCCCTTGACTTTAACTTTAGTTACAGTGCAGAGCAAGGGGAGCTTCCAACTAGGAACTGGAAGCACAAGGTTTCTTATGGGAAAACTCAATATCTTATCAGAACTATGCATGCAGTGACTAAAACCCCAGCAACAACAAAGCCTTTCAGGAATCTTCGAGGCCGCATAAACGGTGCTTTCATAATGGGCAAACAAGCCTTGTGCCATCAGTCTTCAATATGTAAGTTGATACGCAGCATTCACGCAGGACGAAAGCTTCCTGGCTCTAGGCAGTTTTCTGATACCGAAACGGGTGCTGAAGCCAGGTCTCTAGGAGTATTGGAAAGCTTACTACCGTAAAACTGAAGCAGAGCAGGGTTGAAGTCCTCATGGAGATGCTGCATGCCTCCCGTTTTGTAAGGCTATTCAGGGCCTTACTTCGAGGCAAGTGCTCCCCTTGACTTTCACTTTAGTTATAGAGCAGAGCAGGGTGAGCTTCCAACTAGGAACTGGAAGCACAAGGTTTCTTTCGGGAAAACTCATTTTCCTCGCAGAAGCAGGCAGGCAGTGACTAAATCCCTGGCAACAACAATGCTTTTCAGGTATCTTCGAGGCCGCATGAACGGAGCTTTCCTAATGAGAAAACAAGCCTTGTGCCATCAGTCTCCAATTTCTAGGTTGACACGCAGCATACACGGTGGACCAGAGCTTCCTGGCTCTCTGCGGTGTTCTGTTACCGAAACGGGTGCTGAAGGAAGGTTCCTAGGAGTCTTGGAAAGCTTACTACCGCTAAACTAAAGAAGAACAGCGATGAAGGCCTCATGGAACTGCTGCATGCCTCCCGCTTTGCAAGGATAATCAGGGCCTTACTTGGAGGATGGTGCTCACGTTGACTCTCACTTTAGGTATAGAGGAGCGCAGGTTGAGCTTCCAACTTGGAACTGGAAGCACAAAGTTTCTTTCCAGAAAACTCATTTTCTTCTCTGAGCCATGCCGGCAGTAACTCAAAGCACCGTAACAACAGTGCTTTTCTGGTAGCTTAGAGACTGCATGAGTGGAGCTTTCAAAATGGGAAAGCAAGATCTGTGTCTCAGTCTCACATTTCCAGATTGACACGCAGCATAAGGACATGTTGATGTTAACAAGTCAAAAGAGATTCACGATACCCAGTGGGGCTTTCCCTGATTCAACTTTTTTCTACGACAGCTTATCTGCCTGCAGCAAAGTGCCTGAACAAAGGATGCGTGAGGGAGACAGGTGCCTGTGCTTCCTCCAAAGACCTGCAGTGTTACACCAAGAACAGTGCTTAAATTGTACTTGGATGCAAGCCGACCAGCTCCTTCAGGATGCGTGACTCTAAGTGTAAAAGGTGAAAAGGGATTCGAAGCAGAGTGTTTTTCTCAATAGATTTCAGCTAGGGGAATGAGGTTACATCCATTGCATGGAGGACAGTCTAGAAGTGTATTCCTGAATCCTGTGTAGAGCTGAGGTCATCTGGCTCTCCCAGGGAGGAGTGCAGTGTGTTGCCTTTCTCTAGCCAACACTGAGGTGTTCCAAAAGGCCTACGGGGCAGAAGTTGCTTAGCTGGCCCTGAGCTTCTTGGCTCTACTCAGTATACTGGTACTGAAACGGTTTCTAAAGCAAGGTCCCTAGGAGTCTGGGAAAGCTTACTACGGTGAAACTAAAGCAGGTCAGTGAAGAAGGCCTCATGGAGCTGCTCCATGCCTCCCGTTTGGCAAGGGAAATCAGGGCCTTCCTTCGAGGCTAGGGCTCACGTTGACTTTGACTTTAGGTAAAGAGCAGAGCAGGGTGAGCTTCCAACTAGGAACTGGAAGCACAAGTTTCTTACGGGATAACTCAATATCTTCTCAGAAACATGCCGGCAGTGACTACAACTCTGGCAACAGCAATGCTTTTCAGGTATCTTCGTGGCCACATGAACGGAGCTTTCATAATGGGCAAACAGGCCTTGTGCCCCAGTCTCCAATTTCTAGGTTGACACGCAGCATACTCCCTGAACCAGGGCTTCCTGGCTCTAGGCAATTTTCTGATATCGAAACAGGTGCTGAAGCAGGGTGTTTAGGAGTCTTGGAAAGCTTATTACCGTTAAACTAAAGCAGAACAGCGTTGAAAGCCTCAGGGAACTGCTGCTTGCCTCCCGTTTTGTAAGGATATTCAGGGCCTTACATAGAGGCTGGCGCTCCCTTGACTTTAACTTTAGTTACAGTGCAGAGCAAGGGGAGCTTCCAACTAGGAACTGGAAGCACAAAGTTTCTTATGGGAAAACTCAGTATCTTATCAGAACTATGCATGCAGTGACTAAAACCCCAGCAACAACAAAGCCTTTCAGGAATCTTCGAGGATGCATAAACGGTGCTTTCATAATGGGCAAACAAGCCTTGTGCCATCAGTCTTCAATATGTAGGTTGCTACGCAGCATTCACGCAGGACGAAAGCTTCCTGGCTCTAGGCAGTTTTCTGATACCGAAACGGGTGCTGAAGCCAGGTCTCTAGGAGTATTGCAAAGCTTACTACCTGAAAACGAAAGCAGAGCAGCGTTGAAGTCCTCATGGAGATGCTGCATGCCTCCCGTTTTGTAAGGCTATTCTGGACCTTACTTCGAGGCAAGTGCTCCCTTTGACTTTCACTTTAGTTATACAGCAGAGCAGGGTGAGCTTCCAACTAGGAACTGGAAGCACAAGGTTTCTTTCGGGAAAACTCATTTTCCTCGCAGAAGCAGGCAGGCAGTGACTAAATCCCTGGCAACAACAATGCTTTTCAGGTATCTTCGAGGCCGCATGAACGGAGCTTTCCTAATGAGAAAACAAGCCTTGTGCCATCAGTCTCCAATTTCTAGGTTGACACGCAGCATACACGGAGGACCAGAGCTTCCTGGCTCTCTGCAGTTTTCTGTTACCGAAACGGGTGCTGAAGGAAGGTTCTTAGGAGTCTTGGAAAGCTTACTACCGCTAAACTAAAGAAGAACAGCGATGAAGGCCTCATGGAACTGCTGCATGCCTCCCGCTTTGCAAGGATAATCAGGGCCTGACTTGGAGGTTGGTGCTCACGTTGACTCTCACTTTTGGTATAGAGGAGCGCAGGTTGAGCTTCCAACTTGGAACTGGAAGCACAAAGTTTCTTTAAAGAAAACTCATTTTCTTCTCTGAGCCATGCCGGCAGTAACTCAAAGCACCGTAACAACAGTGCTTTTCTGGTAGCTTGGAGACTGCATGAGTGGAGCTTTCAAAATGGGAAAGCAAGATATGTGTCTCAGTCTCACATTTCCAGATTGACACGCAGCATAAGGACATGTTGATGTTAACAAGTCAAAAGAGATTCACGATACCCAGTGGGGCTCTTCCTGATTCAACTTTTTTCTACGACAGCTTATCTGCCTGCAGCAAAGTGCCTAAACAAAGGATGCGTGAGGGAGACAGGTGCCTGTGCTTCTTCCCAAGACCTGCAGTGTTACACCAACAACAGTGCTTAAATTGTACTTAGATGCAAGCCGACCACCTCCTTAGGATGCGTGACTCTAAGTGTAAAAGGTGAAAAGGGATTCGAAGGAGAATGTTTTTCTCAATAGATTTCAGCTAGGGGAATGAGGTTACATCCATTGCATGGAGGACAGTCTAGAAGTGTATTCCTGAATCCTGTGTAGAGCTGAGGTCATCTGGCTCTCCCAGGGAGGAGTGCAGTGTGTTGCCTTTCTCTAGCCAACACTGAGGTGTTCCAAAAGGCCTACGGGGCAGAAGTTGCTTAGCTGGCCCTGAGCTTCTTGGCTCTACTCAGTATACTGGTACTGAAACGGTTTCTAAAGCAAGGTCCCTAGGAGTCTGGGAAAGCTTACTACGGTGAAACTAAAGCAGGTCAGTGAAGAAGGCCTCATGGAGCTGCTCCATGCCTCCCGTTTGGCAAGGGAAATCAGGGCCTTCCTTCGAGGCTAGGGCTCACGTTGACTTTGACTTTAGGTATAGAGCAGAGCAGGGTGAGCTTCCAACTAGGAACTGGAAGCACAAGTTTCTTACGGGATAACTCAATATCTTCTCAGAAACATGCCGGCAGTGACTACAACTCTGGCAACAGCAATGCTTTTCAGGTATCTTCGTGGCCACATGAACGGAGCTTTCATAATGGGCAAACAGGCCTTGTGCCCCAGTCTCCAATTTCTAGGTTGACACTCAGCATACTCCCTGAACCAGGGCTTCCTGGCTCTAGGCAATTTTCTGATATCGAAACAGGTGCTGAAGCAGGGTCTTTAGGAGTCTTGGAAAGCTTATTACCGTTAAACTAAAGCAGAATAGCGTTGAAAGCCTCAGGGAACTGCTGCTTGCCTCCCGTTTTGTAAGGATATTCAGGGCCTTACCTAGAGGCTGGCGCTCCCTTGACTTTAACTTTAGTTACAGTGCAGAGCAAGGGGAGCTTCCTACTAGGAACTGGAAGCACAAAGTTTCTTATGGGAAAACTCAGTATCTTATCAGAACTATGCATGCAGTGACTAAAACCCCAGCAACAACAAAGCCTTTCAGGAATCTTCGAGGACGCATAAACGGTGCTTTCATAATGGGCAAACAAGCCTTGTGCCATCAGTCTTCAATATGTAGGTTGATACGCAGCATTCACGCAGGACGAAAGCTTCCTGGCTCTAGGCAGTTTTCTGATACCGAAATGGGTGCTGAAGCAGGGTCTCTAGGAGTATTGGAAAGCTTACTACCTAAAAACTAAAGCAGAGCAGCGTTGAAGTCCTCATGGAGATGCTGCATTCCTCCCGTTTTGTAAGGCTATTCAGGACCTTACTTCGAGGCAAGTGCTCCCCTTGACTTTCACTTTAGTTATAGAGCAGAGCAGGGTGAGCTTCCAACTAGGAACTGGAAGCACAAGGTTTCTTTCGGGAAAACTCATTTTCCTCGCGGAAGCAGGCAGGCAGTGACTAAATCCCTGGCAACAACAATGCTTTTCAGGTATCTTCGAGGCCGCATGAACGGAGCTTTCCTAATGAGAAAACAAGCCTTGTGCCATCAGTCTCCAATTTCTAGGTTGACACGCAGCATACACGGAGGACCAGAGCTTCCTGGCTCTCTGCGGGGTTCTGTTACCGAAACGGGTGCTGAAGGAAGGTTCCTAGGAGTCTTGGAAAGCTTACTACCGCTAAACTAAAGAAGAACAGCGATGAAGGCCTCATGGAACTGCTGCATGCCTCCCGCTTTGCAAGGATAATCAGGGCCTTACTTGGAGGATGGTGCTCACGTTGACTCTCACTTTAGGTATAGAGCAGAGCAGGGTGAGCTTCCAACTAGGAACTGGAAGCACAAGGTTTCTTATGGGATAACTCAATATCTTCTCAGAAACATGCCGGCAGTGACTACAACTCTGGCAACAGCAATGCTTTCCAGGTATATACGAGGCCACATGAACGGAGCTTTCATAATGGGCAAATAGGCCTTGTGCCATCAGTCTCCAATTTCTATGTTGACACGCAGCATACTCGCTGAACCAGGGCTTCCTGGCTCTAGGCAATTTTCTGATATCGAAACGGGTGCTGAAGCAGGGTCTTTAGGAGTCTTGGAAAGCTTACTACCGTTAAACTCAAGCAGAACAGCGTTGAAAGCCTCAGGGAACTGCTGCATGCCTCCCGTTTTGTAAGGATATTCAGGGCCTTACCTAGAGGCTGGCGCTCCCTTGACTTTAACTTTAGTTACAGTGCAGAGCAAGGGGACCTTCCAACTAGGAACTGGAAGCACAAGGTTTCTTATGGGAAAACTCAATATCTTATCAGAACTATGCATGCTTTGACTAAAACCCCGGCAACAACAAAGCCTTTCAGGAATCTTCGAGGCCGCATAAACGGTGCTTTCATAATGGGCAAACAAGCCTTGTGCCATCAGTCTTCAATATGTAAGTTGATACGCAGCATTCACGCAGGACGAAAGCTTCCTGGCTCTAGGCAGTTTTCTGATACCGAAACGGGTGCTGAAGACAGGTCTCTAGGAGTATTGGAAAGCTTACTACCGTTAAACTAAAGCAGAACAGCGTTGAAAGCCTCAGGGAACTGCTGCATGCCTCCCGTTTTGTAAGGATATTCAGGGCCTTACATAGAGGCTGGCGCTCCCTTGACTTTAACTTTAGTTACAGTGCAGAGCAAGGGAAGCTTCCTACTAGGAACTGGAAGCACAAGGTTTCTTATGGGAAAACTCAGTATCTTATCAGAACTATGCATGCAGTGACTAAAACCCCAGCAACAACAAAGCCTTTCAGGAATCTTCGAGGCCGCATAAACGGTGCTTTCATAATGGGCAAACAAGCCTTGTGCCATCAGTCTTCAATATGTAGGTTGATAGGCAGCATTCACGCAGGACGAAAGCTTCCTGGCTCTAGGCAGTTTTCTGATCCCGAAATGGGTGCTGAAGCAAGGTCTCTAGGAGTATTGGAAAGCTTACTACCTAAAAACTAAAGCAGAGCAGCGTTGAAGTCCTCATGGAGATGCTGCATGCCTCCCGTTTTGTAAGGCTATTCAGGACCTTACTTCGAGGCAAGTGCTCCCCTTGACTTTCACTTTAGTTATAGAGCAGAGCAGGGTGAGCTTCTAACTAGGAACTGGAAGCACAAGGTTTCTTTCGGGAAAACTCATTTTCCTCGCAGAAGCAGGCAGGCAGTGACTAAATCCCTGGCAACAACAATGCTTTTCAGGTATCTTCGAGGCCGCATGAACGGAGCTTTCCTAATGAGAAAACAAGCCTTGTGCCATCAGTCTCCAATTTCTAGGTTGATACGCAGCATACACGTAGGACTAGAGCTTCCTGGCTCTCTGCAGTTTTCTGTTACCGAAACGGGTGATGAAGGAAGGTTCCTAGGAGTCTTGGAAAGCTTACTACCGCTAAACTAAAGAAGAACAGCGATGAAGGCCTCATGGAACTGCTGCATGCTTCCTGCTTTGCAAGGATAATCAGGGCCTTACTTGGAGGTTGGTGCTCACGTTCACTCTCACTTTTGGTATAGAGGAGCGCAGGTTGAGCTTCCAACTTGGAACTGGAAGCACAAAGTTTCTTTCCAGAAAACTCATTTTCTTCTCTGAGCCTTGCCGGCAGTAACTAAAAGCACCGTAACAACAGTGCTTTTCTGGTAGCTTGGAGACTGCATGAGTGGAGCTTTCAAAATAGGAAAGCAAGATCTGTGTCTCAGTCTCACATTTCCAGATTGACACGCAGCATAAGGACATGTTGATGTTAACAAGTCAAAAGAGATTCACGATACCCAGTGGGGCTTTCCTTGATTCAACTTTTTTCTACGACAGCTTATCTGCCTGCAGCAAAGTGCCTAAACAAAGGATGCGTGAGGGAGACAGGTGCCTGGGCTTCCTCCAAAGACCTGCAGTGTTACACCAAGAACAGTGCTTAAATTGTACTTAGATGCAAGCCGACCACCTCCTTAGGATGCGTGACTCTAAGTGTAAAAGGTGAAAAGGGATTCGAAGCAGAATGTTTTTCTCAATAGATTTCAGGTAGGGGAATGAGGTTACATCCATTGCATGGAGGACAGTCTAGAAGTGTATTCCTGAATCCTGTGTAGAGCTGAGGTCATCTGGCTTTACCAGGGAGGAGTGCAGTGTGTTGCCTTTCTCTAGCCAACACTGAGGTGTTCCAAAAGGCCTACGGGGCAGAAGTAGCTTAGCTGGCCCTGAGCTTCTTGGCTCTACTCAGTATAGTGGTACTGAAACGGTTTCTAAAGCAAGGTCCCTAGGAGTCTGGGAAAGCTTACTACGGTGAAACTAAAGCAGAACAGTGAAGAAGGCCTCATGGAGCTGCTCCATGCCTCCCGTTTGGCAAGGGAAATCAGGGACTTCCTTCGAGGCTAGGGCTCACGTTGACTTTGACTTTAGGTATAGAGCAAAGCAGGTGAGCTTCCAAGTAGGAACTGGAAGCACATGGTTTCTTACTGGATAACTCAATCTCTTCTCAGAAACATGCCGGCAGTGACTACAACTCTGGCAACAGCAATGCTTTTCAGGTATATTCGAGGCCACATGAACGGAGCTTTCATAATGGGCAAACAGGCCTTGTGCCATCAGTCTCCCATTTCTAGGTTGACACGCAGCATAGTCGCTGAACCAGGGCTTCCTGGCTCTAGGCAATTTTCTGATATCGAAACGGGTGCTGAAGCAGGGTCTTTAGGAGTCTTGTAAAGCTTACTACCATTAAACTAAAGCAGAACAGCGTTGAAAGCCTCAGGGAACTGCTGCATGCCTCCCGTTTTGTAAGGATATTCAGGGCCTTACATAGAGGCTGGCGCTCCCTTGACTTTAACTTTAGTTACAGTGCAGAGCAAGGGGAGCTTCCAACTAGGAACTGAAAGCACAAGGTTTCTTATGGGAAAACTCAATATCTTATCAGAACTATGCATGCAGTGACTAAAACCCCAGCAACAACAAAGCCTTTCAGGAATCTTCGAGGCCGCATAAATGGTGCTTTCATAATGGGCAAACAAGCCTTGTGCCATCAGTCTTCAATATGTAAGTTGATACGCAGCATTCACGTAGGACGAAAGCTTCCTGGCTCTAGGCAGTTTTCTGATACCGAAACGGGTGCTGAAGCAGGGTCTTTAGGAGACTTGGAAAGCTTACTACCGTTAAACTAAAGCAGAACAGCGTTGAAAGCCTCAGGGAACTGCTGCATGCCTCCCGTTTTGTAAGGATATTCAGGGCCTTACATAGAGGCTGGCGCTCCCTTGACTTTAACTTTAGTTACAGTGCAGAGCAAGGGGAGCTTCCAACTAGGAACTGGAAGCACAAGGTTTCTTATGGGAAAACTCAATATCTTATCAGAACTATGCATGCAGTGACTAAAACCCCAGCAACAACAAAGCCTTTCAGGAATCTTCGAGGCCGCATAAACGGTGCTTTCATAATGGGCAAACAAGCCTTGTGCCATCAGTCTTCAATATGTAAGTTGATACGCAGCATTCACGCAGGACGAAAGCTTCCTGGCTCTAGGCAGTTTTCTGATACCGAAACGGGTGCTGAAGCCAGGTCTCTAGGAGTATTGGAAAGCTTACTACCTAAAAACTAAAGCAGAGCAGCGTTGAAGTCCTCATGGAGATGCTGCATGCCTCCCGTTTTGTAAGGCTAATCTGGACATTACTTCGAGGCAAGTGCTCCCTTTGACTTTCACTTTAGTTATAGAGCAGAGCAGGGTGAGCTTCCAACTAGGAACTGGAAGCACAAGGTTTCTTTCGGGAAAACTCATTTTCCTCGCAGAAGCAGGCAGGCAGTGACTAAATCCCTGGCAACAACAATGCTTTTCAGGTATCTTCGAGGCCGCATGAACGGAGCTTTCCTAATGAGAAAACAAGCCTTGTGCCATCAGTCTCCAATTTCTAGGTTGACACGCAGCATACACGGAGGACCAGAGCTTCCTGGCTCTCTGCAGTTTTCTGTTACCGAAACGGGTGCTGAAGGAAGGTTCCTAGGAGTCTTGGAAAGCTTACTACCGCTAAACTAAAGAAGAACAGCGATGAAGGCCTCATGGAACTGCTGCATGCCTCCCGCTTTGCAAGGATAATCAGGGCCTTACTTGGAGGTTGGTGCTCACGTTGACTCTCACTTTTGGTATAGAGGAGCGCAGGCTGAGCTTCCAACTTGGAACTGGAAGCACAAAGTTTCTTTAAAGAAAACTCATTTTCTTCTCTGAGCCATGCCGGCAGTAAATAAAAGCACCGTAACAACAGTGCTTTTCTGGTAGCTTCGAGACTGCATGAGTGGAGCTTTCAAAATGGGAAAGCAAGATCTGTGTCTCAGTCTCACATTTCCAGATTGACACGCAGCATAAGGACATGTTGATGTTAACAAGTCAAAAGAGATTCACGATACCCAGTGGGGCTCTTCCTGATTCAACTTTTTTCTACGACAGCTTATCTGCCTGCAGCAAAGTGCCTAAACAAAGGATGCGTGAGGGAGACAGGTGCCTGTGCTTCTTCCCAAGACCTGCAGTGTTACACCAACAACAGTGCTTAAATTGTACTTAGATGCAAGCCGACCACTTCCTTAGGATGCGTGACTCTAAGTGTAAAAGGTGAAAAGGGATTCGAAGCAGAGTGTTTTTCTCAATAGAGTTCAGCTAGGGGAATGAGGTTACATCCATTGCCTGGAGGACAGTCTAGGAGTGTGTTCCTGAATCCTGTGTAGAGCTGAGGTCACCTGGCTCTCCCAGGGAGGAGTGCAGTGTGTTTCCTTTCTCTAGCCAATAATGAGGTGTTCCAAAAGGCCTACGGGGCAGAAGTAGCTTAGCTGGCCCTGAGCTTCTTGGCTGTACTCAGTATACTGGTACTGAAACGGTTTCTAAAGCAAGGTCCCTAGGAGTCTTGAAAAGCTTACTACGGTGAAACTAAAGCAGAACAGTGAAGAAGGCCTCATGGAGCTGCTCCATGCCTCCAGTTTGGCAAGGCAAATCAGGGCCTTCCTTCGAGGCTAGGGCTCACGTTGACTTTGACTTTAGGTATAGAGCAGAGCAGGGTGAGCTTCCAACTAGGAACTGGAAGCACAAGGTTTCTTATGGGATAACTCAATATCTTCTCAGAAACATGCCGGCAGTGACTACAACTCTGGCAACAGCAATGCTTTCCAGGTATATACGAGGCCACATGAACGGAGCTTTCATAATGGGCAAATAGGCCTTGTGCCATCAGTCTCCAATTTCTATGTTGACACGCAGCATACTCGCTGAACCAGGGCTTCCTGGCTCTAGGCAATTTTCTGATATCGAAACGGGTGCTGAAGCAGGGTCTTTAGGAGTCTTGGAAAGCTTACTACCGTTAAACTCAAGCAGAACAGCGTTGAAAGCCTCAGGGAACTGCTGCATGCCTCCCGTTTTGTAAGGATATTCAGGGCCTTACCTAGAGGCTGGCGCTCCCTTGACTTTAACTTTAGTTACAGTGCAGAGCAAGGGGACCTTCCAACTAGGAACTGGAAGCACAAGGTTTCTTATGGGAAAACTCAATATCTTATCAGAACTATGCATGCTTTGACTAAAACCCCGGCAACAACAAAGCCTTTCAGGAATCTTCGAGGCCGCATAAACGGTGCTTTCATAATGGGCAAACAAGCCTTGTGCCATCAGTCTTCAATATGTAAGTTGATACGCAGCATTCACGCAGGACGAAAGCTTCCTGGCTCTAGGCAGTTTTCTGATACCGAAACGGGTGCTGAAGCCAGGTCTCTAGGAGTATTGGAAAGCTTACTACCGTAAAACTAAAGCAGAGCAGCGTTGAAGTCCTCATGGAGATGCTGCATGCCTCCCGTTTTGTAAGGCTATTCAGGGCCTTACTTCGAGGCAAGTGCTCCCTTTGACTTTCACTTTAGTTATAGAGCAGAGCAGGGTGAGCTTCCAACTAGGAACTGGAAGCACAAGGTTTCTTTCGGGAAAACTCATTTTCCTCGCAGAAGCAGGCAGGCAGTGACTAAATCCCTGGCAACAACAATGCTTTTCAGGTATCTTCGAGGCCGCATGAACGGAGCTTTCCTAATGAGAAAACAAGCCTTGTGCCATCAGTCTCCAATTTCTAGGTTGACACGCAGCATACACGGAGGACCAGAGCTTCCTGGCTCTCTGCGGTGTTCTGTTACCGAAACGGGTGCTGAAGGAAGGTTCCTAGGAGTCTTGGAAAGCTTACTACCGCTAAACTAAAGAAGAACAGCGATGAAGGCCTCATGGAACTGCTGCATGCCTCCCGCTTTGCAAGGATAATCAGGGCCTTACTTGGAGGATGGTGCTCACGTTGACTCTCACTTTAGGTATAGAGGAGCGCAGGTTGAGCTTCCAACTTGGAACTGGAAGCACAAAGTTTCTTTCCAGAAAACTCATTTTCTTCTCTGAGCCATGCCGGCAGTAACTCAAAGCACCGTAACAACAGTGCTTTTCTGGTAGCTTGGAGACTGCATGAGTGGAGCTTTCAAAATGGGAAAGCAAGATCTGTGTCTCAGTCTCACATTTCCAGATTGACACGCAGCATAAGGACATGGTGATGTTAACAAGTCAAAAGAGATTCACGATACACAGTGGGGCTTTCCCTGATTCAACTTTTTTCTACGACAGCTTATCTGCCTGCAGCAACGTGCCTAAACAAAGGATTCGTGAGGGAGACAGGTGCCTGTGCTTCTTCCAAAGACCTGCAGTGTTACACCAAGAACAGTGCTTAAATTGTACTTGGATGCAAGCCGACCACCTCCTTGAGGATGCGTGACTCTAAGTGCAAAAGGTGAAAAGGGATTCGAAGCAGAGTGTTTTTCTCAATAGAGTTCAGCTAGGGGAATGAGGTTACATCCATTGCCTGGAGGACAGTCTAGGAGTGTGTTCCTGAATCCTGTGTAGAGCTGAGGTCATCTGGCTCTCCCAGGGAGGAGTGCAGTGTGTTGCCTTTCTCTAGCCAACAATGAGGTGTTCCAAAAGGCCTACGGGGCAGAAGTTGCTTAGCTGGCCCTGAGCTTCTTGGCTGTACTCAGTATACTGGTACTGAAACGGTTTCTAAAGCAAGGTCCCTAGGAGTCTTGAAAAGCTTACTACGGTGAAACTAAAGCAGAACAGCGAAGAAGGCCTCATGGAGCTGCTCCATGCCTCCAGTTTGGCAAGGCAAATCAGGGCCTTCCTTCGAGGCTAGGGCTCACGTTGACTTTGACTTTAGGTATAGAGCAGAGCAGGGTGAGCTTCCAACTAGGAACTGGAAGCACAAGGTTTCTTATGGGATAACTCAATATCTTCTCAGAAACATGCCGGCAGTGACTACAACTCTGGCAACAGCAATGCTTTCCAGGTATATACGAGGCCACATGAACGGAGCTTTCATAATGGGCAAATAGGCCTTGTGCCATCAGTCTCCAATTTCTATGTTGACACGCAGCATACTCGCTGAACCAGGGCTTCCTGGCTCTAGGCAATTTTCTGATATCGAAACGGGTGCTGAAGCAGGGTCTTTAGGAGTCTTGGAAAGCTTACTACCGTTAAACTCAAGCAGAACAGCGTTGAAAGCCTCAGGGAACTGCTGCATGCCTCCCGTTTTGTAAGGATATTCAGGGCCTTACCTAGAGGCTGGCGCTCCCTTGACTTTAACTTTAGTTACAGTGCAGAGCAAGGGGACCTTCCAACTAGGAACTGGAAGCACAAGGTTTCTTATGGGAAAACTCAATATCTTATCAGAACTATGCATGCTTTGACTAAAACCCCGGCAACAACAAAGCCTTTCAGGAATCTTCGAGGCCGCATAAACGGTGCTTTCATAATGGGCAAACAAGCCTTGTGCCATCAGTCTTCAATATGTAAGTTGATACGCAGCATTCACGCAGGACGAAAGCTTCCTGGCTCTAGGCAGTTTTCTGATACCGAAACGGGTGCTGAAGCCAGGTCTCTAGGAGTATTGGAAAGCTTACTACCGTAAAACTAAAGCAGAGCAGCGTTGAAGTCCTCATGGAGATGCTGCATGCCTCCCGTTTTGTAAGGCTATTCAGGGCCTTACTTCGAGGCAAGTGCTCCCCTTGACTTTCACTTTAGTTATAGAGCAGAGCAGGGTGAGCTTCCAACTAGGAACTGGAAGCACAAGGTTTCTTTCGGGAAAACTCATTTTCCTCGCAGAAGCAGGCAGGCAGTGACTAAATCCCTGGCAACAACAATGCTTTTCAGGTATCTTCGAGGCCGCATGAACGGAGCTTTCCTAATGAGAAAACAAGCCTTGTGCCATCAGTCTCCAATTTCTAGGTTAACACGCAGCATACACGGAGGACCAGAGCTTCCTGGCTCTCTGCGGTGTTCTGTTACCGAAACGGGTGCTGAAGGAAGGTTCCTAGGAGTCTTGGAAAGATTACTACCGCTAAACTAAAGAAGAACAGCGATGAAGGCCTCATGGAACTGCTGCATGCCTCCCGCTTTGCAAGGATAATCAGGGCCTTACTTGGAGGATGGTGCTCACGTTGACTCTCACTTTAGGTATAGAGGAGCGCAGGTTGAGCTTCCAACTTGGAACTGGAAGCACAAAGTTTCTTTCCAGAAAACTCATTTTCTTCTCTGAGCCATGCCGGCAGTAACTCAAAGCACCGTAACAACAGTGCTTTTCTGGTAGCTTGGAGACTGCATGAGTGGAGCTTTCAAAATGGGAAAGCAAGATCTGTGTCTCAGTCTCACATTTCCAGATTGACACGCAGCATAAGGACATGTTGATGTTAACAAGTCAAAAGAGATTCACGATACCCAGTGGGGCTTTCCCTGATTCAACTTTTTTCTACGACAGCTTATCTGCCTGCAGCAACGTGCCTAAACAAAGGATGCGTGAGGGAGACAGGTGCCTGTGCTTCTTCCAAAGACCTGCAGTGTTACACCAAGAACAGTGCTTAAATTGTACTTGGATGCAAGCCGACCACCTCCTTGAGGATGCGTGACTCTAAGTGCAAAAGGTGAAAAGGGATTCGAAGCAGAGTGTTTTTCTCAATAGAGTTCAGCTAGGGGAATGAGGTTACATCCATTGCCTGGAGGACAGTCTAGGAGTGTGTTCCTGAATCCTGTGTAGAGCTGAGGTCATCTGGCTCTCCCAGGGAGGAGTGCAGTGTGTTGCCTTTCTCTAGCCAACAATGAGGTGTTCCAAAAGGCCTACGGGGCAGAAGTTGCTTAGCTGGCCCTGAGCTTCTTGGCTGTACTCAGTATACTGGTACTGAAACGGTTTCTAAAGCAAGGTCCCTAGGAGTCTTGAAAAGCTTACTACGGTGAAACTAAAGCAGAACAGCGAAGAAGGCCTCATGGAGCTGCTCCATGCCTCCAGTTTGGCAAGGCAAATCAGGGCCTTCCTTCGAGGCTAGGGCTCACGTTGACTTTGACTTTAGGTATAGAGCAGAGCAGGGTGAGCTTCCAACTAGGAACTGGAAGCACAAGGTTTCTTATGGGATAACTCAATATCTTCTCAGAAACATGCCGGCAGTGACTACAACTCTGGCAACAGCAATGCTTTCCAGGTATATACGAGGCCACATGAACGGAGCTTTCATAATGGGCAAATAGGCCTTGTGCCATCAGTCTCCAATTTCTATGTTGACACGCAGCATACTCGCTGAACCAGGGCTTCCTGGCTCTAGGCAATTTTCTGATATCGAAACGGGTGCTGAAGCAGGGTCTTTAGGAGTCTTGGAAAGCTTACTACCGTTAAACTCAAGCAGAACAGCGTTGAAAGCCTCAGGGAACTGCTGCATGCCTCCCGTTTTGTAAGGATATTCAGGGCCTTACCTAGAGGCTGGCGCTCCCTTGACTTTAACTTTAGTTACAGTGCAGAGCAAGGGGACCTTCCAACTAGGAACTGGAAGCACAAGGTTTCTTATGGGAAAACTCAATATCTTATCAGAACTATGCATGCTTTGACTAAAACCCCGGCAACAACAAAGCCTTTCAGGAATCTTCGAGGCCGCATAAACGGTGCTTTCATAATGGGCAAACAAGCCTTGTGCCATCAGTCTTCAATATGTAAGTTGATACGCAGCATTCACGCAGGACGAAAGCTTCCTGGCTCTAGGCAGTTTTCTGATACCGAAACGGGTGCTGAAGCCAGGTCTCTAGGAGTATTGGAAAGCTTACTACCGTAAAACTAAAGCAGAGCAGCGTTGAAGTCCTCATGGAGATGCTGCATGCCTCCCGTTTTGTAAGGCTATTCAGGGCCTTACTTCGAGGCAAGTGCTCCCCTTGACTTTCACTTTAGTTATAGAGCAGAGCAGGGTGAGCTTCCAACTAGGAACTGGAAGCACAAGGTTTCTTTCGGGAAAACTCATTTTCCTCGCAGAAGCAGGCAGGCAGTGACTAAATCCCTGGCAACAACAATGCTTTTCAGGTATCTTCGAGGCCGCATGAACGGAGCTTTCCTAATGAGAAAACAAGCCTTGTGCCATCAGTCTCCAATTTCTAGGTTGACACGCAGCATACACGGAGGACCAGAGCTTCCTGGCTCTCTGCGGTGTTCTGTTACCGAAACGGGTGCTGAAGGAAGGTTCCTAGGAGTCTTGGAAAGCTTACTACCGCTAAACTAAAGAAGAACAGCGATGAAGGCCTCATGGAACTGCTGCATGCCTCCCGCTTTGCAAGGATAATCAGGGCCTTACTTGGAGGATGGTGCTCACGTTGACTCTCACTTTAGGTATAGAGGAGCGCAGGTTGAGCTTCCAACTTGGAACTGGAAGCACAAAGTTTCTTTCCAGAAAACTCATTTTCTTCTCTGAGCCATGCCGGCAGTAACTCAAAGCACCGTAACAACAGTGCTTTTCTGGTAGCTTGGAGACTGCATGAGTGGAGCTTTCAAAATGGGAAAGCAAGATCTGTGTCTCAGTCTCACATTTCCAGATTGACACGCAGCATAAGGACATGGTGATGTTAACAAGTCAAAAGAGATTCACGATACACAGTGGGGCTTTCCCTGATTCAACTTTTTTCTACGACAGCTTATCTGCCTGCAGCAACGTGCCTAAACAAAGGATGCGTGAGGGAGACAGGTGCCTGTGCTTCTTCCAAAGACCTGCAGTGTTACACCAAGAACAGTGCTTAAATTGTACTTGGATGCAAGCCGACCACCTCCTTGAGGATGCGTGACTCTAAGTGCAAAAGGTGAAAAGGGATTCGAAGCAGAGTGTTTTTCTCAATAGAGTTCAGCTAGGGGAATGAGGTTACATCCATTGCCTGGAGGACAGTCTAGGAGTGTGTTCCTGAATCCTGTGTAGAGCTGAGGTCATCTGGCTCTCCCAGGGAGGAGTGCAGTGTGTTGCCTTTCTCTAGCCAACAATGAGGTGTTCCAAAAGGCCTACGGGGCAGAAGTTGCTTAGCTGGCCCTGAGCTTCTTGGCTGTACTCAGTATACTGGTACTGAAACGGTTTCTAAAGCAAGGTCCCTAGGAGTCTTGAAAAGCTTACTACGGTGAAACTAAAGCAGAACAGCGAAGAAGGCCTCATGGAGCTGCTCCATGCCTCCAGTTTGGCAAGGCAAATCAGGGCCTTCCTTCGAGGCTAGGGCTCACGTTGACTTTGACTTTAGGTATAGAGCAGAGCAGGGTGAGCTTCCAACTAGGAACTGGAAGCACAAGGTTTCTTATGGGATAACTCAATATCTTCTCAGAAACATGCCGGCAGTGACTACAACTCTGGCAACAGCAATGCTTTCCAGGTATATACGAGGCCACATGAACGGAGCTTTCATAATGGGCAAATAGGCCTTGTGCCATCAGTCTCCAATTTCTATGTTGACACGCAGCATACTCGCTGAACCAGGGCTTCCTGGCTCTAGGCAATTTTCTGATATCGAAACGGGTGCTGAAGCAGGGTCTTTAGGAGTCTTGGAAAGCTTACTACCGTTAAACTCAAGCAGAACAGCGTTGAAAGCCTCAGGGAACTGCTGCATGCCTCCCGTTTTGTAAGGATATTCAGGGCCTTACCTAGAGGCTGGCGCTCCCTTGACTTTAACTTTAGTTACAGTGCAGAGCAAGGGGACCTTCCAACTAGGAACTGGAAGCACAAGGTTTCTTATGGGAAAACTCAATATCTTATCAGAACTATGCATGCTTTGACTAAAACCCCGGCAACAACAAAGCCTTTCAGGAATCTTCGAGGCCGCATAAACGGTGCTTTCATAATGGGCAAACAAGCCTTGTGCCATCAGTCTTCAATATGTAAGTTGATACGCAGCATTCACGCAGGACGAAAGCTTCCTGGCTCTAGGCAGTTTTCTGATACCGAAACGGGTGCTGAAGCCAGGTCTCTAGGAGTATTGGAAAGCTTACTACCGTAAAACTAAAGCAGAGCAGCGTTGAAGTCCTCATGGAGATGCTGCATGCCTCCCGTTTTGTAAGGCTATTCAGGGCCTTACTTCGAGGCAAGTGCTCCCCTTGACTTTCACTTTAGTTATAGAGCAGAGCAGGGTGAGCTTCCAACTAGGAACTGGAAGCACAAGGTTTCTTTCGGGAAAACTCATTTTCCTCGCAGAAGCAGGCAGGCAGTGACTAAATCCCTGGCAACAACAATGCTTTTCAGGTATCTTCGAGGCCGCATGAACGGAGCTTTCCTAATGAGAAAACAAGCCTTGTGCCATCAGTCTCCAATTTCTAGGTTGACACGCAGCATACACGGAGGACCAGAGCTTCCTGGCTCTCTGCGGTGTTCTGTTACCGAAACGGGTGCTGAAGGAAGGTTCCTAGGAGTCTTGGAAAGCTTACTACCGCTAAACTAAAGAAGAACAGCGATGAAGGCCTCATGGAACTGCTGCATGCCTCCCGCTTTGCAAGGATAATCAGGGCCTTACTTGGAGGATGGTGCTCACGTTGACTCTCACTTTAGGTATAGAGGAGCGCAGGTTGAGCTTCCAACTTGGAACTGGAAGCACAAAGTTTCTTTCCAGAAAACTCATTTTCTTCTCTGAGCCATGCCGGCAGTAACTCAAAGCACCGTAACAACAGTGCTTTTCTGGTAGCTTGGAGACTGCATGAGTGGAGCTTTCAAAATGGGAAAGCAAGATCTGTGTCTCAGTCTCACATTTCCAGATTGACACGCAGCATAAGGACATGGTGATGTTAACAAGTCAAAAGAGATTCACGATACACAGTGGGGCTTTCCCTGATTCAACTTTTTTCTACGACAGCTTATCTGCCTGCAGCAACGTGCCTAAACAAAGGATGCGTGAGGGAGACAGGTGCCTGTGCTTCTTCCAAAGACCTGCAGTGTTACACCAAGAACAGAGCTTAAATTGTACTTGGATGCAAGCCGACCACCTCCTTGAGGATGCGTGACTCTAAGTGCAAAAGGTGAAAAGGGATTCGAAGCAGAGTGTTTTTCTCAATAGAGTTCAGCTAGGGGAATGAGGTTACATCCATTGCCTGGAGGACAGTCTAGGAGTGTGTTCCTGAATCCTGTGTAGAGCTGAGGTCACCTGGATCTCCCAGGGAGGAGTGCAGTGTGTTTCCTTTCTCTAGCCAACAATGAGGTGTTCCAAAAGGCCTACGGGGCAGAAGTTGCTTAGCTGGCCCTGAGCTTCTTGGCTGTACTCAGTATACTGGTACTGAAACGGTTTCTAAAGCAAGGTCCCTAGGAGTCTTGAAAAGCTTACTACGGTGAAACTAAAGCAGAACAGTGAAGAAGGCCTCATGGAGCTGCTCCATGCCTCCAGTTTGGCAAGGCAAATCAGGGCCTTCCTTCGAGGCTAGGGCTCACGTTGACTTTGACTTTAGGTATAGAGCAGAGCAGGGTGAGCTTCCAACTAGGAACTGGAAGCACAAGGTTTCTTATGGGATAACTCAATATCTTCTCAGAAACATGCCGGCAGTGACTACAACTCTGGCAACAGCAATGCTTTCCAGGTATATACGAGGCCACATGAACGGAGCTTTCATAATGGGCAAATAGGCCTTGTGCCATCAGTCTCCAATTTCTATGTTGACACGCAGCATACTCGCTGAACCAGGGCTTCCTGGCTCTAGGCAATTTTCTGATATCGAAACGGGTGCTGAAGCAGGGTCTTTAGGAGTCTTGGAAAGCTTACTACCGTTAAACTCAAGCAGAACAGCGTTGAAAGCCTCAGGGAACTGCTGCATGCCTCCCGTTTTGTAAGGATATTCAGGGCCTTTACCTAGAGGCTGGCGCTCCCTTGACTTTAACTTTAGTTACAGTGCAGAGCAAGGGGACCTTCCAACTAGGAACTGGAAGCACAAGGTTTCTTATGGGAAAACTCAATATCTTATCAGAACTATGCATGCTTTGACTAAAACCCCGGCAACAACAAAGCCTTTCAGGAATCTTCAAGGCCGCATAAACGGTGCTTTCATAATGGGCAAACAAGCCTTGTGCCATCAGTCTTCAATATGTAAGTTGATACGCAGCATTCACGCAGGACGAAAGCTTCCTGGCTCTAGGCAGTTTTCTGATACCGAAACGGGTGCTGAAGCCAGGTCTCTAGGAGTATTGGAAAGCTTACTACCGTAAAACTAAAGCAGAGCAGCGTTGAAGTCCTCATGGAGATGCTGCATGCCTCCCGTTTTGTAAGGCTATTCAGGGCCTTACTTCGAGGCAAGTGCTCCCCTTGACTTTCACTTTAGTTATAGAGCAGAGCAGGGTGAGCTTCCAACTAGGAACTGGAAGCACAAGGTTTCTTTCGGGAAAACTCATTTTCCTCGCAGAAGCAGGCAGGCAGTGACTAAATCCCTGGCAACAACAATGCTTTTCAGGTATCTTTGAGGCCGCATGAACGGAGCTTTCCTAATGAGAAAACAAGCCTTGTGCCATCAGTCTCCAATTTCTAGGTTGACACGCAGCATACACGGAGGACCAGAGCTTCCTGGCTCTCTGCGGTGTTCTGTTACCGAAACGGGTGCTGAAGGAAGGTTCCTAGGAGTCTTGGAAAGCTTACTACCGCTAAACTAAAGAAGAACAGCGATGAAGGCCTCATGGAACTGCTGCATGCCTCCCGCTTTGCAAGGATAATCAGGGCCTTACTTGGAGGATGGTGCTCACGTTGACTCTCACTTTAGGTATAGAGGAGCGCAGGTTGAGCTTCCAACTTGGAACTGGAAGCACAAAGTTTCTTTCCAGAAAACTCATTTTCTTCTCTGAGCCATGCCGGCAGTAACTCAAAGCACCGTAACAACAGTGCTTTTCTGGTAGCTTGGAGACTGCATGAGTGGAGCTTTCAAAATGGGAAAGCAAGATCTGTGTCTCAGTCTCACATTTCCAGATTGACACGCAGCATAAGGACATGGTGATGTTAACAAGTCAAAAGAGATTCACGATACACAGTGGGGCTTTCCCTGATTCAACTTTTTTCTACGACAGCTTATCTGCCTGCAGCAACGTGCCTAAACAAAGGATGCGTGAGGGAGACAGGTGCCTGTGCTTCTTCCAAAGACCTGCAGTGTTACACCAAGAACAGTGCTTAAATTGTACTTGGATGCAAGCCGACCACCTCCTTGAGGATGCGTGACTCTAAGTGCAAAAGGTGAAAAGGGATTCGAAGCAGAGTGTTTTTCTCAATAGAGTTCAGCTAGGGGAATGAGGTTACATCCATTGCCTGGAGGACAGTCTAGGAGTGTGTTCCTGAATCCTGTGTAGAGCTGAGGTCATCTGGCTCTCCCAGGGAGGAGTGCAGTGTGTTGCCTTTCTCTAGCCAACAATGAGGTGTTCCAAAAGGCCTACGGGGCAGAAGTTGCTTAGCTGGCCCTGAGCTTCTTGGCTGTACTCAGTATACTGGTACTGAAACGGTTTCTAAAGCAAGGTCCCTAGGAGTCTTGAAAAGCTTACTACGGTGAAACTAAAGCAGAACAGCGAAGAAGGCCTCATGGAGCTGCTCCATGCCTCCAGTTTGGCAAGGCAAATCAGGGCCTTCCTTCGAGGCTAGGGCTCACGTTGACTTTGACTTTAGGTATAGAGCAGAGCAGGGTGAGCTTCCAACTAGGAACTGGAAGCACAAGGTTTCTTATGGGATAACTCAATATCTTCTCAGAAACATGCCGGCAGTGACTACAACTCTGGCAACAGCAATGCTTTCCAGGTATATACGAGGCCACATGAACGGAGCTTTCATAATGGGCAAATAGGCCTTGTGCCATCAGTCTCCAATTTCTATGTTGACACGCAGCATACTCGCTGAACCAGGGCTTCCTGGCTCTAGGCAATTTTCTGATATCGAAACGGGTGCTGAAGCAGGGTCTTTAGGAGTCTTGGAAAGCTTACTACCGTTAAACTCAAGCAGAACAGCGTTGAAAGCCTCAGGGAACTGCTGCATGCCTCCCGTTTTGTAAGGATATTCAGGGCCTTACCTAGAGGCTGGCGCTCCCTTGACTTTAACTTTAGTTACAGTGCAGAGCAAGGGGACCTTCCAACTAGGAACTGGAAGCACAAGGTTTCTTATGGGAAAACTCAATATCTTATCAGAACTATGCATGCTTTGACTAAAACCCCGGCAACAACAAAGCCTTTCAGGAATCTTCGAGGCCGCATAAACGGTGCTTTCATAATGGGCAAACAAGCCTTGTGCCATCAGTCTTCAATATGTAAGTTGATACGCAGCATTCACGCAGGACGAAAGCTTCCTGGCTCTAGGCAGTTTTCTGATACCGAAACGGGTGCTGAAGCCAGGTCTCTAGGAGTATTGGAAAGCTTACTACCGTAAAACTAAAGCAGAGCAGCGTTGAAGTCCTCATGGAGATGCTGCATGCCTCCCGTTTTGTAAGGCTATTCAGGGCCTTACTTCGAGGCAAGTGCTCCCCTTGACTTTCACTTTAGTTATAGAGCAGAGCAGGGTGAGCTTCCAACTAGGAACTGGAAGCACAAGGTTTCTTTCGGGAAAACTCATTTTCCTCGCAGAAGCAGGCAGGCAGTGACTAAATCCCTGGCAACAACAATGCTTTTCAGGTATCTTCGAGGCCGCATGAACGGAGCTTTCCTAATGAGAAAACAAGCCTTGTGCCATCAGTCTCCAATTTCTAGGTTGACACGCAGCATACACGGAGGACCAGAGCTTCCTGGCTCTCTGCGGTGTTCTGTTACCGAAACGGGTGCTGAAGGAAGGTTCCTAGGAGTCTTGGAAAGCTTACTACCGCTAAACTAAAGAAGAACAGCGATGAAGGCCTCATGGAACTGCTGCATGCCTCCCGCTTTGCAAGGATAATCAGGGCCTTACTTGGAGGATGGTGCTCACGTTGACTCTCACTTTAGGTATAGAGGAGCGCAGGTTGAGCTTCCAACTTGGAACTGGAAGCACAAAGTTTCTTTCCAGAAAACTCATTTTCTTCTCTGAGCCATGCCGGCAGTAACTCAAAGCACCGTAACAACAGTGCTTTTCTGGTAGCTTGGAGACTGCATGAGTGGAGCTTTCAAAATGGGAAAGCAAGATCTGTGTCTCAGTCTCACATTTCCAGATTGACACGCAGCATAAGGACATGGTGATGTTAACAAGTCAAAAGAGATTCACGATACACAGTGGGGCTTTCCCTGATTCAACTTTTTTCTACGACAGCTTATCTGCCTGCAGCAACGTGCCTAAACAAAGGATGCGTGAGGGAGACAGGTGCCTGTGCTTCTTCCAAAGACCTGCAGTGTTACACCAAGAACAGTGCTTAAATTGTACTTGGATGCAAGCCGACCACCTCCTTGAGGATGCGTGACTCTAAGTGCAAAAGGTGAAAAGGGATTCGAAGCAGAGTGTTTTTCTCAATAGAGTTCAGCTAGGGGAATGAGGTTACATCCATTGCCTGGAGGACAGTCTAGGAGTGTGTTCCTGAATCCTGTGTAGAGCTGAGGTCACCTGGATCTCCCAGGGAGGAGTGCAGTGTGTTTCCTTTCTCTAGCCAACAATGAGGTGTTCCAAAAGGCCTACGGGGCAGAAGTTGCTTAGCTGGCCCTGAGCTTCTTGGCTGTACTCAGTATACTGGTACTGAAACGGTTTCTAAAGCAAGGTCCCTAGGAGTCTTGAAAAGCTTACTACGGTGAAACTAAAGCAGAACAGTGAAGAAGGCCTCATGGAGCTGCTCCATGCCTCCAGTTTGGCAAGGCAAATCAGGGCCTTCCTTCGAGGCTAGGGCTCACGTTGACTTTGACTTTAGGTATAGAGCAGAGCAGGGTGAGCTTCCAACTAGGAACTGGAAGCACAAGGTTTCTTATGGGATAACTCAATATCTTCTCAGAAACATGCCGGCAGTGACTACAACTCTGGCAACAGCAATGCTTTCCAGGTATATACGAGGCCACATGAACGGAGCTTTCATAATGGGCAAATAGGCCTTGTGCCATCAGTCTCCAATTTCTATGTTGACACGCAGCATACTCGCTGAACCAGGGCTTCCTGGCTCTAGGCAATTTTCTGATATCGAAACGGGTGCTGAAGCAGGGTCTTTAGGAGTCTTGGAAAGCTTACTACCGTTAAACTCAAGCAGAACAGCGTTGAAAGCCTCAGGGAACTGCTGCATGCCTCCCGTTTTGTAAGGATATTCAGGGCCTTACCTAGAGGCTGGCGCTCCCTTGACTTTAACTTTAGTTACAGTGCAGAGCAAGGGGACCTTCCAACTAGGAACTGGAAGCACAAGGTTTCTTATGGGAAAACTCAATATCTTATCAGAACTATGCATGCTTTGACTAAAACCCCGGCAACAACAAAGCCTTTCAGGAATCTTCGAGGCCGCATAAACGGTGCTTTCATAATGGGCAAACAAGCCTTGTGCCATCAGTCTTCAATATGTAAGTTGATACGCAGCATTCACGCAGGACGAAAGCTTCCTGGCTCTAGGCAGTTTTCTGATACCGAAACGGGTGCTGAAGCCAGGTCTCTAGGAGTATTGGAAAGCTTACTACCGTAAAACTAAAGCAGAGCAGCGTTGAAGTCCTCATGGAGATGCTGCATGCCTCCCGTTTTGTAAGGCTATTCAGGGCCTTACTTCGAGGCAAGTGCTCCCCTTGACTTTCACTTTAGTTATAGAGCAGAGCAGGGTGAGCTTCCAACTAGGAACTGGAAGCACAAGGTTTCTTTCGGGAAAACTCATTTTCTTCGCAGAAGCAGGCAGGCAGTGACTAAATCCCTGGCAACAACAATGCTTTTCAGGTATCTTCGAGGCCGCATGAACGGAGCTTTCCTAATGAGAAAACAAGCCTTGTGCCATCAGTCTCCAATTTCTAGGTTGACACGCAGCATACACGGAGGACCAGAGCTTCCTGGCTCTCTGCGGTGTTCTGTTACCGAAACGGGTGCTGAAGGAAGGTTCCTAGGAGTCTTGGAAAGCTTACTACCGCTAAACTAAAGAAGAACAGCGATGAAGGCCTCATGGAACTGCTGCATGCCTCCCGCTTTGCAAGGATAATCAGGGCCTTACTTGGAGGATGGTGCTCACGTTGACTCTCACTTTAGGTATAGAGGAGCGCAGGTTGAGCTTCCAACTTGGAACTGGAAGCACAAAGTTTCTTTAAAGAAAACTCATTTTCTTCTCTGAGCCATGCCGGCAGTAACTCAAAGCACCGTAACAACAGTGCTTTTCTGGTAGCTTGGAGACTGCATGAGTGGAGCTTTCAAAATGGGAAAGCAAGATCTGTGTCTCAGTCTCACATTTCCAGATTGACACGCAGCATAAGGACATGTTGATGTTAACAAGTCAAAAGAGATTCACGATACCCAGTGGGGCTTTCCCTGATTCAACTTTTTTCTACGACAGCTTATCTGCCTGCAGCAACGTGCCTAAACAAAGGATGCGTGAGGGAGACAGGTGCCTGTGCTTCTTCCAAAGACCTGCAGTGTTACACCAAGAACAGTGCTTAAATTGTACTTGGATGCAAGCCGACCACCTCCTTGAGGATGCGTGACTCTAAGTGCAAAAGGTGAAAAGGGATTCGAAGCAGAGTGTTTTTCTCAATAGAGTTCAGCTAGGGGAATGAGGTTACATCCATTGCCTGGAGGACAGTCTAGGAGTGTGTTCCTGAATCCTGTGTAGAGCTGAGGTCACCTGGCTCTCCCAGGGAGGAGTGCAGTGTGTTTCCTTTCTCTAGCCAACAATGAGGTGTTCCAAAAGGCCTACGGGGCAGAAGTTGCTTAGCTGGCCCTGAGCTTCTTGGCTGTACTCAGTATACTGGTACTGAAACGGTTTCTAAAGCAAGGTCCCTAGGAGTCTTGAAAAGCTTACTACGGTGAAACTAAAGCAGAACAGTGAAGAAGGCCTCATGGAGCTGCTCCATGCCTCCAGTTTGGCAAGGCAAATCAGGGCCTTCCTTCGAGGCTAGGGCTCACGTTGACTTTGACTTTAGGTATAGAGCAGAGCAGGGTGAGCTTCCAACTAGGAACTGGAAGCACAAGGTTTCTTATGGGATAACTCAATATCTTCTCAGAAACATGCCGGCAGTGACTACAACTCTGGCAACAGCAATGCTTTCCAGGTATATACGAGGCCACATGAACGGAGCTTTCATAATGGGCAAATAGGCCTTGTGCCATCAGTCTCCAATTTCTATGTTGACACGCAGCATACTCGCTGAACCAGGGCTTCCTGGCTCTAGGCAATTTTCTGATATCGAAACGGGTGCTGAAGCAGGGTCTTTAGGAGTCTTGGAAAGCTTACTACCGTTAAACTCAAGCAGAACAGCGTTGAAAGCCTCAGGGAACTGCTGCATGCCTCCCGTTTTGTAAGGATATTCAGGGCCTTACCTAGAGGCTGGCGCTCCCTTGACTTTAACTTTAGTTACAGTGCAGAGCAAGGGGACCTTCCAACTAGGAACTGGAAGCACAAGGTTTCTTATGGGAAAACTCAATATCTTATCAGAACTATGCATGCTTTGACTAAAACCCCGGCAACAACAAAGCCTTTCAGGAATCTTCGAGGCCGCATAAACGGTGCTTTCATAATGGGCAAACAAGCCTTGTGCCATCAGTCTTCAATATGTAAGTTGATACGCAGCATTCACGCAGGACGAAAGCTTCCTGGCTCTAGGCAGTTTTCTGATACCGAAACGGGTGCTGAAGCCAGGTCTCTAGGAGTATTGGAAAACTTACTACCGTAAAACTAAAGCAGAGCAGCGTTGAAGTCCTCATGGAGATGCTGCATGCCTCCCGTTTTGTAAGGCTATTCAGGGCCTTACTTCGAGGCAAGTGCTCCCCTTGACTTTCACTTTAGTTATAGAGCAGAGCAGGGTGAGCTTCCAACTAGGAACTGGAAGCACAAGGTTTCTTTCGGGAAAACTCATTTTCCTCGCAGAAGCAGGCAGGCAGTGACTAAATCCCTGGCAACAACAATGCTTTTCAGGTATCTTCGAGGCCGCATGAACGGAGCTTTCCTAATGAGAAAACAAGCCTTGTGCCATCAGTCTCCAATTTCTAGGTTGACACGCAGCATACACGGAGGACCAGAGCTTCCTGGCTCTCTGCGGTGTTCTGTTACCGAAACGGGTGCTGAAGGAAGGTTCCTAGGAGTCTTGGAAAGCTTACTACCGCTAAACTAAAGAAGAACAGCGATGAAGGCCTCATGGAACTGCTGCATGCCTCCCGCTTTGCAAGGATAATCAGGGCCTTACTTGGAGGATGGTGCTCACGTTGACTCTCACTTTAGGTATAGAGGAGCGCAGGTTGAGCTTCCAACTTGGAACTGGAAGCACAAAGTTTCTTTCCAGAAAACTCATTTTCTTCTCTGAGCCATGCCGGCAGTAACTCAAAGCACCGTAACAACAGTGCTTTTCTGGTAGCTTGGAGACTGCATGAGTGGAGCTTTCAAAATGGGAAAGCAAGATCTGTGTCTCAGTCTCACATTTCCAGATTGACACGCAGCATAAGGACATGGTGATGTTAACAAGTCAAAAGAGATTCACGATACACAGTGGGGCTTTCCCTGATTCAACTTTTTTCTACGACAGCTTATCTGCCTGCAGCAACGTGCCTAAACAAAGGATGCGTGAGGGAGACAGGTGCCTGTGCTTCTTCCAAAGACCTGCAGTGTTACACCAAGAACAGTGCTTAAATTGTACTTGGATGCAAGCCGACCACCTCCTTGAGGATGCGTGACTCTAAGTGCAAAAGGTGAAAAGGGATTCGAAGCAGAGTGTTTTTCTCAATTGAGTTCAGCTAGGGGAATGAGGTTACATCCATTGCCTGGAGGACAGTCTAGGAGTGTGTTCCTGAATCCTGTGTAGAGCTGAGGTCACCTGGCTCTCCCAGGGAGGAGTGCAGTGTGTTTCCTTTCTCTAGCCAACAATGAGGTGTTCCAAAAGGCCTACGGGGCAGAAGTTGCTTAGCTGGCCCTGAGCTTCTTGGCTGTACTCAGTATACTGGTACTGAAACGGTTTCTAAAGCAAGGTCCCTAGGAGTCTTGAAAAGCTTACTACGGTGAAACTAAAGCAGAACAGTGAAGAAGGCCTCATGGAGCTGCTCCATGCCTCCAGTTTGGCAAGGCAAATCAGGGCCTTCCTTCGAGGCTAGGGCTCACGTTGACTTTGACTTTAGGTATAGAGCAGAGCAGGGTGAGCTTCCAACTAGGAACTGGAAGCACAAGGTTTCTTATGGGATAACTCAATATCTTCTCAGAAACATGCCGGCAGTGACTACAACTCTGGCAACAGCAATGCTTTCCAGGTATATACGAGGCCACATGAACGTAGCTTTCATAATGGGCAAATAGGCCTTGTGCCATCAGTCTCCAATTTCTATGTTGACACGCAGCATACTCGCTGAACCAGGGCTTCCTGGCTCTAGGCAATTTTCTGATATCGAAACGGGTGCTGAAGCAGGGTCTTTAGGAGTCTTGGAAAGCTTACTACCGTTAAACTCAAGCAGAACAGCGTTGAAAGCCTCAGGGAACTGCTGCATGCCTCCCGTTTTGTAAGGATATTCAGGGCCTTACCTAGAGGCTGGCGCTCCCTTGACTTTAACTTTAGTTACAGTGCAGAGCAAGGGGACCTTCCAACTAGGAACTGGAAGCACAAGGTTTCTTATGGGAAAACTCAATATCTTATCAGAACTATGCATGCTTTGACTAAAACCCCGGCAACAACAAAGCCTTTCAGGAATCTTCGAGGCCGCATAAACGGTGCTTTCATAATGGGCAAACAAGCCTTGTGCCATCAGTCTTCAATATGTAAGTTGATACGCAGCATTCACGCAGGACGAAAGCTTCCTGGCTCTAGGCAGTTTTCTGATACCGAAACGGGTGCTGAAGCCAGGTCTCTAGGAGTATTGGAAAGCTTACTACCGTAAAACTAAAGCAGAGCAGCGTTGAAGTCCTCATGGAGATGCTGCATGCCTCCCGTTTTGTAAGGCTATTCAGGGCCTTACTTCGAGGCAAGTGCTCCCCTTGACTTTCACTTTAGTTATAGAGCAGAGCAGGGTGAGCTTCCAACTAGGAACTGGAAGCACAAGGTTTCTTTCGGGAAAACTCATTTTCCTCGCAGAAGCAGGCAGGCAGTGACTAAATCCCTGGCAACAACAATGCTTTTCAGGTATCTTCGAGGCCGCATGAACGGAGCTTTCCTAATGAGAAAACAAGCCTTGTGCCATCAGTCTCCAATTTCTAGGTTGACACGCAGCATACACGGAGGACCAGAGCTTCCTGGCTCTCTGCGGTGTTCTGTTACCGAAACGGGTGCTGAAGGAAGGTTCCTAGGAGTCTTGGAAAGCTTACTACCGCTAAACTAAAGAAGAACAGCGATGAAGGCCTCATGGAACTGCTGCATGCCTCCCGCTTTGCAAGGATAATCAGGGCCTTACTTGGAGGATGGTGCTCACGTTGACTCTCACTTTAGGTATAGAGGAGCGCAGGTTGAGCTTCCAACTTGGAACTGGAAGCACAAAGTTTCTTTCCAGAAAACTCATTTTCTTCTCTGAGCCATGCCGGCAGTAACTCAAAGCACCGTAACAACAGTGCTTTTCTGGTAGCTTGGAGACTGCATGAGTGGAGCTTTCAAAATGGGAAAGCAAGATCTGTGTCTCAGTCTCACATTTCCAGATTGACACGCAGCATAAGGACATGGTGATGTTAACAAGTCAAAAGAGATTCACGATACACAGTGGGGCTTTCCCTGATTCAACTTTTTTCTACGACAGCTTATCTGCCTGCAGCAACGTGCCTAAACAAAGGATGCGTGAGGGAGACAGGTGCCTGTGCTTCTTCCAAAGACCTGCAGTGTTACACCAAGAACAGTGCTTAAATTGTACTTGGATGCAAGCCGACCACCTCCTTGAGGATGCGTGACTCTAAGTGCAAAAGGTGAAAAGGGATTCGAAGCAGAGTGTTTTTCTCAATTGAGTTCAGCTAGGGGAATGAGGTTACATCCATTGCCTGGAGGACAGTCTAGGAGTGTGTTCCTGAATCCTGTGTAGAGCTGAGGTCACCTGGCTCTCCCAGGGAGGAGTGCAGTGTGTTTCCTTTCTCTAGCCAACAATGAGGTGTTCCAAAAGGCCTACGGGGCAGAAGTTGCTTAGCTGGCCCTGAGCTTCTTGGCTGTACTCAGTATACTGGTACTGAAACGGTTTCTAAAGCAAGGTCCCTAGGAGTCTTGAAAAGCTTACTACGGTGAAACTAAAGCAGAACAGTGAAGAAGGCCTCATGGAGCTGCTCCATGCCTCCAGTTTGGCAAGGCAAATCAGGGCCTTCCTTCGAGGCTAGGGCTCACGTTGACTTTGACTTTAGGTATAGAGCAGAGCAGGGTGAGCTTCCAACTAGGAACTGGAAGCACAAGGTTTCTTATGGGATAACTCAATATCTTCTCAGAAACATGCCGGCAGTGACTACAACTCTGGCAACAGCAATGCTTTCCAGGTATATACGAGGCCACATGAACGGAGCTTTCATAATGGGCAAATAGGCCTTGTGCCATCAGTCTCCAATTTCTATGTTGACACGCAGCATACTCGCTGAACCAGGGCTTCCTGGCTCTAGGCAATTTTCTGATATCGAAACGGGTGCTGAAGCAGGGTCTTTAGGAGTCTTGGAAAGCTTACTACCGTTAAACTCAAGCAGAACAGCGTTGAAAGCCTCAGGGAACTGCTGCATGCCTCCCGTTTTGTAAGGATATTCAGGGCCTTACCTAGAGGCTGGCGCTCCCTTGACTTTAACTTTAGTTACAGTGCAGAGCAAGGGGACCTTCCAACTAGGAACTGGAAGCACAAGGTTTCTTATGGGAAAACTCAATATCTTATCAGAACTATGCATGCTTTGACTAAAACCCCGGCAACAACAAAGCCTTTCAGGAATCTTCGAGGCCGCATAAACGGTGCTTTCATAATGGGCAAGCAAGCCTTGTGCCATCAGTCTTCAATATGTAAGTTGATACGCAGCATTCACGCAGGACGAAAGCTTCCTGGCTCTAGGCAGTTTTCTGATACCGAAACGGGTGCTGAAGCCAGGTCTCTAGGAGTATTGGAAAGCTTACTACCGTAAAACTAAAGCAGAGCAGCGTTGAAGTCCTCATGGAGATGCTGCATGCCTCCCGTTTTGTAAGGCTATTCAGGGCCTTACTTCGAGGCAAGTGCTCCCCTTGACTTTCACTTTAGTTATAGAGCAGAGCAGGGTGAGCTTCCAACTAGGAACTGGAAGCACAAGGTTTCTTTCGGGAAAACTCATTTTCCTCGCAGAAGCAGGCAGGCAGTGACTAAATCCCTGGCAACAACAATGCTTTTCAGGTATCTTCGAGGCCGCATGAACGGAGCTTTCCTAATGAGAAAACAAGCCTTGTGCCATCAGTCTCCAATTTCTAGGTTGACACGCAGCATACACGGAGGACCAGAGCTTCCTGGCTCTCTGCGGTGTTCTGTTACCGAAACGGGTGCTGAAGGAAGGTTCCTAGGAGTCTTGGAAAGCTTACTACCGCTAAACTAAAGAAGAACAGCGATGAAGGCCTCATGGAACTGCTGCATGCCTCCCGCTTTGCAAGGATAATCAGGGCCTTACTTGGAGGATGGTGCTCACGTTGACTCTCACTTTAGGTATAGAGGAGCGCAGGTTGAGCTTCCAACTTGGAACTGGAAGCACAAAGTTTCTTTCCAGAAAACTCATTTTCTTCTCTGAGCCATGCCGGCAGTAACTCAAAGCACCGTAACAACAGTGCTTTTCTGGTAGCTTGGAGACTGCATGAGTGGAGCTTTCAAAATGGGAAAGCAAGATCTGTGTCTCAGTCTCACATTTCCAGATTGACACGCAGCATAAGGACATGTTGATGTTAACAAGTCAAAAGAGATTCACGATACCCAGTGGGGCTTTCCCTGATTCAACTTTTTTCTACGACAGCTTATCTGCCTGCAGCAACGTGCCTAAACAAAGGATGCGTGAGGGAGACAGGTGCCTGTGCTTCTTCCAAAGACCTGCAGTGTTACACCAAGAACAGTGCTTAAATTGTACTTGGATGCAAGCCGACCACCTCCTTGAGGATGCGTGACTCTAAGTGCAAAAGGTGAAAAGGGATTCGAAGCAGAGTGTTTTTCTCAATAGAGTTCAGCTAGGGGAATGAGGTTACATCCATTGCCTGGAGGACAGTCTAGGAGTGTGTTCCTGAATCCTGTGTAGAGCTGAGGTCACCTGGCTCTCCCAGGGAGGAGTGCAGTGTGTTTCCTTTCTCTAGCCAACAATGAGGTGTTCCAAAAGGCCTACGGGGCAGAAGTTGCTTAGCTGGCCCTGAGCTTCTTGGCTGTACTCAGTATACTGGTACTGAAACGGTTTCTAAAGCAAGGTCCCTAGGAGTCTTGAAAAGCTTACTACGGTGAAACTAAAGCAGAACAGTGAAGAAGGCCTCATGGAGCTGCTCCATGCCTCCAGTTTGGCAAGGCAAATCAGGGCCTTCCTTCGAGGCTAGGGCTCACGTTGACTTTGACTTTAGGTATAGAGCAGAGCAGGGTGAGCTTCCAACTAGGAACTGGAAGCACAAGGTTTCTTATGGGATAACTCAATATCTTCTCAGAAACATGCCGGCAGTGACTACAACTCTGGCAACAGCAATGCTTTCCAGGTATATACGAGGCCACATGAACGGAGCTTTCATAATGGGCAAATAGGCCTTGTGCCATCAGTCTCCAATTTCTATGTTGACACGCAGCATACTCGCTGAACCAGGGCTTCCTGGCTCTAGGCAATTTTCTGATATCGAAACGGGTGCTGAAGCAGGGTCTTTAGGAGTCTTGGAAAGCTTACTACCGTTAAACTCAAGCAGAACAGCGTTGAAAGCCTCAGGGAACTGCTGCATGCCTCCCGTTTTGTAAGGATATTCAGGGCCTTACCTAGAGGCTGGCGCTCCCTTGACTTTAACTTTAGTTACAGTGCAGAGCAAGGGGACCTTCCAACTAGGAACTGGAAGCACAAGGTTTCTTATGGGAAAACTCAATATCTTATCAGAACTATGCATGCTTTGACTAAAACCCCGGCAACAACAAAGCCTTTCAGGAATCTTCGAGGCCGCATAAACGGTGCTTTCATAATGGGCAAGCAAGCCTTGTGCCATCAGTCTTCAATATGTAAGTTGATACGCAGCATTCACGCAGGACGAAAGCTTCCTGGCTCTAGGCAGTTTTCTGATACCGAAACGGGTGCTGAAGCCAGGTCTCTAGGAGTATTGGAAAGCTTACTACCGTAAAACTAAAGCAGAGCAGCGTTGAAGTCCTCATGGAGATGCTGCATGCCTCCCGTTTTGTAAGGCTATTCAGGGCCTTACTTCGAGGCAAGTGCTCCCCTTGACTTTCACTTTAGTTATAGAGCAGAGCAGGGTGAGCTTCCAACTAGGAACTGGAAGCACAAGGTTTCTTTCGGGAAAACTCATTTTCCTCGCAGAAGCAGGCAGGCAGTGACTAAATCCCTGGCAACAACAATGCTTTTCAGGTATCTTCGAGGCCGCATGAACGGAGCTTTCCTAATGAGAAAACAAGCCTTGTGCCATCAGTCTCCAATTTCTAGGTTGACACGCAGCATACACGGAGGACCAGAGCTTCCTGGCTCTCTGCGGTGTTCTGTTACCGAAACGGGTGCTGAAGGAAGGTTCCTAGGAGTCTTGGAAAGCTTACTACCGCTAAACTAAAGAAGAACAGCGATGAAGGCCTCATGGAACTGCTGCATGCCTCCCGCTTTGCAAGGATAATCAGGGCCTTACTTGGAGGATGGTGCTCACGTTGACTCTCACTTTAGGTATAGAGGAGCGCAGGTTGAGCTTCCAACTTGGAACTGGAAGCACAAAGTTTCTTTCCAGAAAACTCATTTTCTTCTCTGAGCCATGCCGGCAGTAACTCAAAGCACCGTAACAACAGTGCTTTTCTGGTAGCTTGGAGACTGCATGAGTGGAGCTTTCAAAATGGGAAAGCAAGATCTGTGTCTCAGTCTCACATTTCCAGATTGACACGCAGCATAAGGACATGTTGATGTTAACAAGTCAAAAGAGATTCACGATACCCAGTGGGGCTTTCCCTGATTCAACTTTTTTCTACGACAGCTTATCTGCCTGCAGCAACGTGCCTAAACAAAGGATGCGTGAGGGAGACAGGTGCCTGTGCTTCTTCCAAAGACCTGCAGTGTTACACCAAGAACAGTGCTTAAATTGTACTTGGATGCAAGCCGACCACCTCCTTGAGGATGCGTGACTCTAAGTGCAAAAGGTGAAAAGGGATTCGAAGCAGAGTGTTTTTCTCAATAGAGTTCAGCTAGGGGAATGAGGTTACATCCATTGCCTGGAGGACAGTCTAGGAGTGTGTTCCTGAATCCTGTGTAGAGCTGAGGTCACCTGGCTCTCCCAGGGAGGAGTGCAGTGTGTTTCCTTTCTCTAGCCAACAATGAGGTGTTCCAAAAGGCCTACGGGGCAGAAGTTGCTTAGCTGGCCCTGAGCTTCTTGGCTGTACTCAGTATACTGGTACTGAAACGGTTTCTAAAGCAAGGTCCCTAGGAGTCTTGAAAAGCTTACTACGGTGAAACTAAAGCAGAACAGTGAAGAAGGCCTCATGGAGCTGCTCCATGCCTCCAGTTTGGCAAGGCAAATCAGGGCCTTCCTTCGAGGCTAGGGCTCACGTTGACTTTGACTTTAGGTATAGAGCAGAGCAGGGTGAGCTTCCAACTAGGAACTGGAAGCACAAGGTTTCTTATGGGATAACTCAATATCTTCTCAGAAACATGCCGGCAGTGACTACAACTCTGGCAACAGCAATGCTTTCCAGGTATATACGAGGCCACATGAACGGAGCTTTCATAATGGGCAAATAGGCCTTGTGCCATCAGTCTCCAATTTCTATGTTGACACGCAGCATACTCGCTGAACCAGGGCTTCCTGGCTCTAGGCAATTTTCTGATATCGAAACGGGTGCTGAAGCAGGGTCTTTAGGAGTCTTGGAAAGCTTACTACCGTTAAACTCAAGCAGAACAGCGTTGAAAGCCTCAGGGAACTGCTGCATGCCTCCCGTTTTGTAAGGATATTCAGGGCCTTACCTAGAGGCTGGCGCTCCCTTGACTTTAACTTTAGTTACAGTGCAGAGCAAGGGGACCTTCCAACTAGGAACTGGAAGCACAAGGTTTCTTATGGGAAAACTCAATATCTTATCAGAACTATGCATGCTTTGACTAAAACCCCGGCAACAACAAAGCCTTTCAGGAATCTTCGAGGCCGCATAAACGGTGCTTTCATAATGGGCAAACAAGCCTTGTGCCATCAGTCTTCAATATGTAAGTTGATACGCAGCATTCACGCAGGACGAAAGCTTCCTGGCTCTAGGCAGTTTTCTGATACCGAAACGGGTGCTGAAGCCAGGTCTCTAGGAGTATTGGAAAGCTTACTACCGTAAAACTAAAGCAGAGCAGCGTTGAAGTCCTCATGGAGATGCTGCATGCCTCCCGTTTTGTAAGGCTATTCAGGGCCTTACTTCGAGGCAAGTGCTCCCCTTGACTTTCACTTTAGTTATAGAGCAGAGCAGGGTGAGCTTCCAACTAGGAACTGGAAGCACAAGGTTTCTTTCGGGAAAACTCATTTTCCTCGCAGAAGCAGGCAGGCAGTGACTAAATCCCTGGCAACAACAATGCTTTTCAGGTATCTTTGAGGCCGAATGAACGGAGCTTTCCTAATGAGAAAACAAGCCTTGTGCCATCAGTCTCCAATTTCTAGGTTGACACGCAGCATACACGGAGGACCAGAGCTTCCTGGCTCTCTGCGGTGTTCTGTTACCGAAACGGGTGCTGAAGGAAGGTTCCTAGGAGTCTTGGAAAGCTTACTACCGCTAAACTAAAGAAGAACAGTGATGAAGGCCTCATGGAACTGCTGCATGCCTCCCGCTTTGCAAGGATAATCAGGGCCTTACTTGGAGGATGGTGCTCACGTTGACTCTCACTTTAGGTATAGAGGAGCGCAGGTTGAGCTTCCAACTTGGAACTGGAAGCACAAAGTTTCTTTCCAGAAAACTCATTTTCTTCTCTGAGCCATGCCGGCAGTAACTCAAAGCACCGTAACAACAGTGCTTTTCTGGTAGCTTGGAGACTGCATGAGTGGAGCTTTCAAAATGGGAAAGCAAGATCTGTGTCTCAGTCTCACATTTCCAGATTGACACGCAGCATAAGGACATGTTGATGTTAACAAGTCAAAAGAGATTCACGATACACAGTGGGGCTTTCCCTGATTCAACTTTTTTCTACGACAGCTTATCTGCCTGCAGCAACGTGCCTAAACAAAGGATGCGTGAGGGAGACAGGTGCCTGTGATTCTTCCAAAGACCTGCAGTGTTACACCAAGAACAGTGCTTAAATTGTACTTGGATGCAAGCCGACCACCTCCTTGAGGATGCGTGACTCTAAGTGCAAAAGGTGAAAAGGGATTCGAAGCAGAGTGTTTTTCTCAATAGAGTTCAGCTAGGGGAATGAGGTTACATCCATTGCCTGGAGGACAGTCTAGGAGTGTGTTCCTGAATCCTGTGTAGAGCTGAGGTCATCTGGCTCTCCCAGGGAGGAGTGCAGTGTGTTTCCTTTCTCTAGCCAACAATGAGGTGTTCCAAAAGGCCTACGGGGCAGAAGTTGCTTAGCTGGCCCTGAGCTTCTTGGCTGTACTCAGTATACTGGTACTGAAACGGTTTCTAAAGCAAGGTCCCTAGGAGTCTTGAAAAGCTTACTACGGTGAAACTAAAGCAGAACAGTGAAGAAGGCCTCATGGAGCTGCTCCATGCCTCCAGTTTGGCAAGGCAAATCAGGGCCTTCCTTCGAGGCTAGGGCTCACGTTGACTTTGACTTTAGGTATAGAGCAGAGCAGGGTGAGCTTCCAACTAGGAACTGGAAGCACAAGGTTTCTTATGGGATAACTCAATATCTTCTCAGAAACATGCCGGCAGTGACTACAACTCTGGCAACAGCAATGCTTTCCAGGTATATACGAGGCCACATGAACGGAGCTTTCATAATGGGCAAATAGGCCTTGTGCCATCAGTCTCCAATTTCTATGTTGACACGCAGCATACTCGCTGAACCAGGGCTTCCTGGCTCTAGGCAATTTTCTGATATCGAAACGGGTGCTGAAGCAGGGTCTTTAGGAGTCTTGGAAAGCTTACTACCGTTAAACTCAAGCAGAACAGCGTTGAAAGCCTCAGGGAACTGCTGCATGCCTCCCGTTTTGTAAGGATATTCAGGGCCTTACCTAGAGGCTGGCGCTCCCTTGACTTTAACTTTAGTTACAGTGCAGAGCAAGGGGACCTTCCAACTAGGAACTGGAAGCACAAGGTTTCTTATGGGAAAACTCAATATCTTATCAGAACTATGCATGCTTTGACTAAAACCCCGGCAACAACAAAGCCTTTCAGGAATCTTCGAGGCCGCATAAACGGTGCTTTCATAATGGGCAAACAAGCCTTGTGCCATCAGTCTTCAATATGTAAGTTGATACGCAGCATTCACGCAGGACGAAAGCTTCCTGGCTCTAGGCAGTTTTCTGATACCGAAACGGGTGCTGAAGCCAGGTCTCTAGGAGTATTGGAAAGCTTACTACCGTAAAACTAAAGCAGAGCAGCGTTGAAGTCCTCATGGAGATGCTGCATGCCTCCCGTTTTGTAAGGCTATTCAGGGCCTTACTTCGAGGCAAGTGCTCCCCTTGACTTTCACTTTAGTTATAGAGCAGAGCAGGGTGAGCTTCCAACTAGGAACTGGAAGCACAAGGTTTCTTTCGGGAAAACTCATTTTCCTCGCAGAAGCAGGCAGGCAGTGACTAAATCCCTGGCAACAACAATGCTTTTCAGGTATCTTCGAGGCCGCATGAACGGAGCTTTCCTAATGAGAAAACAAGCCTTGTGCCATCAGTCTCCAATTTCTAGGTTGACACGCAGCATACACGGAGGACCAGAGCTTCCTGGCTCTCTGCGGTGTTCTGTTACCGAAACGGGTGCTGAAGGAAGGTTCCTAGGAGTCTTGGAAAGCTTACTACCGCTAAACTAAAGAAGAACAGCGATGAAGGCCTCATGGAACTGCTGCATGCCTCCCGCTTTGCAAGGATAATCAGGGCCTTACTTGGAGGATGGTGCTCACGTTGACTCTCACTTTAGGTATAGAGGAGCGCAGGTTGAGCTTCCAACTTGGAACTGGAAGCACAAAGTTTCTTTCCAGAAAACTCATTTTCTTCTCTGAGCCATGCCGGCAGTAACTCAAAGCACCGTAACAACAGTGCTTTTCTGGTAGCTTGGAGACTGCATGAGTGGAGCTTTCAAAATGGGAAAGCAAGATCTGTGTCTCAGTCTCACATTTCCAGATTGACACGCAGCATAAGGACATGTTGATGTTAACAAGTCAAAAGAGATTCACGATACACAGTGGGGCTTTCCCTGATTCAACTTTTTTCTACGACAGCTTATCTGCCTGCAGCAACGTGCCTAAACAAAGGATGCGTGAGGGAGACAGGTGCCTGTGCTTCTTCCAAAGACCTGCAGTGTTACACCAAGAACAGTGCTTAAATTGTACTTGGATGCAAGCCGACCACCTCCTTGAGGATGCGTGACTCTAAGTGCAAAAGGTGAAAAGGGATTCGAAGCAGAGTGTTTTTCTCAATAGAGTTCAGCTAGGGGAATGAGGTTACATCCATTGCCTGGAGGACAGTCTAGGAGTGTGTTCCTGAATCCTGTGTAGAGCTGAGGTCACCTGGCTCTCCCAGGGAGGAGTGCAGTGTGTTTCCTTTCTCTAGCCAACAATGAGGTGTTCCAAAAGGCCTACGGGGCAGAAGTTGCTTAGCTGGCCCTGAGCTTCTTGGCTGTACTCAGTATACTGGTACTGAAACGGTTTCTAAAGCAAGGTCCCTAGGAGTCTTGAAAAGCTTACTACGGTGAAACTAAAGCAGAACAGTGAAGAAGGCCTCATGGAGCTGCTCCATGCCTCCAGTTTGGCAAGGCAAATCAGGGCCTTCCTTCGAGGCTAGGGCTCACGTTGACTTTGACTTTAGGTATAGAGCAGAGCAGGGTGAGCTTCCAACTAGGAACTGGAAGCACAAGGTTTCTTATGGGATAACTCAATATCTTCTCAGAAACATGCCGGCAGTGACTACAACTCTGGCAACAGCAATGCTTTCCAGGTATATACGAGGCCACATGAACGGAGCTTTCATAATGGGCAAATAGGCCTTGTGCCATCAGTCTCCAATTTCTATGTTGACACGCAGCATACTCGCTGAACCAGGGCTTCCTGGCTCTAGGCAATTTTCTGATATCGAAACGGGTGCTGAAGCAGGGTCTTTAGGAGTCTTGGAAAGCTTACTACCGTTAAACTCAAGCAGAACAGCGTTGAAAGCCTCAGGGAACTGCTGCATGCCTCCCGTTTTGTAAGGATATTCAGGGCCTTACCTAGAGGCTGGCGCTCCCTTGACTTTAACTTTAGTTACAGTGCAGAGCAAGGGGACCTTCCAACTAGGAACTGGAAGCACAAGGTTTCTTATGGGAAAACTCAATATCTTATCAGAACTATGCATGCTTTGACTAAAACCCCGGCAACAACAAAGCCTTTCAGGAATCTTCGAGGCCGCATAAACGGTGCTTTCATAATGGGCAAACAAGCCTTGTGCCATCAGTCTTCAATATGTAAGTTGATACGCAGCATTCACGCAGGACGAAAGCTTCCTGGCTCTAGGCAGTTTTCTGATACCGAAACGGGTGCTGAAGCCAGGTCTCTAGGAGTATTGGAAAGCTTACTACCGTAAAACTAAAGCAGAGCAGCGTTGAAGTCCTCATGGAGATGCTGCATGCCTCCCGTTTTGTAAGGCTATTCAGGGCCTTACTTCGAGGCAAGTGCTCCCCTTGACTTTCACTTTAGTTATAGAGCAGAGCAGGGTGAGCTTCCAACTAGGAACTGGAAGCACAAGGTTTCTTTCGGGAAAACTCATTTTCCTCGCAGAAGCAGGCAGGCAGTGACTAAATCCCTGGCAACAACAATGCTTTTCAGGTATCTTCGAGGCCGCATGAACGGAGCTTTCCTAATGAGAAAACAAGCCTTGTGCCATCAGTCTCCAATTTCTAGGTTGACACGCAGCATACACGGAGGACCAGAGCTTCCTGGCTCTCTGCGGTGTTCTGTTACCGAAACGGGTGCTGAAGGAAGGTTCCTAGGAGTCTTGGAAAGCTTACTACCGCTAAACTAAAGAAGAACAGCGATGAAGGCCTCATGGAACTGCTGCATGCCTCCCGCTTTGCAAGGATAATCAGGGCCTTACTTGGAGGATGGTGCTCACGTTGACTCTCACTTTAGGTATAGAGGAGCGCAGGTTGAGCTTCCAACTTGGAACTGGAAGCACAAAGTTTCTTTAAAGAAAACTCATTTTCTTCTCTGAGCCATGCCGGCAGTAACTCAAAGCACCGTAACAACAGTGCTTTTCTGGTAGCTTGGAGACTGCATGAGTGGAGCTTTCAAAATGGGAAAGCAAGATCTGTGTCTCAGTCTCACATTTCCAGATTGACACGCAGCATAAGGACATGTTGATGTTAACAAGTCAAAAGAGATTCACGATACACAGTGGGGCTTTCCCTGATTCAACTTTTTTCTACGACAGCTTATCTGCCTGCAGCAACGTGCCTAAACAAAGGATGCGTGAGGGAGACAGGTGCCTGTGCTTCTTCCAAAGACCTGCAGTGTTACACCAAGAACAGTGCTTAAATTGTACTTGGATGCAAGCCGACCACCTCCTTGAGGATGCGTGACTCTAAGTGCAAAAGGTGAAAAGGGATTCGAAGCAGAGTGTTTTTCTCAATAGAGTTCAGCTAGGGGAATGAGGTTACATCCATTGCCTGGAGGACAGTCTAGGAGTGTGTTCCTGAATCCTGTGTAGAGCTGAGGTCATCTGGCTCTCCCAGGGAGGAGTGCAGTGTGTTTCCTTTCTCTAGCCAACAATGAGGTGTTCCAAAAGGCCTACGGGGCAGAAGTTGCTTAGCTGGCCCTGAGCTTCTTGGCTGTACTCAGTATACTGGTACTGAAACGGTTTCTAAAGCAAGGTCCCTAGGAGTCTTGAAAAGCTTACTACGGTGAAACTAAAGCAGAACAGTGAAGAAGGCCTCATGGAGCTGCTCCATGCCTCCAGTTTGGCAAGGCAAATCAGGGCCTTCCTTCGAGGCTAGGGCTCACGTTGACTTTGACTTTAGGTATAGAGCAGAGCAGGGTGAGCTTCCAACTAGGAACTGGAAGCACAAGGTTTCTTATGGGATAACTCAATATCTTCTCAGAAACATGCCGGCAGTGACTACAACTCTGGCAACAGCAATGCTTTCCAGGTATATACGAGGCCACATGAACGGAGCTTTCATAATGGGCAAATAGGCCTTGTGCCATCAGTCTCCAATTTCTATGTTGACACGCAGCACACTCGCTGAACCAGGGCTTCCTGGCTCTAGGCAATTTTCTGATATCGAAACGGGTGCTGAAGCAGGGTCTTTAGGAGTCTTGGAAAGCTTACTACCGTTAAACTCAAGCAGAACAGCGTTGAAAGCCTCAGGGAACTGCTGCATGCCTCCCGTTTTGTAAGGATATTCAGGGCCTTACCTAGAGGCTGGCGCTCCCTTGACTTTAACTTTAGTTACAGTGCAGAGCAAGGGGACCTTCCAACTAGGAACTGGAAGCACAAGGTTTCTTATGGGAAAACTCAATATCTTATCAGAACTATGCATGCTTTGACTAAAACCCCGGCAACAACAAAGCCTTTCAGGAATCTTCGAGGCCGCATAAACGGTGCTTTCATAATGGGCAAACAAGCCTTGTGCCATCAGTCTTCAATATGTAAGTTGATACGCAGCATTCATGCAGGACGAAAGCTTCCTGGCTCTAGGCAGTTTTCTGATACCGAAACGGGTGCTGAAGCCAGGTCTCTAGGAGTATTGGAAAGCTTACTACCGTAAAACTAAAGCAGAGCAGCGTTGAAGTCCTCATGGAGATGCTGCATGCCTCCCGTTTTGTAAGGCTATTCAGGGCCTTACTTCGAGGCAAGTGCTCCCCTTGACTTTCACTTTAGTTATAGAGCAGAGCAGGGTGAGCTTCCAACTAGGAACTGGAAGCACAAGGTTTCTTTCCGGAAAACTCATTTTCCTCGCAGAAGCAGGCAGGCAGTGACTAAATCCCTGGCAACAACAATGCTTTTCAGGTATCTTCGAGGCCGCATGAACGGAGCTTTCCTAATGAGAAAACAAGCCTTGTGCCATCAGTCTCCAATTTCTAGGTTGACACGCAGCATACACGGAGGACCAGAGCTTCCTGGCTCTCTGCGGTGTTCTGTTACCGAAACGGGTGCTGAAGGAAGGTTCCTAGGAGTCTTGGAAAGCTTACTACCGCTAAACTAAAGAAGAACAGCGATGAAGGCCTCATGGAACTGCTGCATGCCTCCCGCTTTGCAAGGATAATCAGGGCCTTACTTGGAGGATGGTGCTCACGTTGACTCTCACTTTAGGTATAGAGGAGCGCAGGTTGAGCTTCCAACTTGGAACTGGAAGCACAAAGTTTCTTTCCAGAAAACTCATTTTCTTCTCTGAGCCATGCCGGCAGTAACTCAAAGCACCGTAACAACAGTGCTTTTCTGGTAGCTTGGAGACTGCATGAGTGGAGCTTTCAAAATGGGAAAGCAAGATCTGTGTCTCAGTCTCACATTTCCAGATTGACACGCAGCATAAGGACATGTTGATGTTAACAAGTCAAAAGAGATTCACGATACACAGTGGGGCTTTCCCTGATTCAACTTTTTTCTACGACAGCTTATCTGCCTGCAGCAACGTGCCTAAACAAAGGATGCGTGAGGGAGACAGGTGCCTGTGCTTCTTCCAAAGACCTGCAGTGTTACACCAAGAACAGTGCTTAAATTGTACTTGGATGCAAGCCGACCACCTCCTTGAGGATGCGTGACTCTAAGTGCAAAAGGTGAAAAGGGATTCGAAGCAGAGTGTTTTTCTCAATAGAGTTCAGCTAGGGGAATGAGGTTACATCCATTGCCTGGAGGACAGTCTAGGAGTGTGTTCCTGAATCCTGTGTAGAGCTGAGGTCACCTGGCTCTCCCAGGGAGGAGTGCAGTGTGTTTCCTTTCTCTAGCCAACAATGAGGTGTTCCAAAAGGCCTACGGGGCAGAAGTTGCTTAGCTGGCCCTGAGCTTCTTGGCTGTACTCAGTATACTGGTACTGAAACGGTTTCTAAAGCAAGGTCCCTAGGAGTCTTGAAAAGCTTACTACGGTGAAACTAAAGCAGAACAGTGAAGAAGGCCTCATGGAGCTGTTCCATGCCTCCAGTTTGGCAAGGCAAATCAGGGCCTTCCTTCGAGGCTAGGGCTCACGTTGACTTTGACTTTAGGTATAGAGCAGAGCAGGGTGAGCTTCCAACTAGGAACTGGAAGCACAAGGTTTCTTATGGGATAACTCAATATCTTCTCAGAAACATGCCGGCAGTGACTACAACTCTGGCAACAGCAATGCTTTCCAGGTATATACGAGGCCACATGAACGGAGCTTTCATAATGGGCAAATAGGCCTTGTGCCATCAGTCTCCAATTTCTATGTTGACACGCAGCATACTCGCTGAACCAGGGCTTCCTGGCTCTAGGCAATTTTCTGATATCGAAACGGGTGCTGAAGCAGGGTCTTTAGGAGTCTTGGAAAGCTTACTACCGTTAAACTCAAGCAGAACAGCGTTGAAAGCCTCAGGGAACTGCTGCATGCCTCCCGTTTTGTAAGGATATTCAGGGCCTTACCTAGAGGCTGGCGCTCCCTTGACTTTAACTTTAGTTACAGTGCAGAGCAAGGGGACCTTCCAACTAGGAACTGGAAGCACAAGGTTTCTTATGGGAAAACTCAATATCTTATCAGAACTATGCATGCTTTGACTAAAACCCCGGCAACAACAAAGCCTTTCAGGAATCTTCGAGGCCGCATAAACGGTGCTTTCATAATGGGCAAACAAGCCTTGTGCCATCAGTCTTCAATATGTAAGTTGATACGCAGCATTCACGCAGGACGAAAGCTTCCTGGCTCTAGGCAGTTTTCTGATACCGAAACGGGTGCTGAAGCCAGGTCTCTAGGAGTATTGGAAAGCTTACTACCGTAAAACTAAAGCAGAGCAGCGTTGAAGTCCTCATGGAGATGCTGCATGCCTCCCGTTTTGTAAGGCTATTCAGGGCCTTACTTCGAGGCAAGTGCTCCCCTTGACTTTCACTTTAGTTATAGAGCAGAGCAGGGTGAGCTTCCAACTAGGAACTGGAAGCACAAGGTTTCTTTCGGGAAAACTCATTTTCCTCGCAGAAGCAGGCAGGCAGTGACTAAATCCCTGGCAACAACAATGCTTTTCAGGTATCTTCGAGGCCGCATGAACGGAGCTTTCCTAATGAGAAAACAAGCCTTGTGCCATCAGTCTCCAATTTCTAGGTTGACACGCAGCATACACGGAGGACCAGAGCTTCCTGGCTCTCTGCGGTGTTCTGTTACCGAAACGGGTGCTGAAGGAAGGTTCCTAGGAGTCTTGGAAAGCTTACTACCGCTAAACTAAAGAAGAACAGCGATGAAGGCCTCATGGAACTGCTGCATGCCTCCCGCTTTGCAAGGATAATCAGGGCCTTACTTGGAGGATGGTGCTCACGTTGACTCTCACTTTAGGTATAGAGGAGCGCAGGTTGAGCTTCCAACTTGGAACTGGAAGCACAAAGTTTCTTTAAAGAAAACTCATTTTCTTCTCTGAGCCATGCCGGCAGTAACTCAAAGCACCGTAACAACAGTGCTTTTCTGGTAGCTTGGAGACTGCATGAGTGGAGCTTTCAAAATGGGAAAGCAAGATCTGTGTCTCAGTCTCACATTTCCAGATTGACACGCAGCATAAGGACATGTTGATGTTAACAAGTCAAAAGAGATTCACGATACACAGTGGGGCTTTCCCTGATTCAACTTTTTTCTACGACAGCTTATCTGCCTGCAGCAACGTGCCTAAACAAAGGATGCGTGAGGGAGACAGGTGCCTGTGCTTCTTCCAAAGACCTGCAGTGTTACACCAAGAACAGTGCTTAAATTGTACTTGGATGCAAGCCGACCACCTCCTTGAGGATGCGTGACTCTAAGTGCAAAAGGTGAAAAGGGATTCGAAGCAGAGTGTTTTTCTCAATAGAGTTCAGCTAGGGGAATGAGGTTACATCCATTGCCTGGAGGACAGTCTAGGAGTGTGTTCCTGAATCCTGTGTAGAGCTGAGGTCATCTGGCTCTCCCAGGGAGGAGTGCAGTGTGTTTCCTTTCTCTAGCCAACAATGAGGTGTTCCAAAAGGCCTACGGGGCAGAAGTTGCTTAGCTGGCCCTGAGCTTCTTGGCTGTACTCAGTATACTGGTACTGAAACGGTTTCTAAAGCAAGGTCCCTAGGAGTCTTGAAAAGCTTACTACGGTGAAACTAAAGCAGAACAGTGAAGAAGGCCTCATGGAGCTGCTCCATGCCTCCAGTTTGGCAAGGCAAATCAGGGCCTTCCTTCGAGGCTAGGGCTCACGTTGACTTTGACTTTAGGTATAGAGCAGAGCAGGGTGAGCTTCCAACTAGGAACTGGAAGCACAAGGTTTCTTATGGGATAACTCAATATCTTCTCAGAAACATGCCGGCAGTGACTACAACTCTGGCAACAGCAATGCTTTCCAGGTATATACGAGGCCACATGAACGGAGCTTTCATAATGGGCAAATAGGCCTTGTGCCATCAGTCTCCAATTTCTATGTTGACACGCAGCATACTCGCTGAACCAGGGCTTCCTGGCTCTAGGCAATTTTCTGATATCGAAACGGGTGCTGAAGCAGGGTCTTTAGGAGTCTTGGAAAGCTTACTACCGTTAAACTCAAGCAGAACAGCGTTGAAAGCCTCAGGGAACTGCTGCATGCCTCCCGTTTTGTAAGGATATTCAGGGCCTTACCTAGAGGCTGGCGCTCCCTTGACTTTAACTTTAGTTACAGTGCAGAGCAAGGGGACCTTCCAACTAGGAACTGGAAGCACAAGGTTTCTTATGGGAAAACTCAATATCTTATCAGAACTATGCATGCTTTGACTAAAACCCCGGCAACAACAAAGCCTTTCAGGAATCTTCGAGGCCGCATAAACGGTGCTTTCATAATGGGCAAACAAGCCTTGTGCCATCAGTCTTCAATATGTAAGTTGATACGCAGCATTCATGCAGGACGAAAGCTTCCTGGCTCTAGGCAGTTTTCTGATACCGAAACGGGTGCTGAAGCCAGGTCTCTAGGAGTATTGGAAAGCTTACTACCGTAAAACTAAAGCAGAGCAGCGTTGAAGTCCTCATGGAGATGCTGCATGCCTCCCGTTTTGTAAGGCTATTCAGGGCCTTACTTCGAGGCAAGTGCTCCCCTTGACTTTCACTTTAGTTATAGAGCAGAGCAGGGTGAGCTTCCAACTAGGAACTGGAAGCACAAGGTTTCTTTCCGGAAAACTCATTTTCCTCGCAGAAGCAGGCAGGCAGTGACTAAATCCCTGGCAACAACAATGCTTTTCAGGTATCTTCGAGGCCGCATGAACGGAGCTTTCCTAATGAGAAAACAAGCCTTGTGCCATCAGTCTCCAATTTCTAGGTTGACACGCAGCATACACGGAGGACCAGAGCTTCCTGGCTCTCTGCGGTGTTCTGTTACCGAAACGGGTGCTGAAGGAAGGTTCCTAGGAGTCTTGGAAAGCTTACTACCGCTAAACTAAAGAAGAACAGCGATGAAGGCCTCATGGAACTGCTGCATGCCTCCCGCTTTGCAAGGATAATCAGGGCCTTACTTGGAGGATGGTGCTCACGTTGACTCTCACTTTAGGTATAGAGGAGCGCAGGTTGAGCTTCCAACTTGGAACTGGAAGCACAAAGTTTCTTTCCAGAAAACTCATTTTCTTCTCTGAGCCATGCCGGCAGTAACTCAAAGCACCGTAACAACAGTGCTTTTCTGGTAGCTTGGAGACTGCATGAGTGGAGCTTTCAAAATGGGAAAGCAAGATCTGTGTCTCAGTCTCACATTTCCAGATTGACACGCAGCATAAGGACATGTTGATGTTAACAAGTCAAAAGAGATTCACGATACACAGTGGGGCTTTCCCTGATTCAACTTTTTTCTACGACAGCTTATCTGCCTGCAGCAACGTGCCTAAACAAAGGATGCGTGAGGGAGACAGGTGCCTGTGCTTCTTCCAAAGACCTGCAGTGTTACACCAAGAACAGTGCTTAAATTGTACTTGGATGCAAGCCGACCACCTCCTTGAGGATGCGTGACTCTAAGTGCAAAAGGTGAAAAGGGATTCGAAGCAGAGTGTTTTTCTCAATAGAGTTCAGCTAGGGGAATGAGGTTACATCCATTGCCTGGAGGACAGTCTAGGAGTGTGTTCCTGAATCCTGTGTAGAGCTGAGGTCACCTGGCTCTCCCAGGGAGGAGTGCAGTGTGTTTCCTTTCTCTAGCCAACAATGAGGTGTTCCAAAAGGCCTACGGGGCAGAAGTTGCTTAGCTGGCCCTGAGCTTCTTGGCTGTACTCAGTATACTGGTACTGAAACGGTTTCTAAAGCAAGGTCCCTAGGAGTCTTGAAAAGCTTACTACGGTGAAACTAAAGCAGAACAGTGAAGAAGGCCTCATGGAGCTGTTCCATGCCTCCAGTTTGGCAAGGCAAATCAGGGCCTTCCTTCGAGGCTAGGGCTCACGTTGACTTTGACTTTAGGTATAGAGCAGAGCAGGGTGAGCTTCCAACTAGGAACTGGAAGCACAAGGTTTCTTATGGGATAACTCAATATCTTCTCAGAAACATGCCGGCAGTGACTACAACTCTGGCAACAGCAATGCTTTCCAGGTATATACGAGGCCACATGAACGGAGCTTTCATAATGGGCAAATAGGCCTTGTGCCATCAGTCTCCAATTTCTATGTTGACACGCAGCATACTCGCTGAACCAGGGCTTCCTGGCTCTAGGCAATTTTCTGATATCGAAACGGGTGCTGAAGCAGGGTCTTTAGGAGTCTTGGAAAGCTTACTACCGTTAAACTCAAGCAGAACAGCGTTGAAAGCCTCAGGGAACTGCTGCATGCCTCCCGTTTTGTAAGGATATTCAGGGCCTTACCTAGAGGCTGGCGCTCCCTTGACTTTAACTTTAGTTACAGTGCAGAGCAAGGGGACCTTCCAACTAGGAACTGGAAGCACAAGGTTTCTTATGGGAAAACTCAATATCTTATCAGAACTATGCATGCTTTGACTAAAACCCCGGCAACAACAAAGCCTTTCAGGAATCTTCGAGGCCGCATAAACGGTGCTTTCATAATGGGCAAACAAGCCTTGTGCCATCAGTCTTCAATATGTAAGTTGATACGCAGCATTCACGCAGGACGAAAGCTTCCTGGCTCTAGGCAGTTTTCTGATACCGAAACGGGTGCTGAAGCCAGGTCTCTAGGAGTATTGGAAAGCTTACTACCGTAAAACTAAAGCAGAGCAGCGTTGAAGTCCTCATGGAGATGCTGCATGCCTCCCGTTTTGTAAGGCTATTCAGGGCCTTACTTCGAGGCAAGTGCTCCCCTTGACTTTCACTTTAGTTATAGAGCAGAGCAGGGTGAGCTTCCAACTAGGAACTGGAAGCACAAGGTTTCTTTCGGGAAAACTCATTTTCCTCGCAGAAGCAGGCAGGCAGTGACTAAATCCCTGGCAACAACAATGCTTTTCAGGTATCTTCGAGGCCGCATGAACGGAGCTTTCCTAATGAGAAAACAAGCCTTGTGCCATCAGTCTCCAATTTCTAGGTTGACACGCAGCATACACGGAGGACCAGAGCTTCCTGGCTCTCTGCGGTGTTCTGTTACCGAAACGGGTGCTGAAGGAAGGTTCCTAGGAGTCTTGGAAAGCTTACTACCGCTAAACTAAAGAAGAACAGCGATGAAGGCCTCATGGAACTGCTGCATGCCTCCCGCTTTGCAAGGATAATCAGGGCCTTACTTGGAGGATGGTGCTCACGTTGACTCTCACTTTAGGTATAGAGGAGCGCAGGTTGAGCTTCCAACTTGGAACTGGAAGCACAAAGTTTCTTTAAAGAAAACTCATTTTCTTCTCTGAGCCATGCCGGCAGTAACTCAAAGCACCGTAACAACAGTGCTTTTCTGGTAGCTTGGAGACTGCATGAGTGGAGCTTTCAAAATGGGAAAGCAAGATCTGTGTCTCAGTCTCACATTTCCAGATTGACACGCAGCATAAGGACATGTTGATGTTAACAAGTCAAAAGAGATTCACGATACACAGTGGGGCTTTCCCTGATTCAACTTTTTTCTACGACAGCTTATCTGCCTGCAGCAACGTGCCTAAACAAAGGATGCGTGAGGGAGACAGGTGCCTGTGCTTCTTCCAAAGACCTGCAGTGTTACACCAAGAACAGTGCTTAAATTGTACTTGGATGCAAGCCGACCACCTCCTTGAGGATGCGTGACTCTAAGTGCAAAAGGTGAAAAGGGATTCGAAGCAGAGTGTTTTTCTCAATAGAGTTCAGCTAGGGGAATGAGGTTACATCCATTGCCTGGAGGACAGTCTAGGAGTGTGTTCCTGAATCCTGTGTAGAGCTGAGGTCATCTGGCTCTCCCAGGGAGGAGTGCAGTGTGTTTCCTTTCTCTAGCCAACAATGAGGTGTTCCAAAAGGCCTACGGGGCAGAAGTTGCTTAGCTGGCCCTGAGCTTCTTGGCTGTACTCAGTATACTGGTACTGAAACGGTTTCTAAAGCAAGGTCCCTAGGAGTCTTGAAAAGCTTACTACGGTGAAACTAAAGCAGAACAGTGAAGAAGGCCTCATGGAGCTGCTCCATGCCTCCAGTTTGGCAAGGCAAATCAGGGCCTTCCTTCGAGGCTAGGGCTCACGTTGACTTTGACTTTAGGTATAGAGCAGAGCAGGGTGAGCTTCCAACTAGGAACTGGAAGCACAAGGTTTCTTATGGGATAACTCAATATCTTCTCAGAAACATGCCGGCAGTGACTACAACTCTGGCAACAGCAATGCTTTCCAGGTATATACGAGGCCACATGAACGGAGCTTTCATAATGGGCAAATAGGCCTTGTGCCATCAGTCTCCAATTTCTATGTTGACACGCAGCATACTCGCTGAACCAGGGCTTCCTGGCTCTAGGCAATTTTCTGATATCGAAACGGGTGCTGAAGCAGGGTCTTTAGGAGTCTTGGAAAGCTTACTACCGTTAAACTAAAGCAGAACAGCGTTGAAAGCCTCAGGGAACTGCTGCATGCCTCCCGTTTTGTAAGGATATTCAGGGCCTTACCTAGAGGCTGGCGCTCCCTTGACTTTAACTTTAGTTACAGTGCAGAGCAAGGGGACCTTCCAACTAGGAACTGGAAGCACAAGGTTTCTTATGGGAAAACTCAATATCTTATCAGAACTATGCATGCTTTGACTAAAACCCCGGCAACAACAAAGCCTTTCAGGAATCTTCGAGGCCGCATAAAAGGTGTTTTCATAATGGGCAAACAAGCCTTGTGCCATCAGTCTTCAATATGTAAGTTGATACGCAGCATTCACGCAGGACGAAAGCTTCCTGGCTCTAGGCAGTTTTCTGATACCGAAACGGGTGCTGAAGACAGGTCTCTAGGAGTATTGGAAAGCTTACTACCGTTAAACTAAAGCAGAACAGCGTTGAAAGCCTCAGGGAACTGCTGCATGCCTCCCGTTTTGTAAGGATATTCAGGGCCTTACATAGAGGCTGGCGCTCCCTTGACTTTAACTTTAGTTACAGTGCAGAGCAAGGGGAGCTTCCTACTAGGAACTGGAAGCACAAGGTTTCTTATGGGAAAACTCAGTATCTTATCAGAACTATGCATGCAGTGACTAAAACCCCAGCAACAACAAAGCCTTTCAGGAATCTTCGAGGCCGCATAAACGGTGCTTTTATAATGGGCAAACAAGCCTTGTGCCATCAGTCTTCAATATGTAGGTTGATACGCAGCATTCACGCAGGACGAAAGCTTCCTGGCTCTAGGCAGTTTTCTGATACCGAAATGGGTGCTGAAGCAAGGTCTCTAGGAGTATTGGAAAGCTTACTACCTAAAAACTAAAGCAGAGCAGCGTTGAAGTCCTCATGGAGATGCTGCATGCCTCCCGTTTTGTAAGGCTATTCAGGACCTTACTTCGAGGCAAGTGCTCCCCTTGACTTTCACTTTAGTTATAGAGCAGAGCAGGGTGAGCTTCCAACTAGGAACTGGAAGCACAAGGTTTCTTTCGGGAAAACTCATTTTCCTCGCAGAAGCAGGCAGGCAGTGACTAAATCCCTGGCAACAACAATGCTTTTTAGGTATCTTCGAGGTCGCATGAGCGGAGCTTTCCAATGAGAAAACAAGCCTTGTGCCATCAGTCTCCAATTTCTAGGTTGACACGCAGCATACACGGAGGACCAGAGCTTCCTGGCTCTCTGCAGTTTTCTGTTACCGAAACGGGTGCTGAAGGAAGGTTCCTAGGAGTCTTGGAAAGCTTACTACCGTTAAACTAAAGAAGAACAGCGATGAAGGCCTCATGGAACTGCTGCATGCTTCCTGCTTTGCAAGGATAATCAGGGCCTTACTTGGAGGTTGGTGCTCACGTTGACTCTCACTTTTGGTATAGAGGAGCGCAGGTTGAGCTTCCAACTTGGAACTGGAAGCACAAAGTTTCTTTAAAGAAAACTCATTTTCTTCTCTGAGCCATGCCGGCAGTAACTAAAAGCACCGTAACAACAGTGCTTTTCTGGTAGCTTCGAGACTGCATGAGTGGAGCTTTCAAAATGGGAAAGCAAGATCCGTGTCTCAGTCTCACATTTCCAGATTGACACGCAGCATAAGGACATGTTGATGTTAACAAGTCAAAAGAGATTCACGATACCCAGTGGGGCACTTCCTGATTCAACTTTTTTCTACGACAGCTTATCTGCCTGCAGCAAAGTGCCTAAACAAAGGATGCGTGAGGGAGACAGGTGCCTGTGCTTCTTCCCAAGACTTGCAGTGTTACACCAACAACAGTGCTTAAATTGTACTTAGATGCAAGCCGACCACCTCCTTAGGATGCGTGACTCTAAGTGTAAAAGGTGAAAAGGGATTCGAAGCAGAGTGTTTTTCTCAATAGAGTTCAGCTAGGGGAATGAGGTTACATCCATTGCCTGGAGGACAGTCTAGGAGTGTGTTCCTGAATCCTGTGTAGAGCTGAGGTCACCTGGCTCTCCCAGGGAGGAGTGCAGTGTGTTTCCTTTCTCTAGCCAACAATGAGGTGTTCCAAAAGGCCTACGGGGCAGAAGTTGCTTAGCTGGCCCTGAGCTTCTTGGCTGTACTCAGTATACTGGTACTGAAACGGTTTCTAAAGCAAGGTCCCTAGGAGTCTTGAAAAGCTTACTACGGTGAAACTAAAGCAGAACAGTGAAGAAGGCCTCATGGAGCTGCTCCATGCCTCCAGTTTGGCAAGGCAAATCAGGGCCTTCCTTCGAGGCTAGGGCTCACGTTGACTTTGACTTTAGGTATAGAGCAGAGCAGGGTGAGCTTCCAACTAGGAACTGGAAGCACAAGGTTTCTTATGGGATAACTCAATATCTTCTCAGAAACATGCCGGCAGTGACTACAACTCTGGCAACAGCAATGCTTTCCAGGTATATACGAGGCCACATGAACGGAGCTTTCATAATGGGCAAATAGGCCTTGTGCCATCAGTCTCCAATTTCTATGTTGACACGCAGCATACTCGCTGAACCAGGGCTTCCTGGCTCTAGGCAATTTTCTGATATCGAAAAGGGTGCTGAAGCAGGGTCTTTAGGAGTCTTAGAAAGCTTACTACCGTTAAACTCAAGCAGAACAGCGTTGAAAGCCTCAGGGAACTGCTGCATGCCTCCCGTTTTGTAAGGATATTCAGGGCCTTACCTAGAGGCTGGCGCTCCCTTGACTTTAACTTTAGTTACAGTGCAGAGCAAGGGGACCTTCCAACTAGGAACTGGAAGCACAAGGTTTCTTATGGGAAAACTCAATATCTTATCAGAACTATGCATGCTTTGACTAAAACCCCGGCAACAACAAAGCCTTTCAGGAATCTTCGAGGCCGCATAAACGGTGCTTTCATAATGGGCAAACAAGCCTTGTGCCATCAGTCTTCAATATGTAAGTTGATACGCAGCATTCACGCAGGACGAAAGCTTCCTGGCTCTAGGCAGTTTTCTGATACCGAAACGGGTGCTGAAGCCAGGTCTCTAGGAGTATTGGAAAGCTTACTACCGTTAAACTAAAGCAGAACAGCGTTGAAAGCCTCGGGGAACTGCTGCATGCCTCCCGTTTTGTAAGGATATTCAGGGCCTTACATAGAGGCTGGCGCTCCCTTGACTTTAACTTTAGTTACAGTGCAGAGCAAGGGGAGCTTCCTACTAGGAACTGGAAGCACAAGGTTTCTTATGGGAAAACTCAGTATCTTATCAGAACTATGCATGCAGTGACTAAAACCCCAGCAACAACAAAGCCTTTCAGGAATCTTCGAGGCCGCATAAACGGTGCTTTTATAATGGGCAAACAAGCCTTGTGCCATCAGTCTTCAATATGTAGGTTGATACGCAGCATTCACGCAGGACGAAAGCTTCCTGGCTCTAGGCAGTTTTCTGATACCGAAATGGGTGCTGAAGCAAGGTCTCTAGGAGTATTGGAAAGCTTACTACCTAAAAACTAAAGCAGAGCAGCGTTGAAGTCCTCATGGAGATGCTGCATGCCTCCCGTTTTGTAAGGCTATTCAGGACCTTACTTCGAGGCAAGTGCTCCCCTTGACTTTCACTTTAGTTATAGAGCAGAGCAGGGTGAGCTTCCAACTAGGAACTGGAAGCACAAGGTTTCTTTCGGGAAAACTCATTTTCCTCGCAGAAGCAGGCAGGCAGTGACTAAATCCCTGGCAACAACAATGCTTTTTAGGTATCTTCGAGGTCGCATGAGCGGAGCTTTCCTAATGAGAAAACAAGCCTTGTGCCATCAGTCTCCAATTTCTAGGTTGACACGCAGCATACACGGAGGACCAGAGCTTCCTGGCTCTCTGCAGTTTTCTGTTACCGAAACGGGTGCTGAAGGAAGGTTCCTAGGAGTCTTGGAAAGCTTACTACCGTTAAACTAAAGAAGAACAGCGATGAAGGCCTCATGGAACTGCTGCATGCTTCCTGCTTTGCAAGGATAATCAGGGCCTTACTTGGAGGTTGGTGCTCACGTTGACTCTCACTTTTGGTATAGAGGAGCGCAGGTTGAGCTTCCAACTTGGAACTGGAAGCACAAAGTTTCTTTAAAGAAAACTCATTTTCTTCTCTGAGCCATGCCGGCAGTAACTAAAAGCACCGTAACAACAGTGCTTTTCTGGTAGCTTCGAGACTGCATGAGTGGAGCTTTCAAAATGGGAAAGCAAGATCTGTGTCTCAGTCTCACATTTCCAGATTGACACGCAGCATAAGGACATGTTGATGTTAACAAGTCAAAAGAGATTCACGATACCCAGTGGGGCACTTCCTGATTCAACTTTTTTCTACGACAGCTTATCTGCCTGCAGCAAAGTGCCTAAACAAAGGATGCGTGAGGGAGACAGGTGCCTGTGCTTCTTCCCAAGACCTGCAGTGTTACACCAACAACAGTGCTTAAATTGTACTTAGATGCAAGCCGACCACCTCCTTAGGATGCGTGACTCTAAGTGTAAAAGGTGAAAAGGGATTCGAAGCAGAGTGTTTTTCTCAATAGAGTTCAGCTAGGGGAATGAGGTTACATCCATTGCCTGGAGGACAGTCTAGGAGTGTGTTCCTGAATCCTGTGTAGAGCTGAGGTCACCTGGCTCTCCCAGGGAGGAGTGCAGTGTGTTTCCTTTCTCTAGCCAACAATGAGGTGTTCCAAAAGGCCTACGGGGCAGAAGTTGCTTAGCTGGCCCTGAGCTTCTTGGCTGTACTCAGTATACTGGTACTGAAACGGTTTCTAAAGCAAGGTCCCTAGGAGTCTTGAAAAGCTTACTACGGTGAAACTAAAGCAGAACAGTGAAGAAGGCCTCATGGAGCTGCTCCATGCCTCCAGTTTGGCAAGGCAAATCAGGGCCTTCCTTCGAGGCTAGGGCTCACGTTGACTTTGACTTTAGGTATAGAGCAGAGCAGGGTGAGCTTCCAACTAGGAACTGGAAGCACAAGGTTTCTTATGGGATAACTCAATATCTTCTCAGAAACATGCCGGCAGTGACTACAACTCTGGCAACAGCAATGCTTTCCAGGTATATACGAGGCCACATGAACGGAGCTTTAATAATGGGCAAATAGGCCTTGTGCCATCAGTCTCCAATTTCTATGTTGACACGCAGCATACTCGCTGAACCAGGGCTTCCTGGCTCTAGGCAATTTTCTGATATCGAAACGGGTGCTGAAGCAGGGTCTTTAGGAGTCTTGGAAAGCTTACTACCGTTAAACTAAAGCAGAACAGCGTTGAAAGCCTCAGGGAACTGCTGCATGCCTCCCGTTTTGTAAGGATATTCAGGGCCTTACCTAGAGGCTGGCGCTCCCTTGACTTTAACTTTAGTTACAGTGCAGAGCAAGGGGACCTTCCAACTAGGAACTGGAAGCACAAGGTTTCTTATGGGAAAACTCAATATCTTATCAGAACTATGCATGCTTTGACTAAAACCCCGGCAACAACAAAGCCTTTCAGGAATCTTCGAGGCCGCATAAACGGTGCTTTCATAATGGGCAAACAAGCCTTGTGCCATCAGTCTTCAATATGTAAGTTGATACGCAGCATTCACGCAGGACGAAAGCTTCCTGGCTCTAGGCAGTTTTCTGATACCGAAACGGGTGCTGAAGACAGGTCTCTAGGAGTATTGGAAAGCTTACTACCGTTAAACTAAAGCAGAACAGCGTTGAAAGCCTCAGGGAACTGCTGCATGCCTCCCGTTTTGTAAGGATATTCAGGGCCTTACATAGAGGCTGGCGCTCCCTTGACTTTAACTTTAGTTACAGAGCAGAGCAAGGGGAGCTTCCTACTAGGAACTGGAAGCACAAGGTTTCTTATGGGAAAACTCAGTATCTTATCAGAACTATGCATGCAGTGACTAAAACCCCAGCAACAACAAAGCCTTTCAGGAATCTTCTAGGCCGCATAAACGGTGCTTTCATAATGGGCAAACAAGCCTTGTGCCATCAGTCTTCAATATGTAGGTTGATACGCAGCATTCACGCAGGACGAAAGCTTCCTGGCTCTAGGCAGTTTTCTGATACCGAAATGGGTGCTGAAGCAAGGTCTCTAGGAGTATTGGAAAGCTTACTACCTAAAAACTAAAGCAGAGCAGCGTTGAAGTCCTCATGGAGATGCTGCATGCCTCCCGTTTTGTAAGGCTATTCAGGACCTTACTTCGAGGCAAGTGCTCGCCTTGACTTTCACTTTAGTTATAGAGCAGAGCAGGGTGAGCTTCCAACTAGGAACTGGAAGCACAAGGTTTCTTTCGGGAAAACTCATTTTCCTCGCAGAAGCAGGCAGGCAGTGACTAAATCCCTGGCAACAACAATGCTTTTCAGGTATCTTCGAGGCCGCATGAACGGAGCTTTCCTAATGAGAAAACAAGCCTTGTGCCATCAGTCTCCAATTTCTAGGTTGACACGCAGCATACACGGAGGACCAGAGCTTCCTGGCTCTCTGCAGTTTTCTGTTACCGAAACGGGTGCTGAAGGAAGGTTCCTAGGAGTCTTGGAAAGCTTACTACCGTTAAACTAAAGAAGAACAGCGATGAAGGCCTCATGGAACTGCTGCATGCTTCCTGCTTTGCAAGGATAATCAGGGCCTTACTTGGAGGTTGGTGCTCACGTTGACTCTCACTTTTGGTATAGAGGAGCGCAGGTTGAGCTTCCAACTTGGAACTGGAAGCACAAAGTTTCTTTAAAGAAAACTCATTTTCTTCTCTGAGCCATGCCGGCAGTAACTAAAAGCACCGTAACAACAGTGCTTTTCTGGTAGCTTCGAGACTGCATGAGTGGAGCTTTCAAAATGGGAAAGCAAGATCTGTGTCTCAGTCTCACATTTCCAGATTGACACGCAGCATAAGGACATGTTGATGTTAACAAGTCAAAAGAGATTCACGATACCCAGTGGGGCACTTCCTGATTCAACTTTTTTGTAGGACAGCTTATCTGCCTGCAGCAAAGTGCCTAAACAAAGGATGCGTGAGGGAGACAGGTGCCTGTGCTTCTTCCCAAGACCTGCAGTGTTACACCAACAACAGTGCTTAAATTGTACTTAGATGCAAGCCGACCACCTCCTTAGGATGCGTGACTCTAAGTGTAAAAGGTGAAAAGGGATTCGAAGCAGAGTGTTTTTCTCAATAGAGTTCAGCTAGGGGAATGAGGTTACATCCATTGCCTGGAGGACAGTCTAGGAGTGTGTTCCTGAATCCTGTGTAGAGCTGAGGTCACCTGGCTCTCCCAGGGAGGAGTGCAGTGTGTTTCCTTTCTCTAGCCAACAATGAGGTGTTCCAAAAGGCCTACGGGGCAGAAGTAGCTTAGCTGGCCCTGAGCTTCTTGGCTGTACTCAGTATACTGGTACTGAAACGGTTTCTAAAGCAAGGTCCCTAGGAGTCTTGAAAAGCTTACTACGGTGAAACTAAAGCAGAACAGTGAAGAAGGCCTCATGGAGCTGCTCCATGCCTCCCGTTTGGCAAGGGAAATCAGGGCCTTCCTTCGAGGCTAGGGCTCACGTTGACTTTGACTTTAGGTATAGAGCAGAGCAGGGTGAGCTTCCAACTAGGAACTGGAAGCACAAGGTTTCTTATGGGATAACTCAATATCTTCTCAAAAACATGCCGGCAGTGACTACAACTCTGGCAACAGCAATGCTTTCCAGGTATATACGAGGCCACATGAACGGAGCTTTCATAATGGGCAAATAGGCCTTGTGCCATCAGTCTCCAATTTCTATGTTGACACGCAGCATACTCGCTGAACCAGGGCTTCCTGGCTCTAGGCAATTTTCTGATATCGAAACGGGTGCTGAAGCAGGGTCTTTAGGAGTCTTGGAAAGCTTACTACCGTTAAACTCAAGCAGAACAGCGTTGAAAGCCTCAGGGAACTGCTGCATGCCTCCCGTTTTGTAAGGATATTCAGGGCCTTACCTAGAGGCTGGCGCTCCCTTGACTTTAACTTTAGTTACAGTGCAGAGCAAGGGGACCTTCCAACTAGGAACTGGAAGCACAAGGTTTCTTATGGGAAAACTCAATATCTTATCAGAACTATGCATGCTTTGACTAAAACCCCGGCAACAACAAAGCCTTTCAGGAATCTTCGAGGCCGCATAAACGGTGCTTTCATAATGGGCAAACAAGCCTTGTGCCATCAGTCTTCAATATGTAAGTTGATACGCAGCATTCACGCAGGACGAAAGCTTCCTGGCTCTAGGCAGTTTTCTGATACCGAAACGGGTGCTGAAGCCAGGTCTCTAGGAGTATTGGAAAGCTTACTACCGTAAAACTAAAGCAGAGCAGCGTTGAAGTCCTCATGGAGATGCTGCATGCCTCCCGTTTTGTAAGGCTATTCAGGGCCTTACTTCGAGGCAAGTGCTCCCCTTGACTTTCACTTTAGTTATAGAGCAGAGCAGGGTGAGCTTCCAACTAGGAACTGGAAGCACAAGGTTTCTTTCGGGAAAACTCATTTTCCTCGCAGAAGCAGGCAGGCAGTGACTAAATCCCTGGCAACAACAATGCTTTTCAGGTATCTTCGAGGCCGCATGAACGGAGCTTTCCTAATGAGAAAACAAGCCTTGTGCCATCAGTCTCCAATTTCTAGGTTGACACGCAGCATACACGGAGGACCAGAGCTTCCTGGCTCTCTGCGGTGTTCTGTTACCGAAACGGGTGCTGAAGGAAGGTTCCTAGGAGTCTTGGAAAGCTTACTACCGCTAAACTAAAGAAGAACAGCGATGAAGGCCTCATGGAACTGCTGCATGCCTCCCGCTTTGCAAGGATAATCAGGGCCTTACTTGGAGGATGGTGCTCACGTTGACTCTCACTTTAGGTATAGAGGAGCGCAGGTTGAGCTTCCAACTTGGAACTGGAAGCACAAAGTTTCTTTAAAGAAAACTCATTTTCTTCTCTGAGCCATGCCGGCAGTAACTCAAAGCACCGTAACAACAGTGCTTTTCTGGTAGCTTGGAGACTGCATGAGTGGAGCTTTCAAAATGGGAAAGCAAGATCTGTGTCTCAGTCTCACATTTCCAGATTGACACGCAGCATAAGGACATGTTGATGTTAACAAGTCAAAAGAGATTCACGATACACAGTGGGGCTTTCCCTGATTCAACTTTTTTCTACGACAGCTTATCTGCCTGCAGCAACGTGCCTAAACAAAGGATGCGTGAGGGAGACAGGTGCCTGTGCTTCTTCCAAAGACCTGCAGTGTTACACCAAGAACAGTGCTTAAATTGTACTTGGATGCAAGCCGACCACCTCCTTGAGGATGCGTGACTCTAAGTGCAAAAGGTGAAAAGGGATTCGAAGCAGAGTGTTTTTCTCAATAGAGTTCAGCTAGGGGAATGAGGTTACATCCATTGCCTGGAGGACAGTCTAGGAGTGTGTTCCTGAATCCTGTGTAGAGCTGAGGTCATCTGGCTCTCCCAGGGAGGAGTGCAGTGTGTTTCCTTTCTCTAGCCAACATTGAGGTGTTCCAAAAGGCCTACGGGGCAGAAGTTGCTTAGCTGGCCCTGAGCTTCTTGGCTGTACTCAGTATACTGGTACTGAAACGGTTTCTAAAGCAAGGTCCCTAGGAGTCTTGAAAAGCTTACTACGGTGAAACTAAAGCAGAACAGTGAAGAAGGCCTCATGGAGCTGCTGCATTCCTCCAGTTTGGCAAGGCAAATCAGGGCCTTCCTTCGAGGCTAGGGCTCACGTTGACTTTGACTTTAGGTATAGAGCAGAGCAGGGTGAGCTTCCAACTAGGAACTGGAAGCACAAGGTTTCTTATGGGATAACTCAATATCTTCTCAGAAACATGCCGGCAGTGACTACAACTCTGGCAACAGCAATGCTTTCCAGGTATATACGAGGCCACATGAACGTAGCTTTCATAATGGGCAAATAGGCCTTGTGCCATCAGTCTCCAATTTCTATGTTGACACGCAGCATACTCGCTGAACCAGGGCTTCCTGGCTCTAGGCAATTTTCTGATATCGAAACGGGTGCTGAAGCAGGGTCTTTAGGAGTCTTGGAAAGCTTACTACCGTTAAACTCAAGCAGAACAGCGTTGAAAGCCTCAGGGAACTGCTGCATGCCTCCCGTTTTGTAAGGATATTCAGGGCCTTACCTAGAGGCTGGCGCTCCCTTGACTTTAACTTTAGTTACAGTGCAGAGCAAGGGGACCTTCCAACTAGGAACTGGAAGCACAAGGTTTCTTATGGGAAAACTCAATATCTTATCAGAACTATGCATGCTTTGACTAAAACCCCGGCAACAACAAAGCCTTTCAGGAATCTTCGAGGCCGCATAAACGGTGCTTTCATAATGGGCAAACAAGCCTTGTGCCATCAGTCTTCAATATGTAAGTTGATACGCAGCATTCACGCAGGACGAAAGCTTCCTGGCTCTAGGCAGTTTTCTGATACCGAAACGGGTGCTGAAGACAGGTCTCTAGGAGTATTGGAAAGCTTACTACCGTTAAACTAAAGCAGAACAGCGTTGAAAGCCTCAGGGAACTGCTGCATGCCTCCCGTTTTGTAAGGATATTCAGGGCCTTACATAGAGGCTGGCGCTCCCTTGACTTTAACTTTAGTTACAGTGCAGAGCAAGGGGAGCTTCCTACTAGGAACTGGAAGCACAAGGTTTCTTATGGGAAAACTCAGTATCTTATCAGAACTATGCATGCAGTGACTAAAACCCCAGCAACAACAAAGCCTTTCAGGAATCTTCGAGGCCGCATAAACGGTGCTTTCATAATGGGCAAACAAGCCTTGTGCCATCAGTCTTCAATATGTAGGTTGATACGCAGCATTCACGCAGGACGAAAGCTTCCTGGCTCTAGGCAGTTTTCTGATACCGAAATGGGTGCTGAAGCAAGGTCTCTAGGAGTATTGGAAAGCTTACTACCTAAAAACTAAAGCAGAGCAGCGTTGAAGTCCTCATGGAGATGCTGCATGCCTCCCGTTTTGTAAGGCTATTCAGGACCTTACTTCGAGGCAAGTGCTCCCCTTGACTTTCACTTTAGTTATAGAGCAGAGCAGGGTGAGCTTCCAACTAGGAACTGGAAGCACAAGGTTTCTTTCGGGAAAACTCATTTTCCTCGCAGAAGCAGGCAGGCAGTGACTAAATCCCTGGCAACAACAATGCTTTTTAGGTATCTTCGAGGTCGCATGAACGGAGCTTTCCTAATGAGAAAACAAGCCTTGTGCCATCAGTCTCCAATTTCTAGGTTGACACGCAGCATACACGGAGGACCAGAGCTTCCTGGCTCTCTGCAGTTTTCTGTTACCGAAACGGGTGCTGAAGGAAGGTTCCTAGGAGTCTTGGAAAGCTTACTACCGTTAAACTAAAGAAGAACAGCGATGAAGGCCTCATGGAACTGCTGCATGCTTCCTGCTTTGCAAGGATAATCAGGGCCTTACTTGGAGGTTGGTGCTCACGTTGACTCTCACTTTTGGTATAGAGGAGCGCAGGTTGAGCTTCCAACTTGGAACTGGAAGCACAAAGTTTCTTTAAAGAAAACTCATTTTCTTCTCTGAGCCATGCCGGCAGTAACTCAAAGCACCGTAACAACAGTGCTTTTCTGGTAGCTTGGAGACTGCATGAGTGGAGCTTTCAAAATGGGAAAGCAAGATCTGTGTCTCAGTCTCACATTTCCAGATTGACACGCAGCATAAGGACATGTTGATGTTAACAAGTCAAAAGAGATTCACGATACCCAGTGGGGCACTTCCTGATTCAACTTTTTTCTACGACAGCTTATCTGCCTGCAGCAAAGTGCCTAAACAAAGGATGCGTGAGGGAGACAGGTGCCTGTGCTTCTTCCCAAGACCTGCAGTGTTACACCAACAACAGTGCTTAAATTGTACTTAGATGCAAGCCGACCACCTCCTTAGGATGCGTGACTCTAAGTGTAAAAGGTGAAAAGGGATTCGAAGCAGAGTGTTTTTCTCAATAGAGTTCAGCTAGGGGAATGAGGTTACATCCATTGCCTGGAGGACAGTCTAGGAGTGTGTTCCTGAATCCTGTGTAGAGCTGAGGTCACCTGGCTCTCCCAGGGAGGAGTGCAGTGTGTTTCCTTTCTCTAGCCAACAATGAGGTGTTCCAAAAGGCCTACGGGGCAGAAGTTGCTTAGCTGGCCCTGAGCTTCTTGGCTGTACTCAGTATACTGGTACTGAAACGGTTTCTAAAGCAAGGTCCCTAGGAGTCTTGAAAAGCTTACTACGGTGAAACTAAAGCAGAACAGTGAAGAAGGCCTCATGGAGCTGCTCCATGCCTCCAGTTTGGCAAGGCAAATCAGGGCCTTCCTTCGAGGCTAGGGCTCACGTTGACTTTGACTTTAGGTATAGAGCAGAGCAGGGTGAGCTTCCAACTAGGAACTGGAAGCACAAGGTTTCTTATGGGATAACTCAATATCTTCTCAGAAACATGCCGGCAGTGACTACAACTCTGGCAACAGCAATGCTTTCCAGTTATATACGAGGCCACATGAACGGAGCTTTCATAATGGGCAAATAGGCCTTGTGCCAAGAGTCTCCAATTTCTATGTTGACACGCAGCATACTCGCTGAACCAGGGCTTCCTGGCTCTAGGCAATTTTCTGATATCGAAACGGGTGCTGAAGCAGGGTCTTTAGGAGTCTTGGAAAGCTTACTACCGTTAAACTAAAGCAGAACAGCGTTGAAAGCCTCAGGGAACTGCTGCATGCCTCCCGTTTTGTAAGGATATTCAGGGCCTTACCTAGAGGCTGGCGCTCCCTTGACTTTAACTTTAGTTACAGTGCAGAGCAAGGGGACCTTCCAACTAGGAACTGGAAGCACAAGGTTTCTTATGGGAAAACTCAATATCTTATCAGAACTATGCATGCTTTGACTAAAACCCCGGCAACAACAAAGCCTTTCAGGAATCTTCGAGGCCGCATAAACGGTGCTTTCATAATGGGCAAACAAGCCTTGTGCCATCAGTCTTCAATATGTAAGTTGATACGCAGCATTCACGCAGGACGAAAGCTTCCTGGCTCTAGGCAGTTTTCTGATACCGAAACGGGTGCTGAAGACAGGTCTCTAGGAGTATTGGAAAGCTTACTACCGTTAAACTAAAGCAGAACAGCGTTGAAAGCCTCAGGGAACTGCTGCATGCCTCCCGTTTTGTAAGGATATTCAGGGCCTTACATAGAGGCTGGCGCTCCCTTGACTTTAACTTTAGTTACAGAGCAGAGCAAGGGGAGCTTCCTACTAGGAACTGGAAGCACAAGGTTTCTTATGGGAAAACTCAGTATCTTATCAGAACTATGCATGCAGTGACTAAAACCCCAGCAACAACAAAGCCTTTCAGGAATCTTCTAGGCCGCATAAACGGTGCTTTCATAATGGGCAAACAAGCCTTGTGCCATCAGTCTTCAATATGTAGGTTGATACGCAGCATTCACGCAGGACGAAAGCTTCCTGGCTCTAGGCAGTTTTCTGATACCGAAATGGGTGCTGAAGCAAGGTCTCTAGGAGTATTGGAAAGCTTACTACCTAAAAACTAAAGCAGAGCAGCGTTGAAGTCCTCATGGAGATGCTGCATGCCTCCCGTTTTGTAAGGCTATTCAGGACCTTACTTCGAGGCAAGTGCTCGCCTTGACTTTCACTTTAGTTATAGAGCAGAGCAGGGTGAGCTTCCAACTAGGAACTGGAAGCACAAGGTTTCTTTCGGGAAAACTCATTTTCCTCGCAGAAGCAGGCAGGCAGTGACTAAATCCCTGGCAACAACAATGCTTTTCAGGTATCTTCGAGGCCGCATGAACGGAGCTTTCCTAATGAGAAAACAAGCCTTGTGCCATCAGTCTCCAATTTCTAGGTTGACACGCAGCATACACGGAGGACCAGAGCTTCCTGGCTCTCTGCAGTTTTCTGTTACCGAAACGGGTGCTGAAGGAAGGTTCCTAGGAGCCTTGGAAAGCTTACTACCGTTAAACTAAAGAAGAACAGCGATGAAGGCCTCATGGAACTGCTGCATGCTTCCTGCTTTGCAAGGATAATCAGGGCCTTACTTGGAGGTTGGTGCTCACGTTGACTCTCACTTTTGGTATAGAGGAGCGCAGGTTGAGCTTCCAACTTGGAACTGGAAGCACAAAGTTTCTTTAAAGAAAACTCATTTTCTTCTCTGAGCCATGCCGGCAGTAACTAAAAGCACCGTAACAACAGTGCTTTTCTGGTAGCTTCGAGACTGCATGAGTGGAGCTTTCAAAATGGGAAAGCAAGATCTGTGTCTCAGTCTCACATTTCCAGATTGACACGCAGCATAAGGACATGTTGATGTTAACAAGTCAAAAGAGATTCACGATACCCAGTGGGGCACTTCCTGATTCAACTTTTTTGTACGACAGCTTATCTGCCTGCAGCAAAGTGCCTAAACAAAGGATGCGTGAGGGAGACAGGTGCCTGTGCTTCTTCCCAAGACCTGCAGTGTTACACCAACAACAGTGCTTAAATTGTACTTAGATGCAAGCCGACCACCTCCTTAGGATGCGTGACTCTAAGTGTAAAAGGTGAAAAGGGATTCGAAGCAGAGTGTTTTTCTCAATAGAGTTCAGCTAGGGGAATGAGGTTACATCCATTGCCTGGAGGACAGTCTAGGAGTGTGTTCCTGAATCCTGTGTAGAGCTGAGGTCACCTGGCTCTCCCAGGGAGGAGTGCAGTGTGTTTCCTTTCTCTAGCCAACAATGAGGTGTTCCAAAAGGCCTACGGGGCAGAAGTTGCTTAGCTGGCCCTGAGCTTCTTGGCTGTACTCAGTATACTGGTACTGAAACGGTTTCTAAAGCAAGGTCCCTAGGAGTCTTGAAAAGCTTACTACGGTGAAACTAAAGCAGAACAGTGAAGAAGGCCTCATGGAGCTGCTCCATGCCTCCAGTTTGGCAAGGCAAATCAGGGCCTTCCTTCGAGGCTAGGGCTCACGTTGACTTTGACTTTAGGTATAGAGCAGAGCAGGGTGAGCTTCCAACTAGGAACTGGAAGCACAAGGTTTCTTATGGGATAACTCAATATCTTCTCAGAAACATGCCGGCAGTGACTACAACTCTGGCAACAGCAATGCTTTCCAGGTATATACGAGGCCACATGAACGGAGCTTTCATAATGGGCAAATAGGCCTTGTGCCATCAGTCTCCAATTTCTATGTTGACACGCAGCATACTCGCTGAACCAGGGCTTCCTGGCTCTAGGCAATTTTCTGATATCGAAACGGGTGCTGAAGCAGGGTCTTTAGGAGTCTTAGAAAGCTTACTACCGTTAAACTCAAGCAGAACAGCGTTGAAAGCCTCAGGGAACTGCTGCATGCCTCCCGTTTTGTAAGGATATTCAGGGCCTTACCTAGAGGCTGGCGCTCCCTTGACTTTAACTTTAGTTACAGTGCAGAGCAAGGGGACCTTCCAACTAGGAACTGGAAGCACAAGGTTTCTTATGGGAAAACTCAATATCTTATCAGAACTATGCATGCTTTGACTAAAACCCCGGCAACAACAAAGCCTTTCAGGAATCTTCGAGGCCGCATAAACGGTGCTTTCATAATGGGCAAACAAGCCTTGTGCCATCAGTCTTCAATATGTAAGTTGATACGCAGCATTCACGCAGGACGAAAGCTTCCTGGCTCTAGGCAGTTTTCTGATACCGAAACGGGTGCTGAAGACAGGTCTCTAGGAGTATTGGAAAGCTTACTACCGTTAAACTAAAGCAGAACAGCGTTGAAAGCCTCAGGGAACTGCTGCATGCCTCCCGTTTTGTAAGGATATTCAGGGCCTTACATAGAGGCTGGCGCTCCCTTGACTTTAACTTTAGTTACAGTGCAGAGCAAGGGGAGCTTCCTACTAGGAACTGGAAGCACAAGGTTTCTTATGGGAAAACTCAGTATCTTATCAGAACTATGCATGCAGTGACTAAAACCCCAGCAACAACAAAGCCTTTCAGGAATCTTCGAGGCCGCATAAACGGTGCTTTTATAATGGGCAAACAAGCCTTGTGCCATCAGTCTTCAATATGTAGGTTGATACGCAGCATTCACGCAGGACGAAAGCTTCCTGGCTCTAGGCAGTTTTCTGATACCGAAATGGGTGCTGAAGCAAGGTCTCTAGGAGTATTGGAAAGCTTACTACCTAAAAACTAAAGCAGAGCAGCGTTGAAGTCCTCATGGAGATGCTGCATGCCTCCCGTTTTGTAAGGCTATTCAGGACCTTACTTCGAGGCAAGTGCTCCCCTTGACTTTCACTTTAGTTATAGAGCAGAGCAGGGTGAGCTTCCAACTAGGAACTGGAAGCACAAGGTTTCTTTCGGGAAAACTCATTTTCCTCGCAGAAGCAGGCAGGCAGTGACTAAATCCCTGGCAACAACAATGCTTTTTAGGTATCTTCGAGGTCGCATGAGCGGAGCTTTCCTAATGAGAAAACAAGCCTTGTGCCATCAGTCTCCAATTTCTAGGTTGACACGCAGCATACACGGAGGACCAGAGCTTCCTGGCTCTCTGCAGTTTTCTGTTACCGAAACGGGTGCTGAAGGAAGGTTCCTAGGAGTCTTGGAAAGCTTACTACCGTTAAACTAAAGAAGAACAGCGATGAAGGCCTCATGGAACTGCTGCATGCTTCCTGCTTTGCAAGGATAATCAGGGCCTTACTTGGAGGTTGGTGCTCACGTTGACTCTCACTTTTGGTATAGAGGAGCGCAGGTTGAGCTTCCAACTTGGAACTGGAAGCACAAAGTTTCTTTAAAGAAAACTCATTTTCTTCTCTGAGCCATGCCGGCAGTAACTCAAAGCACCGTAACAACAGTGCTTTTCTGGTAGCTTGGAGACTGCATGAGTGGAGCTTTCAAAATGGGAAAGCAAGATCTGTGTCTCAGTCTCACATTTCCAGATTGACACGCAGCATAAGGACATGTTGATGTTAACAAGTCAAAAGAGATTCACGATACCCAGTGGGGCACTTCCTGATTCAACTTTTTTCTACGACAGCTTATCTGCCTGCAGCAAAGTGCCTAAACAAAGGATGCGTGAGGGAGACAGGTGCCTGTGCTTCTTCCCAAGACCTGCAGTGTTACACCAACAACAGTGCTTAAATTGTACTTAGATGCAAGCCGACCACCTCCTTAGGATGCGTGACTCTAAGTGTAAAAGGTGAAAAGGGATTCGAAGCAGAGTGTTTTTCTCAATAGAGTTCAGCTAGGGGAATGAGGTTACATCCATTGCCTGGAGGACAGTCTAGGAGTGTGTTCCTGAATCCTGTGTAGAGCTGAGGTCACCTGGCTCTCCCAGGGAGGAGTGCAGTGTGTTTCCTTTCTCTAGCCAACAATGAGGTGTTCCAAAAGGCCTACGGGGCAGAAGTTGCTTAGCTGGCCCTGAGCTTCTTGGCTGTACTCAGTATACTGGTACTGAAACGGTTTCTAAAGCAAGGTCCCTAGGAGTCTTGAAAAGCTTACTACGGTGAAACTAAAGCAGAACAGTGAAGAAGGCCTCATGGAGCTGCTCCATGCCTCCAGTTTGGCAAGGCAAATCAGGGCCTTCCTTCGAGGCTAGGGCTCACGTTGACTTTGACTTTAGGTATAGAGCAGAGCAGGGTGAGCTTCCAACTAGGAACTGGAAGCACAAGGTTTCTTATGGGATAACTCAATATCTTCTCAGAAACATGCCGGCAGTGACTACAACTCTGGCAACAGCAATGCTTTCCAGGTATATACGAGGCCACATGAACGGAGCTTTAATAATGGGCAAATAGGCCTTGTGCCATCAGTCTCCAATTTCTATGTTGACACGCAGCATACTCGCTGAACCAGGGCTTCCTGGCTCTAGGCAATTTTCTGATATCGAAACGGGTGCTGAAGCAGGGTCTTTAGGAGTCTTGGAAAGCTTACTACCGTTAAACTAAAGCAGAACAGCGTTGAAAGCCTCAGGGAACTGCTGCATGCCTCCCGTTTTGTAAGGATATTCAGGGCCTTACCTAGAGGCTGGCGCTCCCTTGACTTTAACTTTAGTTACAGTGCAGAGCAAGGGGACCTTCCAACTAGGAACTGGAAGCACAAGGTTTCTTATGGGAAAACTCAATATCTTATCAGAACTATGCATGCTTTGACTAAAACCCCGGCAACAACAAAGCCTTTCAGGAATCTTCGAGGCCGCATAAACGGTGCTTTCATAATGGGCAAACAAGCCTTGTGCCATCAGTCTTCAATATGTAAGTTGATACGCAGCATTCACGCAGGACGAAAGCTTCCTGGCTCTAGGCAGTTTTCTGATACCGAAACGGGTGCTGAAGACAGGTCTCTAGGAGTATTGGAAAGCTTACTACCGTTAAACTAAAGCAGAACAGCGTTGAAAGCCTCAGGGAACTGCTGCATGCCTCCCGTTTTGTAAGGATATTCAGGGCCTTACATAGAGGCTGGCGCTCCCTTGACTTTAACTTTAGTTACAGAGCAGAGCAAGGGGAGCTTCCTACTAGGAACTGGAAGCACAAGGTTTCTTATGGGAAAACTCAGTATCTTATCAGAACTATGCATGCAGTGACTAAAACCCCAGCAACAACAAAGCCTTTCAGGAATCTTCTAGGCCGCATAAACGGTGCTTTCATAATGGGCAAACAAGCCTTGTGCCATCAGTCTTCAATATGTAGGTTGATACGCAGCATTCACGCAGGACGAAAGCTTCCTGGCTCTAGGCAGTTTTCTGATACCGAAATGGGTGCTGAAGCAAGGTCTCTAGGAGTATTGGAAAGCTTACTACCTAAAAACTAAAGCAGAGCAGCGTTGAAGTCCTCATGGAGATGCTGCATGCCTCCCGTTTTGTAAGGCTATTCAGGACCTTACTTCGAGGCAAGTGCTCGCCTTGACTTTCACTTTAGTTATAGAGCAGAGCAGGGTGAGCTTCCAACTAGGAACTGGAAGCACAAGGTTTCTTTCGGGAAAACTCATTTTCCTCGCAGAAGCAGGCAGGCAGTGACTAAATCCCTGGCAACAACAATGCTTTTCAGGTATCTTCGAGGCCGCATGAACGGAGCTTTCCTAATGAGAAAACAAGCCTTGTGCCATCAGTCTCCAATTTCTAGGTTGACACGCAGCATACACGGAGGACCAGAGCTTCCTGGCTCTCTGCAGTTTTCTGTTACCGAAACGGGTGCTGAAGGAAGGTTCCTAGGAGTCTTGGAAAGCTTACTACCGTTAAACTAAAGAAGAACAGCGATGAAGGCCTCATGGAACTGCTGCATGCTTCCTGCTTTGCAAGGATAATCAGGGCCTTACTTGGAGGTTGGTGCTCACGTTGACTCTCACTTTTGGTATAGAGGAGCGCAGGTTGAGCTTCCAACTTGGAACTGGAAGCACAAAGTTTCTTTAAAGAAAACTCATTTTCTTCTCTGAGCCATGCCGGCAGTAACTAAAAGCACCGTAACAACAGTGCTTTTCTGGTAGCTTCGAGACTGCATGAGTGGAGCTTTCAAAATGGGAAAGCAAGATCTGTGTCTCAGTCTCACATTTCCAGATTGACACGCAGCATAAGGACATGTTGATGTTAACAAGTCAAAAGAGATTCACGATACCCAGTGGGGCACTTCCTGATTCAACTTTTTTGTACGACAGCTTATCTGCCTGCAGCAAAGTGCCTAAACAAAGGATGCGTGAGGGAGACAGGTGCCTGTGCTTCTTCCCAAGACCTGCAGTGTTACACCAACAACAGTGCTTAAATTGTACTTAGATGCAAGCCGACCACCTCCTTAGGATGCGTGACTCTAAGTGTAAAAGGTGAAAAGGGATTCGAAGCAGAGTGTTTTTCTCAATAGAGTTCAGCTAGGGGAATGAGGTTACATCCATTGCCTGGAGGACAGTCTAGGAGTGTGTTCCTGAATCCTGTGTAGAGCTGAGGTCACCTGGCTCTCCCAGGGAGGAGTGCAGTGTGTTTCCTTTCTCTAGCCAACAATGAGGTGTTCCAAAAGGCCTACGGGGCAGAAGTAGCTTAGCTGGCCCTGAGCTTCTTGGCTGTATTCAGTATACTGGTACTGAAACGGTTTCTAAAGCAAGGTCCCTAGGAGTCTTGAAAAGCTTACTACGGTGAAACTAAAGCAGAACAGTGAAGAAGGCCTCATGGAGCTGCTCCATGCCTCCCGTTTGGCAAGGGAAATCAGGGCCTTCCTTCGAGGCTAGGGCTCACGTTGACTTTGACTTTAGGTATAGAGCAGAGCAGGGTGAGCTTCCAACTAGGAACTGGAAGCACAAGGTTTCTTATGGGATAACTCAATATCTTCTCAAAAACATGCCGGCAGTGACTACAACTCTGGCAACAGCAATGCTTTCCAGGTATATACGAGGCCACATGAACGGAGCTTTCATAATGGGCAAATAGGCCTTGTGCCATCAGTCTCCAATTTCTATGTTGACACGCAGCATACTCGCTGAACCAGGGCTTCCTGGCTCTAGGCAATTTTCTGATATCGAAACGGGTGCTGAAGCAGGGTCTTTAGGAGTCTTGGAAAGCTTACTACCGTTAAACTCAAGCAGAACAGCGTTGAAAGCCTCAGGGAACTGCTGCATGCCTCCCGTTTTGTAAGGATATTCAGGGCCTTACCTAGAGGCTGGCGCTCCCTTGACTTTAACTTTAGTTACAGTGCAGAGCAAGGGGACCTTCCAACTAGGAACTGGAAGCACAAGGTTTCTTATGGGAAAACTCAATATCTTATCAGAACTATGCATGCTTTGACTAAAACCCCGGCAACAACAAAGCCTTTCAGGAATCTTCGAGGCCGCATAAACGGTGCTTTCATAATGGGCAAACAAGCCTTGTGCCATCAGTCTTCAATATGTAAGTTGATACGCAGCATTCACGCAGGACGAAAGCTTCCTGGCTCTAGGCAGTTTTCTGATACCGAAACGGGTGCTGAAGCCAGGTCTCTAGGAGTATTGGAAAGCTTACTACCGTAAAACTAAAGCAGAGCAGCGTTGAAGTCCTCATGGAGATGCTGCATGCCTCCCGTTTTGTAAGGCTATTCAGGGCCTTACTTCGAGGCAAGTGCTCCCCTTGACTTTCACTTTAGTTATAGAGCAGAGCAGGGTGAGCTTCCAACTAGGAACTGGAAGCACAAGGTTTCTTTCGGGAAAACTCATTTTCCTCGCAGAAGCAGGCAGGCAGTGACTAAATCCCTGGCAACAACAATGCTTTTCAGGTATCTTCGAGGCCGCATGAACGGAGCTTTCCTAATGAGAAAACAAGCCTTGTGCCATCAGTCTCCAATTTCTAGGTTGACACGCAGCATACACGGAGGACCAGAGCTTCCTGGCTCTCTGCGGTGTTCTGTTACCGAAACGGGTGCTGAAGGAAGGTTCCTAGGAGTCTTGGAAAGCTTACTACCGCTAAACTAAAGAAGAACAGCGATGAAGGCCTCATGGAACTGCTGCATGCCTCCCGCTTTGCAAGGATAATCAGGGCCTTACTTGGAGGATGGTGCTCACGTTGACTCTCACTTTAGGTATAGAGGAGCGCAGGTTGAGCTTCCAACTTGGAACTGGAAGCACAAAGTTTCTTTAAAGAAAACTCATTTTCTTCTCTGAGCCATGCCGGCAGTAACTCAAAGCACCGTAACAACAGTGCTTTTCTGGTAGCTTGGAGACTGCATGAGTGGAGCTTTCAAAATGGGAAAGCAAGATCTGTGTCTCAGTCTCACATTTCCAGATTGACACGCAGCATAAGGACATGTTGATGTTAACAAGTCAAAAGAGATTCACGATACACAGTGGGGCTTTCCCTGATTCAACTTTTTTCTACGACAGCTTATCTGCCTGCAGCAACGTGCCTAAACAAAGGATGCGTGAGGGAGACAGGTGCCTGTGCTTCTTCCAAAGACCTGCAGTGTTACACCAAGAACAGTGCTTAAATTGTACTTGGATGCAAGCCGACCACCTCCTTGAGGATGCGTGACTCTAAGTGCAAAAGGTGAAAAGGGATTCGAAGCAGAGTGTTTTTCTCAATAGAGTTCAGCTAGGGGAATGAGGTTACATCCATTGCCTGGAGGACAGTCTAGGAGTGTGTTCCTGAATCCTGTGTAGAGCTGAGGTCATCTGGCTCTCCCAGGGAGGAGTGCAGTGTGTTTCCTTTCTCTAGCCAACATTGAGGTGTTCCAAAAGGCCTACGGGGCAGAAGTTGCTTAGCTGGCCCTGAGCTTCTTGGCTGTACTCAGTATACTGGTACTGAAACGGTTTCTAAAGCAAGGTCCCTAGGAGTCTTGAAAAGCTTACTACGGTGAAACTAAAGCAGAACAGTGAAGAAGGCCTCATGGAGCTGCTGCATTCCTCCAGTTTGGCAAGGCAAATCAGGGCCTTCCTTCGAGGCTAGGGCTCACGTTGACTTTGACTTTAGGTATAGAGCAGAGCAGGGTGAGCTTCCAACTAGGAACTGGAAGCACAAGGTTTCTTATGGGATAACTCAATATCTTCTCAGAAACATGCCGGCAGTGACTACAACTCTGGCAACAGCAATGCTTTCCAGGTATATACGAGGCCACATGAACGTAGCTTTCATAATGGGCAAATAGGCCTTGTGCCATCAGTCTCCAATTTCTATGTTGACACGCAGCATACTCGCTGAACCAGGGCTTCCTGGCTCTAGGCAATTTTCTGATATCGAAACGGGTGCTGAAGCAGGGTCTTTAGGAGTCTTGGAAAGCTTACTACCGTTAAACTCAAGCAGAACAGCGTTGAAAGCCTCAGGGAACTGCTGCATGCCTCCCGTTTTGTAAGGATATTCAGGGCCTTACCTAGAGGCTGGCGCTCCCTTGACTTTAACTTTAGTTACAGTGCAGAGCAAGGGGACCTTCCAACTAGGAACTGGAAGCACAAGGTTTCTTATGGGAAAACTCAATATCTTATCAGAACTATGCATGCTTTGACTAAAACCCCGGCAACAACAAAGCCTTTCAGGAATCTTCGAGGCCGCATAAACGGTGCTTTCATAATGGGCAAACAAGCCTTGTGCCATCAGTCTTCAATATGTAAGTTGATACGCAGCATTCACGCAGGACGAAAGCTTCCTGGCTCTAGGCAGTTTTCTGATACCGAAACGGGTGCTGAAGACAGGTCTCTAGGAGTATTGGAAAGCTTACTACCGTTAAACTAAAGCAGAACAGCGTTGAAAGCCTCAGGGAACTGCTGCATGCCTCCCGTTTTGTAAGGATATTCAGGGCCTTACATAGAGGCTGGCGCTCCCTTGACTTTAACTTTAGTTACAGTGCAGAGCAAGGGGAGCTTCCTACTAGGAACTGGAAGCACAAGGTTTCTTATGGGAAAACTCAGTATCTTATCAGAACTATGCATGCAGTGACTAAAACCCCAGCAACAACAAAGCCTTTCAGGAATCTTCGAGGCCGCATAAACGGTGCTTTCATAATGGGCAAACAAGCCTTGTGCCATCAGTCTTCAATATGTAGGTTGATACGCAGCATTCACGCAGGACGAAAGCTTCCTGGCTCTAGGCAGTTTTCTGATACCGAAATGGGTGCTGAAGCAAGGTCTCTAGGAGTATTGGAAAGCTTACTACCTAAAAACTAAAGCAGAGCAGCGTTGAAGTCCTCATGGAGATGCTGCATGCCTCCCGTTTTGTAAGGCTATTCAGGACCTTACTTCGAGGCAAGTGCTCCCCTTGACTTTCACTTTAGTTATAGAGCAGAGCAGGGTGAGCTTCCAACTAGGAACTGGAAGCACAAGGTTTCTTTCGGGAAAACTCATTTTCCTCGCAGAAGCAGGCAGGCAGTGACTAAATCCCTGGCAACAACAATGCTTTTTAGGTATCTTCGAGGTCGCATGAACGGAGCTTTCCTAATGAGAAAACAAGCCTTGTGCCATCAGTCTCCAATTTCTAGGTTGACACGCAGCATACACGGAGGACCAGAGCTTCCTGGCTCTCTGCAGTTTTCTGTTACCGAAACGGGTGCTGAAGGAAGGTTCCTAGGAGTCTTGGAAAGCTTACTACCGTTAAACTAAAGAAGAACAGCGATGAAGGCCTCATGGAACTGCTGCATGCTTCCTGCTTTGCAAGGATAATCAGGGCCTTACTTGGAGGTTGGTGCTCACGTTGACTCTCACTTTTGGTATAGAGGAGCGCAGGTTGAGCTTCCAACTTGGAACTGGAAGCACAAAGTTTCTTTAAAGAAAACTCATTTTCTTCTCTGAGCCATGCCGGCAGTAACTCAAAGCACCGTAACAACAGTGCTTTTCTGGTAGCTTGGAGACTGCATGAGTGGAGCTTTCAAAATGGGAAAGCAAGATCTGTGTCTCAGTCTCACATTTCCAGATTGACACGCAGCATAAGGACATGTTGATGTTAACAAGTCAAAAGAGATTCACGATACCCAGTGGGGCACTTCCTGATTCAACTTTTTTCTACGACAGCTTATCTGCCTGCAGCAAAGTGCCTAAACAAAGGATGCGTGAGGGAGACAGGTGCCTGTGCTTCTTCCCAAGACCTGCAGTGTTACACCAACAACAGTGCTTAAATTGTACTTAGATGCAAGCCGACCACCTCCTTAGGATGCGTGACTCTAAGTGTAAAAGGTGAAAAGGGATTCGAAGCAGAGTGTTTTTCTCAATAGAGTTCAGCTAGGGGAATGAGGTTACATCCATTGCCTGGAGGACAGTCTAGGAGTGTGTTCCTGAATCCTGTGTAGAGCTGAGGTCACCTGGCTCTCCCAGGGAGGAGTGCAGTGTGTTTCCTTTCTCTAGCCAACAATGAGGTGTTCCAAAAGGCCTACGGGGCAGAAGTTGCTTAGCTGGCCCTGAGCTTCTTGGCTGTACTCAGTATACTGGTACTGAAACGGTTTCTAAAGCAAGGTCCCTAGGAGTCTTGAAAAGCTTACTACGGTGAAACTAAAGCAGAACAGTGAAGAAGGCCTCATGGAGCTGCTCCATGCCTCCAGTTTGGCAAGGCAAATCAGGGCCTTCCTTCGAGGCTAGGGCTCACGTTGACTTTGACTTTAGGTATAGAGCAGAGCAGGGTGAGCTTCCAACTAGGAACTGGAAGCACAAGGTTTCTTATGGGATAACTCAATATCTTCTCAGAAACATGCCGGCAGTGACTACAACTCTGGCAACAGCAATGCTTTCCAGTTATATACGAGGCCACATGAACGGAGCTTTCATAATGGGCAAATAGGCCTTGTGCCAAGAGTCTCCAATTTCTATGTTGACACGCAGCATACTCGCTGAACCAGGGCTTCCTGGCTCTAGGCAATTTTCTGATATCGAAACGGGTGCTGAAGCAGGGTCTTTAGGAGTCTTGGAAAGCTTACTACCGTTAAACTAAAGCAGAACAGCGTTGAAAGCCTCAGGGAACTGCTGCATGCCTCCCGTTTTGTAAGGATATTCAGGGCCTTACCTAGAGGCTGGCGCTCCCTTGACTTTAACTTTAGTTACAGTGCAGAGCAAGGGGACCTTCCAACTAGGAACTGGAAGCACAAGGTTTCTTATGGGAAAACTCAATATCTTATCAGAACTATGCATGCTTTGACTAAAACCCCGGCAACAACAAAGCCTTTCAGGAATCTTCGAGGCCGCATAAACGGTGCTTTCATAATGGGCAAACAAGCCTTGTGCCATCAGTCTTCAATATGTAAGTTGATACGCAGCATTCACGCAGGACGAAAGCTTCCTGGCTCTAGGCAGTTTTCTGATACCGAAACGGGTGCTGAAGACAGGTCTCTAGGAGTATTGGAAAGCTTACTACCGTTAAACTAAAGCAGAACAGCGTTGAAAGCCTCAGGGAACTGCTGCATGCCTCCCGTTTTGTAAGGATATTCAGGGCCTTACATAGAGGCTGGCGCTCCCTTGACTTTAACTTTAGTTACAGAGCAGAGCAAGGGGAGCTTCCTACTAGGAACTGGAAGCACAAGGTTTCTTATGGGAAAACTCAGTATCTTATCAGAACTATGCATGCAGTGACTAAAACCCCAGCAACAACAAAGCCTTTCAGGAATCTTCTAGGCCGCATAAACGGTGCTTTCATAATGGGCAAACAAGCCTTGTGCCATCAGTCTTCAATATGTAGGTTGATACGCAGCATTCACGCAGGACGAAAGCTTCCTGGCTCTAGGCAGTTTTCTGATACCGAAATGGGTGCTGAAGCAAGGTCTCTAGGAGTATTGGAAAGCTTACTACCTAAAAACTAAAGCAGAGCAGCGTTGAAGTCCTCATGGAGATGCTGCATGCCTCCCGTTTTGTAAGGCTATTCAGGACCTTACTTCGAGGCAAGTGCTCGCCTTGACTTTCACTTTAGTTATAGAGCAGAGCAGGGTGAGCTTCCAACTAGGAACTGGAAGCACAAAGTTTCTTTCGGGAAAACTCATTTTCCTCGCAGAAGCAGGCAGGCAGTGACTAAATCCCTGGCAACAACAATGCTTTTCAGGTATCTTCGAGGCCGCATGAACGGAGCTTTCCTAATGAGAAAACAAGCCTTGTGCCATCAGTCTCCAATTTCTAGGTTGACACGCAGCATACACGGAGGACCAGAGCTTCCTGGCTCTCTGCAGTTTTCTGTTACCGAAACGGGTGCTGAAGGAAGGTTCCTAGGAGCCTTGGAAAGCTTACTACCGTTAAACTAAAGAAGAACAGCGATGAAGGCCTCATGGAACTGCTGCATGCTTCCTGCTTTGCAAGGATAATCAGGGCCTTACTTGGAGGTTGGTGCTCACGTTGACTCTCACTTTTGGTATAGAGGAGCGCAGGTTGAGCTTCCAACTTGGAACTGGAAGCACAAAGTTTCTTTAAAGAAAACTCATTTTCTTCTCTGAGCCATGCCGGCAGTAACTAAAAGCACCGTAACAACAGTGCTTTTCTGGTAGCTTCGAGACTGCATGAGTGGAGCTTTCAAAATGGGAAAGCAAGATCTGTGTCTCAGTCTCACATTTCCAGATTGACACGCAGCATAAGGACATGTTGATGTTAACAAGTCAAAAGAGATTCACGATACCCAGTGGGGCACTTCCTGATTCAACTTTTTTGTACGACAGCTTATCTGCCTGCAGCAAAGTGCCTAAACAAAGGATGCGTGAGGGAGACAGGTGCCTGTGCTTCTTCCCAAGACCTGCAGTGTTACACCAACAACAGTGCTTAAATTGTACTTAGATGCAAGCCGACCACCTCCTTAGGATGCGTGACTCTAAGTGTAAAAGGTGAAAAGGGATTCGAAGCAGAGTGTTTTTCTCAATAGAGTTCAGCTAGGGGAATGAGGTTACATCCATTGCCTGGAGGACAGTCTAGGAGTGTGTTCCTGAATCCTGTGTAGAGCTGAGGTCACCTGGCTCTCCCAGGGAGGAGTGCAGTGTGTTTCCTTTCTCTAGCCAACAATGAGGTGTTCCAAAAGGCCTACGGGGCAGAAGTTGCTTAGCTGGCCCTGAGCTTCTTGGCTGTACTCAGTATACTGGTACTGAAACGGTTTCTAAAGCAAGGTCCCTAGGAGTCTTGAAAAGCTTACTACGGTGAAACTAAAGCAGAACAGTGAAGAAGGCCTCATGGAGCTGCTCCATGCCTCCAGTTTGGCAAGGCAAATCAGGGCCTTCCTTCGAGGCTAGGGCTCACGTTGACTTTGACTTTAGGTATAGAGCAGAGCAGGGTGAGCTTCCAACTAGGAACTGGAAGCACAAGGTTTCTTATGGGATAACTCAATATCTTCTCAGAAACATGCCGGCAGTGACTACAACTATGGCAACAGCAATGCTTTCCAGGTATATACGAGGCCACATGAACGGAGCTTTCATAATGGGCAAATAGGCCTTGTGCCATCAGTCTCCAATTTCTATGTTGACACGCAGCATACTCGCTGAACCAGGGCTTCCTGGCTCTAGGCAATTTTCTGATATCGAAACGGGTGCTGAAGCAGGGTCTTTAGGAGTCTTGGAAAGCTTACTACCGTTAAACTAAAGCAGAACAGCGTTGAAAGCCTCAGGGAACTGCTGCATGCCTCCCGTTTTGTAAGGATATTCAGGGCCTTACCTAGAGGCTGGCGCTCCCTTGACTTTAACTTTAGTTACAGTGCAGAGCAAGGGGACCTTCCAACTAGGAACTGGAAGCACAAGGTTTCTTATGGGAAAACTCAATATCTTATCAGAACTATGCATGCTTTGACTAAAACCCCGGCAACAACAAAGCCTTTCAGGAATCTTCGAGGCCGCATAAACGGTGCTTTCATAATGGGCAAACAAGCCTTGTGCCATCAGTCTTCAATATGTAAGTTGATACGCAGCATTCACGCAGGACGAAAGCTTCCTGGCTCTAGGCAGTTTTCTGATACCGAAACGGGTGCTGAAGACAGGTCTCTAGGAGTATTGGAAAGCTTACTACCGTTAAACTAAAGCAGAACAGCGTTGAAAGCCTCAGGGAACTGCTGCATGCCTCCCGTTTTGTAAGCATATTCAGGGCCTTACATAGAGGCTGGCGCTCCCTTGACTTTAACTTTAGTTACAGAGCAGAGCAAGGGGAGCTTCCTACTAGGAACTGGAAGCACAAGGTTTCTTATGGGAAAACTCAGTATCTTATCAGAACTATGCATGCAGTGACTAAAACCCCAGCAACAACAAAGCCTTTCAGGAATCTTCTAGGCCGCATAAACGGTGCTTTCATAATGGGCAAACAAGCCTTGTGCCATCAGTCTTCAATATGTAGGTTGATACGCAGCATTCACGCAGGACGAAAGCTTCCTGGCTCTAGGCAGTTTTCTGATACCGAAATGGGTGCTGAAGCAAGGTCTCTAGGAGTATTGGAAAGCTTACTACCTAAAAACTAAAGCAGAGCAGCGTTGAAGTCCTCATGGAGATGCTGCATGCCTCCCGTTTTGTAAGGCTATTCAGGACCTTACTTCGAGGCAAGTGCTCGCCTTGACTTTCACTTTAGTTATAGAGCAGAGCAGGGTGAGCTTCCAACTAGGAACTGGAAGCACAAGGTTTCTTTCGGGAAAACTCATTTTCCTCGCAGAAGCAGGCAGGCAGTGACTAAATCCCTGGCAACAACAATGCTTTTCAGGTATCTTCGAGGCCGCATGAACGGAGCTTTCCTAATGAGAAAACAAGCCTTGTGCCATCAGTCTCCAATTTCTAGGTTGACACGCAGCATACACGGAGGACCAGAGCTTCCTGGCTCTCTGCAGTTTTCTGTTACCGAAACGGGTGCTGAAGGAAGGTTCCTAGGAGTCTTGGAAAGCTTACTACCGTTAAACTAAAGAAGAACAGCGATGAAGGCCTCATGGAACTGCTGCATGCTTCCTGCTTTGCAAGGATAATCAGGGCCTTACTTGGAGGTTGGTGCTCACGTTGACTCTCACTTTTGGTATAGAGGAGCGCAGGTTGAGCTTCCAACTTGGAACTGGAAGCACAAAGTTTCTTTAAAGAAAACTCATTTTCTTCTCTGAGCCATGCCGGCAGTAACTAAAAGCACCGTAACAACAGTGCTTTTCTGGTAGCTTCGAGACTGCATGAGTGGAGCTTTCAAAATGGGAAAGCAAGATCTGTGTCTCAGTCTCACATTTCCAGATTGACACGCAGCATAAGGACATGTTGATGTTAACAAGTCAAAAGAGATTCACGATACCCAGTGGGGCACTTCCTGATTCAACTTTTTTGTACGACAGCTTATCTGCCTGCAGCAAAGTGCCTAAACAAAGGATGCGTGAGGGAGACAGGTGCCTGTGCTTCTTCCCAAGACCTGCAGTGTTACACCAACAACAGTGCTTAAATTGTACTTAGATGCAAGCCGACCACCTCCTTAGGATGCGTGACTCTAAGTGTAAAAGGTGAAAAGGGATTCGAAGCAGAGTGTTTTTCTCAATAGAGTTCAGCTAGGGGAATGAGGTTACATCCATTGCCTGGAGGACAGTCTAGGAGTGTGTTCCTGAATCCTGTGTAGAGCTGAGGTCACCTGGCTCTCCCAGGGAGGAGTGCAGTGTGTTTCCTTTCTCTAGCCAACAATGAGGTGTTCCAAAAGGCCTACGGGGCAGAAGTAGCTTAGCTGGCCCTGAGCTTCTTGGCTGTATTCAGTATACTGGTACTGAAACGGTTTCTAAAGCAAGGTCCCTAGGAGTCTTGAAAAGCTTACTACGGTGAAACTAAAGCAGAACAGTGAAGAAGGCCTCATGGAGCTGCTCCATGCCTCCAGTTTGGCAAGGCAAATCAGGGCCTTCCTTCGAGGCTAGGGCTCACGTTGACTTTGACTTTAGGTATAGAGCAGAGCAGGGTGAGCTTCCAACTAGGAACTGGAAGCACAAGGTTTCTTATGGGATAACTCAATATCTTCTCAAAAACATGCCGGCAGTGACTACAACTCTGGCAACAGCAATGCTTTCCAGGTATATACGAGGCCACATGAACGGAGCTTTCATAATGGGCAAATAGGCCTTGTGCCATCAGTCTCCAATTTCTATGTTGACACGCAGCATACTCGCTGAACCAGGGCTTCCTGGCTCTAGGCAATTTTCTGATATCGAAACGGGTGCTGAAGCAGGGTCTTTAGGAGTCTTGGAAAGCTTACTACCGTTAAACTCAAGCAGAACAGCGTTGAAAGCCTCAGGGAACTGCTGCATGCCTCCCGTTTTGTAAGGATATTCAGGGCCTTACCTAGAGGCTGGCGCTCCCTTGACTTTAACTTTAGTTACAGTGCAGAGCAAGGGGACCTTCCAACTAGGAACTGGAAGCACAAGGTTTCTTATGGGAAAACTCAATATCTTATCAGACCTATGCATGCTTTGACTAAAACCCCGGCAACAACAAAGCCTTTCAGGAATCTTCGAGGCCGCATAAACGGTGCTTTCATAATGGGCAAACAAGCCTTGTGCCATCAGTCTTCAATATGTAAGTTGATACGCAGCATTCACGCAGGACGAAAGCTTCCTGGCTCTAGGCAGTTTTCTGATACCGAAACGGGTGCTGAAGCCAGGTCTCTAGGAGTATTGGAAAGCTTACTACCGTAAAACTAAAGCAGAGCAGCGTTGAAGTCCTCATGGAGATGCTGCATGCCTCCCGTTTTGTAAGGCTATTCAGGGCCTTACTTCGAGGCAAGTGCTCCCCTTGACTTTCACTTTAGTTATAGAGCAGAGCAGGGTGAGCTTCCAACTAGGAACTGGAAGCACAAGGTTTCTTTCGGGAAAACTCATTTTCCTCGCAGAAGCAGGCAGGCAGTGACTAAATCCCTGGCAACAACAATGCTTTTCAGGTATCTTCGAGGCCGCATGAACGGAGCTTTCCTAATGAGAAAACAAGCCTTGTGCCATCAGTCTCCAATTTCTAGGTTGACACGCAGCATACACGGAGGACCAGAGCTTCCTGGCTCTCTGCGGTGTTCTGTTACCGAAACGGGTGCTGAAGGAAGGTTCCTAGGAGTCTTGGAAAGCTTACTACCGCTAAACTAAAGAAGAACAGCGATGAAGGCCTCATGGAACTGCTGCATGCCTCCCGCTTTGCAAGGATAATCAGGGCCTTACTTGGAGGATGGTGCTCACGTTGACTCTCACTTTAGGTATAGAGGAGCGCAGGTTGAGCTTCCAACTTGGAACTGGAAGCACAAAGTTTCTTTAAAGAAAACTCATTTTCTTCTCTGAGCCATGCCGGCAGTAACTCAAAGCACCGTAACAACAGTGCTTTTCTGGTAGCTTGGAGACTGCATGAGTGGAGCTTTCAAAATGGGAAAGCAAGATCTGTGTCTCAGTCTCACATTTCCAGATTGACACGCAGCATAAGGACATGTTGATGTTAACAAGTCAAAAGAGATTCACGATACACAGTGGGGCTTTCCCTGATTCAACTTTTTTCTACGACAGCTTATCTGCCTGCAGCAACGTGCCTAAACAAAGGATGCGTGAGGGAGACAGGTGCCTGTGCTTCTTCCAAAGACCTGCAGTGTTACACCAAGAACAGTGCTTAAATTGTACTTGGATGCAAGCCGACCACCTCCTTGAGGATGCGTGACTCTAAGTGCAAAAGGTGAAAAGGGATTCGAAGCAGAGTGTTTTTCTCAATAGAGTTCAGCTAGGGGAATGAGGTTACATCCATTGCCTGGAGGACAGTCTAGGAGTGTGTTCCTGAATCCTGTGTAGAGCTGAGGTCATCTGGCTCTCCCAGGGAGGAGTGCAGTGTGTTTCCTTTCTCTAGCCAACATTGAGGTGTTCCAAAAGGCCTACGGGGCAGAAGTTGCTTAGCTGGCCCTGAGCTTCTTGGCTGTACTCAGTATACTGGTACTGAAACGGTTTCTAAAGCAAGGTCCCTAGGAGTCTTGAAAAGCTTACTACGGTGAAACTAAAGCAGAACAGTGAAGAAGGCCTCATGGAGCTGCTGCATTCCTCCAGTTTGGCAAGGCAAATCAGGGCCTTCCTTCGAGGCTAGGGCTCACGTTGACTTTGACATTAGGTATAGAGCAGAGCAGGGTGAGCTTCCAACTAGGAACTGGAAGCACAAGGTTTCTTATGGGATAACTCAATATCTTCTCAGAAACATGCCGGCAGTGACTACAACTCTGGCAACAGCAATGCTTTCCAGGTATATACGAGGCCACATGAACGTAGCTTTCATAATGGGCAAATAGGCCTTGTGCCATCAGTCTCCAATTTCTATGTTGACACGCAGCATACTCGCTGAACCAGGGCTTCCTGGCTCTAGGCAATTTTCTGATATCGAAACGGGTGCTGAAGCAGGGTCTTTAGGAGTCTTGGAAAGCTTACTACCGTTAAACTCAAGCAGAACAGCGTTGAAAGCCTCAGGGAACTGCTGCATGCCTCCCGTTTTGTAAGGATATTCAGGGCCTTACCTAGAGGCTGGCGCTCCCTTGACTTTAACTTTAGTTACAGTGCAGAGCAAGGGGACCTTCCAACTAGGAACTGGAAGCACAAGGTTTCTTATGGGAAAACTCAATATCTTATCAGAACTATGCATGCTTTGACTAAAACCCCGGCAACAACAAAGCCTTTCAGGAATCTTCGAGGCCGCATAAACGGTGCTTTCATAATGGGCAAACAAGCCTTGTGCCATCAGTCTTCAATATGTAAGTTGATACGCAGCATTCACGCAGGACGAAAGCTTCCTGGCTCTAGGCAGTTTTCTGATACCGAAATGGGTGCTGAAGCAAGGTCTCTAGGAGTATTGGAAAGCTTACTACCTAAAAACTAAAGCAGAGCAGCGTTGAAGTCCTCATGGAGATGCTGCATGCCTCCCGTTTTGTAAGGCTATTCAGGACCTTACTTCGAGGCAAGTGCTCCCCTTGACTTTCACTTTAGTTATAGAGCAGAGCAGGGTGAGCTTCCAACTAGGAACTGGAAGCACAAGGTTTCTTTCGGGAAAACTCATTTTCCTCGCAGAAGCAGGCAGGCAGTGACTAAATCCCTGGCAACAACAATGCTTTTTAGGTATCTTCGAGGTCGCATGAACGGAGCTTTCCTAATGAGAAAACAAGCCTTGTGCCATCAGTCTCCAATTTCTAGGTTGACACGCAGCATACACGGAGGACCAGAGCTTCCTGGCTCTCTGCAGTTTTCTGTTACCGAAACGGGTGCTGAAGGAAGGTTCCTAGGAGTCTTGGAAAGCTTACTACCGTTAAACTAAAGAAGAACAGCGATGAAGGCCTCATGGAACTGCTGCATGCTTCCTGCTTTGCAAGGATAATCAGGGCCTTACTTGGAGGTTGGTGCTCACGTTGACTCTCACTTTTGGTATAGAGGAGCGCAGGTTGAGCTTCCAACTTGGAACTGGAAGCACAAAGTTTCTTTAAAGAAAACTCATTTTCTTCTCTGAGCCATGCCGGCAGTAACTCAAAGCACCGTAACAACAGTGCTTTTCTGGTAGCTTGGAGACTGCATGAGTGGAGCTTTCAAAATGGGAAAGCAAGATCTGTGTCTCAGTCTCACATTTCCAGATTGACACGCAGCATAAGGACATGTTGATGTTAACAAGTCAAAAGAGATTCACGATACCCAGTGGGGCACTTCCTGATTCAACTTTTTTCTACGACAGCTTATCTGCCTGCAGCAAAGTGCCTAAACAAAGGATGCGTGAGGGAGACAGGTGCCTGTGCTTCTTCCCAAGACCTGCAGTGTTACACCAACAACAGTGCTTAAATTGTACTTAGATGCAAGCCGACCACCTCCTTAGGATGCGTGACTCTAAGTGTAAAAGGTGAAAAGGGATTCGAAGCAGAGTGTTTTTCTCAATAGAGTTCAGCTAGGGGAATGAGGTTACATCCATTGCCTGGAGGACAGTCTAGGAGTGTGTTCCTGAATCCTGTGTAGAGCTGAGGTCACCTGGCTCTCCCAGGGAGGAGTGCAGTGTGTTTCCTTTCTCTAGCCAACAATGAGGTGTTCCAAAAGGCCTACGGGGCAGAAGTTGCTTAGCTGGCCCTGAGCTTCTTGGCTGTACTCAGTATACTGGTACTGAAACGGTTTCTAAAGCAAGGTCCCTAGGAGTCTTGAAAAGCTTACTACGGTGAAACTAAAGCAGAACAGTGAAGAAGGCCTCATGGAGCTGCTCCATGCCTCCAGTTTGGCAAGGCAAATCAGGGCCTTCCTTCGAGGCTAGGGCTCACGTTGACTTTGACTTTAGGTATAGAGCAGAGCAGGGTGAGCTTCCAACTAGGAACTGGAAGCACAAGGTTTCTTATGGGATAACTCAATATCTTCTCAGAAACATGCCGGCAGTGACTACAACTCTGGCAACAGCAATGCTTTCCAGGTATATACGAGGCCACATGAACGGAGCTTTCATAATGGGCAAATAGGCCTTGTGCCATCAGTCTCCAATTTCTATGTTGACACGCAGCATACTCGCTGAACCAGGGCTTCCTGGCTCTAGGCAATTTTCTGATATCGAAACGGGTGCTGAAGCAGGGTCTTTAGGAGTCTTGGAAAGCTTACTACCGTTAAACTAAAGCAGAACAGCGTTGAAAGCCTCAGGGAACTGCTGCATGCCTCCCGTTTTGTAAGGATATTCAGGGCCTTACCTAGAGGCTGGCGCTCCCTTGACTTTAACTTTAGTTACAGTGCAGAGCAAGGGGACCTTCCAACTAGGAACTGGAAGCACAAGGTTTCTTATGGGAAAACTCAATATCTTATCAGAACTATGCATGCTTTGACTAAAACCCCGGCAACAACAAAGCCTTTCAGGAATCTTCGAGGCCGCATAAACGGTGCTTTCATAATGGGCAAACAAGCCTTGTGCCATCAGTCTTCAATATGTAAGTTGATACGCAGCATTCACGCAGGACGAAAGCTTCCTGGCTCTAGGCAGTTTTCTGATACCGAAACGGGTGCTGAAGACAGGTCTCTAGGAGTATTGGAAAGCTTACTACCGTTAAACTAAAGCAGAACAGCGTTGAAAGCCTCAGGGAACTGCTGCATGCCTCCCGTTTTGTAAGGATATTCAGGGCCTTACATAGAGGCTGGCGCTCCCTTGACTTTAACTTTAGTTACAGTGCAGAGCAAGGGGAGCTTCCTACTAGGAACTGGAAGCACAAGGTTTCTTATGGGAAAACTCAGTATCTTATCAGAACTATGCATGCAGTGACTAAAACCCCAGCAACAACAAAGCCTTTCAGGAATCTTCGAGGCCGCATAAACGGTGCTTTCATAATGGGCAAACAAGCCTTGTGCCATCAGTCTTCAATATGTAGGTTGATACGCAGCATTCACGCAGGACGAAAGCTTCCTGGCTCTAGGCAGTTTTCTGATACCGAAATGGGTGCTGAAGCAAGGTCTCTAGGAGTATTGGAAAGCTTACTACCTAAAAACTAAAGCAGAGCAGCGTTGAAGTCCTCATGGAGATGCTGCATGCCTCCCGTTTTGTAAGGCTATTCAGGACCTTACTTCGAGGCAAGTGCTCGCCTTGACTTTCACTTTAGTTATAGAGCAGAGCAGGGTGAGCTTCCAACTAGGAACTGGAAGCACAAGGTTTCTTTCGGGAAAACTCATTTTCCTCGCAGAAGCAGGCAGGCAGTGACTAAATACCTGGCAACAACAATGCTTTTCAGGTATCTTCGAGGCCGCATGAACGGAGCTTTCCTAATGAGAAAACAAGCCTTGTGCCATCAGTCTCCAATTTCTAGGTTGACACGCAGCATACACGGAGGACCAGAGCTTCCTGGCTCTCTGCAGTTTTCTGTTACCGAAACGGGTGCTGAAGGAAGGTTCCTAGGAGTCTTGGAAAGCTTACTACCGTTAAACTAAAGAAGAACAGCGATGAAGGCCTCATGGAACTGCTGCATGCTTCCTGCTTTGCAAGGATAATCAGGGCCTTACTTGGAGGTTGGTGCTCACGTTGACTCTCACTTTTGGTATAGAGGAGCGCAGGTTGAGCTTCCAACTTGGAACTGGAAGCACAAAGTTTCTTTAAAGAAAACTCATTTTCTTCTCTGAGCCATGCCGGCAGTAACTAAAAGCACCGTAACAACAGTGCTTTTCTGGTAGCTTCGAGACTGCATGACTGGAGCTTTCAAAATGGGAAAGCAAGATCTGTGTCTCAGTCTCACATTTCCAGATTGACACGCAGCATAAGGACATGTTGATGTTAACAAGTCAAAAGAGATTCACGATACCCAGTGGGGCACTTCCTGATTCAACTTTTTTCTACGACAGCTTATCTGCCTGCAGCAAAGTGCCTAAACAAAGGATGCGTGAGGGAGACAGGTGCCTGTGCTTCTTCCCAAGACCTGCAGTGTTACACCAACAACAGTGCTTAAATTGTACTTAGATGCAAGCCGACCACCTCCTTAGGATGCGTGACTCTAAGTGTAAAAGGTGAAAAGGGATTCGAAGCAGAGTGTTTTTCTCAATAGAGTTCAGCTAGGGGAATGAGGTTACATCCATTGCCTGGAGGACAGTCTAGGAGTGTGTTCCTGAATCCTGTGTAGAGCTGAGGTCACCTGGCTCTCCCAGGGAGGAGTGCAGTGTGTTTCCTTTCTCTAGCCAACAATGAGGTGTTCCAAAAGGCCTACGGGGCAGAAGTTGCTTAGCTGGCCCTGAGCTTCTTGGCTGTACTCAGTATACTGGTACTGAAACGGTTTCTAAAGCAAGGTCCCTAGGAGTCTTGAAAAGCTTACTACGGTGAAACTAAAGCAGAACAGTGAAGAAGGCCTCATGGAGCTGCTCCATGCCTCCAGTTTGGCAAGGCAAATCAGGGCCTTCCTTCGAGGCTAGGGCTCACGTTGACTTTGACTTTAGGTATAGAGCAGAGCAGGGTGAGCTTCCAATTAGGAACTGGAAGCACAAGGTTTCTTATGGGATAACTCAATATCTTCTCAGAAACATGCCGGCAGTGACTACAACTCTGGCAACAGCAATGCTTTCCAGGTATATACGAGGCCACATGAACGGAGCTTTCATAATGGGCAAATAGGCCTTGTGCCATCAGTCTCCAATTTCTATGTTGACACGCAGCATACTCGCTGAACCAGGGCTTCCTGGCTCTAGGCAATTTTCTGATATCGAAACGGGTGCTGAAGCAGGGTCTTTAGGAGTCTTGGAAAGCTTACTACCGTTAAACTCAAGCAGAACAGCGTTGAAAGCCTCAGGGAACTGCTGCATGCCTCCCGTTTTGTAAGGATATTCAGGGCCTTACCTAGAGGCTGGCGCTCCCTTGACTTTAACTTTAGTTACAGTGCAGAGCAAGGGGACCTTCCAACTAGGAACTGGAAGCACAAGGTTTCTTCTGGGAAAACTCAATATCTTATCAGAACTATGCATGCTTTGACTAAAACCCCGGCAACAACAAAGCCTTTCAGGAATCTTCGAGGCCGCATAAACGGTGCTTTCATAATGGGCAAACAAGCCTTGTGCCATCAGTCTTCAATATGTAAGTTGATACGCAGCATTCACGCAGGACGAAAGCTTCCTGGCTCTAGGCAGTTTTCTGATACCGAAACGGGTGCTGAAGCCAGGTCTCTAGGAGTATTGGAAAGCTTACTACCGTAAAACTAAAGCAGAGCAGCGTTGAAGTCCTCATGGAGATGCTGCATGCCTCCCGTTTTGTAAGGCTATTCAGGGCCTTACTTCGAGGCAAGTGCTCCCCTTGACTTTCACTTTAGTTATAGAGCAGAGCAGGGTGAGCTTCCAACTAGGAACTGGAAGCACAAGGTTTCTTTCGGGAAAACTCATTTTCCTCGCAGAAGCAGGCAGGCAGTGACTAAATCCCTGGCAACAACAATGCTTTTCAGGTATCTTCGAGGCCGCATGAACGGAGCTTTCCTAATGAGAAAACAAGCCTTGTGCCATCAGTCTCCAATTTCTAGGTTGACACGCAGCATACACGGAGGACCAGAGCTTCCTGGCTCTCTGCGGTGTTCTGTTACCGAAACGGGTGCTGAAGGAAGGTTCCTAGGAGTCTTGGAAAGCTTACTACCGCTAAACTAAAGAAGAACAGCGATGAAGGCCTCATGGAACTGCTGCATGCCTCCCGCTTTGCAAGGATAATCAGGGCCTTACTTGGAGGATGGTGCTCACGTTGACTCTCACTTTAGGTATAGAGGAGCGCAGGTTGAGCTTCCAACTTGGAACTGGAAGCACAAAGTTTCTTTCCAGAAAACTCATTTTCTTCTCTGAGCCATGCCGGCAGTAACTCAAAGCACCGTAACAACAGTGCTTTTCTGGTAGCTTGGAGACTGCATGAGTGGAGCTTTCAAAATGGGAAAGCAAGATCTGTGTCTCAGTCTCACATTTCCAGATTGACACGCAGCATAAGGACATGTTGATGTTAACAAGTCAAAAGAGATTCACGATACACAGTGGGGCTTTCCCTGATTCAACTTTTTTCTACGACAGCTTATCTGCCTGCAGCAACGTGCCTAAACAAAGGATGCGTGAGGGAGACAGGTGCCTGTGCTTCTTCCAAAGACCTGCAGTGTTACACCAAGAGCAGTGCTTAAATTGTACTTGGATGCAAGCCGACCACCTCCTTGAGGATGCGTGACTCTAAGTGCAAAAGGTGAAAAGGGATTCGAAGCAGAGTGTTTTTCTCAATAGAGTTCAGCTAGGGGAATGAGGTTACATCCATTGCCTGGAGGACAGTCTAGGAGTGTGTTCCTGAATCCTGTGTAGAGCTGAGGTCATCTGGCTCTCCCAGGGAGGAGTGCAGTGTGTTTCCTTTCTCTAGCCAACAATGAGGTGTTCCAAAAGGCCTACGGGGCAGAAGTTGCTTAGCTGGCCCTGAGCTTCTTGGCTGTACTCAGTATACTGGTACTGAAACGGTTTCTAAAGCAAGGTCCCTAGGAGTCTTGAAAAGCTTACTACGGTGAAACTAAAGCAGAACAGTGAAGAAGGCCTCATGGAGCTGCTCCATGCCTCCAGTTTGGCAAGGCAAATCAGGGCCTTCCTTCGAGGCTAGGGCTCACGTTGACTTTGACTTTAGGTATAGAGCAGAGCAGGGTGAGCTTCCAACTAGGAACTGGAAGCACAAGGTTTCTTATGGGATAACTCAATATCTTCTCAGAAACATGCCGGCAGTGACTACAACTCTGGCAACAGCAATGCTTTCCAGGTATATACGAGGCCACATGAACGGAGCTTTCATAATGGGCAAATAGGCCTTGTGCCATCAGTCTCCAATTTCTATGTTGACACGCAGCATACTCGCTGAACCAGGGCTTCCTGGCTCTAGGCAATTTTCTGATATCGAAACGGGTGCTGAAGCAGGGTCTTTAGGAGTCTTGGAAAGCTTACTACCGTTAAACTCAAGCAGAACAGCGTTGAAAGCCTCAGGGAACTGCTGCATGCCTCCCGTTTTGTAAGGATATTCAGGGCCTTACCTAGAGGCTGGCGCTCCCTTGACTTTAACTTTAGTTACAGTGCAGAGCAAGGGGACCTTCCAACTAGGAACTGGAAGCACAAGGTTTCTTATGGGAAAACTCAATATCTTATCAGAACTATGCATGCTTTGACTAAAACCCCGGCAACAACAAAGCCTTTCAGGAATCTTTGAGGCCGCATAAACGGTGCTTTCATAATGGGCAAACAAGCCTTGTGCCATCAGTCTTCAATATGTAAGTTGATACGCAGCATTCACGCAGGACGAAAGCTTCCTGGCTCTAGGCAGTTTTCTGATACCGAAACGGGTGCTGAAGCAAGGTCTCTAGGAGTATTGGAAAGCTTACTTCCGTAAAACTAAAGCAGAGCAGCGTTGAAGTCCTCATGGAGATGCTGCATGCCTCCCGTTTTGTAAGGCTATTCAGGGCCTTACTTCGAGGCAAGTGCTCCCCTTAACTTTCACTTTAGTTATAGAGCAGAGCAGGGTGAGCTTCCAACTAGGAACTGGAAGCACAAGGTTTCTTTCGGGAAAACTCATTTTCCTCGCAGAAGCAGGCAGGCAGTGACTAAATCCCTGGCAACAACAATGCTTTTTAGGTATCTTCGAGGCCGCATGAACGGAGCTTTCCTAATGAGAAAACAAGCCTTGTGCCATCACTCTCCAATTTCTAGGTTGACACGCAGCATACACGGAGGACCAGAGCTTCTTGGCTCTCTGCAGTGTTCTGTTACCGAAACGGGTGCTGAAGGAAGGTTCCTAGGAGTCTTGGAAAGCTTACTCCCGCTAAACTAAAGAAGAACAGCGATGAAGGCCTCATGGAACTGCTGCATGCTTCCTGCTTTGCAAGGATAATCAGGGCCTTACTTGGAGGTTGGTGCTCACGTTGACTCTCACTTTTGGTATAGAGGAGCGCAGGTTGAGCTTCCAACTTGGAACTGGAAGCACAAAGTTTCTTTCCAGAAAACTCATTTTCTTCTCTGAGCCTTGCCGGCAGTAACTCAAAGCACCGTAACAACAGTGCTTTTCTGGTAGCTTCGAGACTGCATGAGTGGAGCTTTCAAAATAGGAAAGCAAGATCTGTGTCTCAGTCTCACATTTCCAGATTGACACGCAGCCTAAGGACATGTTGATGTTAACAAGTCAAAAGAGATTCACGATACCCAGTGGGGCTTTCCCTGATTCAACTTTTTTCTACGACAGCTTATCTGCCTGCAGCAAAGTGCCTAAACAAAGGATGCGTGAGGGAGACAGGTGCCTGGGCTTCTTCCAAAGACCTGCAGTGTTAAACCAAGAACAGTGCTTAAATTGTACTTGGATGTAAGCCGACCACCTCCTTGAGGATGCGTGACTCTAAGTGTAAAAGGTGAAAAGGGATTCGAAGCAGTGTGTTTTTCTCAATAGAGTTCAGCTAGGGGAATGAGGTTACATCCATTGCATGGAGGACAGTCTAGAAGTGTGATCCTGAATCCTGTGTAGAGCTGAGGTCATCTGGCTCTCCCAGGGAGGAGTGCAGTGTGTTGCCTTTCTCTAGCCAACACTGAGGTGTTCCAAAAGGCCTACGGGGCAGAAGTTGCTTAGCTGGCCCTGAGCTTCTTGGCTCTACTCAGTATACTGGTACTGAAACGATTTCTAAAGCAAGGTCCCTAGGAGTCTGGAAAGCTTACTACGGTGAAACTAAAGCAGGTCAGTGAAGAAGACCTCATGGAGCTGCTCCATGCCTCCCGTTTGGCATGGGAAATCAGGGCCTTCCTTCGAGGCTAGGGCTCACGTGACTTTGACTTTAGGTATAGAGCAGAGCAGGGTGAGCTTCCAACTAGGAACTGGAAGCACAAGTTTCTTACGGGATAACTCAATATCTTCTCAGAAACATGCCGGCAGTGACTACAACTCTGGCAACAGCAATGCTTTTCAGGTATCTTCGTGGCCACATGAACGGAGCTTTCATAATGGGCAAACAGGCCTTGTGCCCCAGTCTCCAATTTCTAGGTTGACACGCAGCATACTCCCTGAACCAGGGCTTCCTGGCTCTAGGCAATTTTCTGATATCGAAACAGGTGCTGAAGCAGGGTCTTTAGGAGTCTTGGAAATCTTATTACCGTTAAACTAAAGCAGAACAGCGTTGAAAGCCTCAGGGAACTGCTGCTTGCCTCCCGTTTTGTAAGGCTATTCAGGGCCTTACATAGAGGCTGGCGCTCCCTTGACTTTAACTTTAGTTACCGTGCAGAGCAAGGGGAGCTTCCAACTAGGAACTGGAAGCACAAGGTTTCATATGGGAAAACTCAATATCTTATCAGAACTATGCATGCAGTGACTAAAACCCCGGCAACAACAAAGCCTTTCAGGAATCTTCGTGGCCGCATAAACAGTGCTTTCATAATGGGCAAACAAGCCTTGTGCCATCAGTCTTCAATATGTAAGTTGATACGCAGCATTCACGCAGGACGAAAGCTTCCTGGCTCTAGGCAGTTTTCTGATACCGAAACGGGTGCTGAAGCCAGGTCTCTAGGAGTATTGGAAAGCTTAGTACCGTAAAACTAAAGCAGAGCAGCGTTGAAGTCCTCATGGAGATGCTGCATGCCTCCCGTTTTGTAAGGCTATTCAGGGCCTTACTTCGAGGCAAGTGCTCCCCTTGACTTTCACTTTAGTTATAGAGCAGAGCAGGGTGAGCTTCCAACTAGCAACTGGAAGCACAAGGTTTCTTTCGGGAAAACTCATTTTCCTCACAGAAGCAGGCAGGCAGTGACTAAATCCCTGGCAACAACAATGCTTTTCAGGTATCTTCGAGGCCGCATGAACGGAGCTTTCCTAATGAGAAAACAAGCCTTGTGCCATCAGTCTCCAATTTCTAGGTTGACACGCAGCATACACGGAGGACCAGAGCTTCCTGGCTCTCTGCGGTGTTCTGTTACCGAAACGGGTGCTGAAGGAAGGTTCCTAGGAGTCTTGGAAAGCTTACTACCGCTAAACTAAAGAAGAACAGCGATGAAGGCCTCATGGAACTGCTGCATGCCTCCCGCTTTGCAAGGATAATCAGGGCCTTACTTGGAGGATGGTGCTCACGTTGACTCTCACTTTAGGTATAGAGGAGCGCAGGTTGAGCTTCCAACTTGGAACTGGAAGCACAAAGTTTCTTTCCAGAAAACTCATTTTCTTCTCTGAGCCATGCCGGCAGTAACTCAAAGCACCGTAACAACAGTGCTTTTCTGGGAGCTTGGAGACTGCATGAGTGGAGCTTTCAAAATGGGAAAGCAAGATCTGTGTCTCAGTCTCACATTTCCAGATTGACACGCAGCATAAGGACATGTTGATGTTAACAAGTCAAAAGAGATTCACGATACACAGTGGGGCTTTCCCTGATTCAACTTTTTTCTACGACAGCTTATCTGCCTGCAGCAACGTGCCTAAACAAAGGATGTGTGAGGGAGACAGGTGCCTGTGCTTCTTCCAAAGACCTGCAGTGTTACACCAAGAACAGTTCTTAAATTGTACTTGGATGCAAGCCGACCACCTCCTTGAGGATGCGTGACTCTAAGTGCAAAAGGTGAAAAGGGATTCGAAGCAGAGTGTTTTTCTCAATAGAGTTCAGCTAGGGGAATGAGGTTACATCCATTGCCTGGAGGACAGTCTAGGAGTGTGTTCCTGAATCCTGTGTAGAGCTGAGGTCATCTGGCTCTCCCAGGGAGGAGTGCAGTGTGTTGCCTTTCTCTAGCCAACAATGAGGTGTTCCAAAAGGCCTACGGGGCAGAAGTTGCTTAGCTGGCCTTGAGCTTCTTGGCAGTACTCAGTATACTGGTACTGAAACGGTTTCTAAAGCAAGGTCCCTAGGAATCTTGAAAAGCTTACTACGGTGAAACTAAAGCAGAACAGTGAAGAAGGCCTCATGGAGCTGCTCCATGACTCCCGTTTGGCAAGGCAAATCAGGGCCTTCCTTCGAGGCTAGGGCTCACGTTGACTTTGACTTTAGCTATAGAGCAGAGCAGGGTGAGCTTCCAACTAGGAACTGGAAGCACAAGGTTTCTTATGGGATAACTCAATATCTTCTCAGAAACATGCCGGCAGTGACTACAACTCTGGCAACAGCAATGCTTTCCAGGTATATACGAGGCCACATGAACGGAGCTTTCATAATGGGCAAATAGGCCTTGTGCCATCAGTCTCCAATTTCTATGTTGACACGCAGCATACTCGCTGAACCAGGGCTTCCTGGCTCTAGGCAATTTTCTGATATCGAAACGGGTGCTGAAGCAGGGTCTTTAGGAGTCTTGGAAAGCTTACTACCGTTAAACTAAAGCAGAACAGCGTTGAAAGCCTCAGGGAACTGCTGCATGCCTCCCGTTTTGTAAGGATATTCAGGGCCTTACCTAGAGGCTGGCGCTCCCTTGACTTTAACTTTAGTTACAGTGCAGAGCAAGGGGACCTTCCAACTAGGAAAAGGAAGCACAAGGTTTCTTATGGGAAAACTCAATATCTTATCAGAACTATGCATGCTTTGACTAAAACCCCGGCAACAACAAAGCCTTTCAGGAATCTTCGAGGCCGCATAAACGGTGCTTTCATAATGGGCAAACAAGCCTTGTGCCATCAGTCTTCAATATGTAAGTTGATACGCAGCATTCACGCAGGACGAAAGCTTCCTGGCTCTAGGCAGTTTTCTGATACCGAAACGGGTGCTGAAGACAGGTCTCTAGGAGTATTGGAAAGCTTACTACCGTTAAACTAAAGCAGAACAGCGTTGAAAGCCTCAGGGAACTGCTGCATGCCTCCCGTTTTGTAAGGATATTCAGGGCCTTACATAGAGGCTGGCGCTCCCTTGACTTTAACTTTAGTTACAGTGCAGAGCAAGGCGAGCTTCCTACTAGGAACTGGAAGCACAAGGTTTCTTATGGGAAAACTCAGGATCTTATCAGAACTATGCATGCAGTGACTAAAACCCCAGCAACAACAAAGCCTTTCAGGAATCTTCGAGGCCGCATAAACGGTGCTTTCATAATGGGCAAACAAGCCTTGTGCCATCAGTCTTCAATATGTAGGTTGATACGCAGCATTCACACAGGACGAAAGCTTCCTGGCTCTAGGCAGTTTTCTGATACCGAAATGGGTGCTGAAGCAAGGTCTCTAGGAGTATTGGAAAGCTTACTACCTAAAAACTAAAGCAGAGCAGCGTTGAAGTCCTCATGGAGATGCTGCATGCCTCCCGTTTTGTAAGGCTATTCAGGACCTTACTTCGAGGCAAGTGCTCCCCTTGACTTTCACTTTAGTTATAGAGCAGAGCAGGGTGAGCTTCCAACTAGGAACTGGAAGCACAAGGTTTCTTTCGGGAAAACTCATTTTCCTCGCAGAAGCAGGCAGTCAGTGACTAAATCCCTGGCAACAACAATGCTTTTCAGGTATCTTCGAGGCCGCATGAACGGAGCTTTCCTAATGAGAAAACAAGCCTTGTGCCATCAGTCTCCAAATTCTAGGTTGACACGCAGCATACACGGAGGACCAGAGCTTCCTGGCTCTCTGCAGTTTTCTGTTACCGAAACGGGTGCTGAAGGAAGGTTCCTAGGAGTCTTGGAAAGCTTACTACCGTTAAACTAAAGAAGAACAGCGATGAAGGCCTCATGGAACTGCTGCATGCTTCCTGCTTTGCAAGGATAATCAGGGCCTTACTTGGAGGTTGGTGCTCACGTTGACTCTCACTTTTGGTATAGAGGAGCGCACGTTGAGCTTCCAACTTGGAACTGGAAGCACAAAGTTTCTTTCCAGAAAACTCATTTTCTTCTCTGAGCCATGCCGGCAGTAACTAAAAGCACCGTAACAACAGTGCTTTTCTGGTAGCTTGGAGACTGCATGAGTGGAGCTTTCAAAATAGGAAAGCAAGATCTGTGTCTCAGTCTCACATTTCCAGATTGACACGCAGCATAAGGACATGTTGATGTTAACAAGTCAAAAGAGATTCACGATACCCAGTGGGGCTTTCCTTGATTCAACTCTTTTCTACGACAGCTTATCTGCCTGCAGCAAAGTGCCTAAACAAAGGATGCGTGAGGGAGACAGGTGCCTGGGCTTCCTCCAAAGACCTGCAGTGTTACACCAAGAACAGTGCTTAAATTGTACTTAGATGCAAGCCGACCACCTCCTTAGGATGCGTGACTCTAAGTGTAAAAGGTGAAAAGGGATTCGAAGCAGAATGTTTTTCTCAATAGATTTCAGCTAGGGGAATGAGGTTACATCCATTGCATGGAGGACAGTCTAGAAGTGTGTTCCTGAATCCTGTGTAGAGCTGAGGTCATCTGGCTTTCCCAGGGAGGAGTGCAGTGTGTTGCCTTTCTCTAGCCAACACTGAGGTGTTCCAAAAGGCCTACGGGGCAGAAGTAGCTTAGCTGGCCCTGAGCTTCTTGGCTCTACTCAGTATACTGGTACTGAAACGGTTTCTAAAGCAAGTTCCCTAGGAGTCTGGGAAAGCTTACTACGGTGAAACTAAAGCAGAACATTGAAGAAGGCCTCATGGAGCTGCTCCATGCCTCCCGTTTGGCAAGGGAAATCAGGGACTTCCTTCGAGGCTAGGGCTCACGTTGACTTTGACTTTAGGTATAGAGCAAAGCAGGTGAGCTTCCAACTAGGAACTGGAAGCACAAGGTTTCTTACTGGATAACTCAATCTCTTCTCAGAAACATGCCGGCAGTGACTACAACTCTGGCAACAGCAATGCTTTCTAGGTATATACGAGGCCACATGAACGGAGCTTTCATAATGGGCAAATAGGCCTTGTGCCATCAGTCTCCAATTTCTATGTTGACACGCAGCATACTCGCTGAACTAGGGCTTCCTGGCTCTAGGCAATTTTCTCATATCGAAACGGGTGCTGAAGCAGGGTCTTTAGGAGTCTTGGAAAGCTTACTACCGTTAAACTAAAGCAGAACAGCGTTGAAAGCCTCAGGGAACTGCTGCATGCCTCCCGTTTTGTAAGGATATTCAGGGCCTTACCTAGAGGCTGGCGCTCCCTTGACTTTAACTTTAGTTACAGTGCAGAGCAAGGGGACCTTCCAACTAGGAACTGGAAGCCAAGGTTTCTTATGGGAAAACAATATCTTATCAGAACTATGCATGCTTTGACTAAAACCCCGGCAACAACAAAGCCTTTCAGGAATCTTCGAGGCCGCATAAACGGTGCTTTCATAATGGGCAAACAAGCCTTGTGCCATCAGTCTTCAATATGTAAGTTGATACGCAGCATTCACGCAGGACGAAAGCTTCCTGGCTCTAGGCAGTTTTCTGATACCGAAACGGGTGCTGAAGACAGGTCTCTAGGAGTATTGGAAAGCTTACTACCGTTAAACTAAAGCAGAACAGCGTTGAAAGCCTCAGGGAACTGCTGCATGCCTCCCGTTTTGTAAGGATATTCAGGGCCTTACATAGAGGCTGGCGCTCCCTTGACTTTAACTTTAGTTACAGTGCAGAGCAAGGGGAGCTTCCAACTAGGAACTGGAAGCACAAGGTTTCTTACTGGATAACTCAATCTCTTCTCAGAAACATGCCGTCAGTGACTACAACTCTGGCAACAGCAATGCTTTTCAGGTATATTCGAGGCCACATGAACGGAGCTTTCATAATGGGCAAACAGGCCTTGTGCCATCAGTCTCCAATTTCTAGGTTGACACGCAGCATACTCGCTGAACCAGGGCTTCCTGGCTCTAGGCAATTTTCTGATATCGAAACGGGTGCTGAAGCAGGGTCTTTAGGAGTCTTGGAAAGCTTACTACCATTAAACTAAAGCAGAACAGCGTTGAAAGCCTCAGGGAACTGCTGCATGCCTCCCGTTTTGTAAGGATATTCAGGGCCTTACATAGAGGCTGGCGCTCCCTTGACTTTAACTTTAGTTACAGTGCAGAGCAAGGGGAGCTTCCAACTAGGAACTGGAAGCACAAGGTTTCTTATGGGAAAACTCAATATCTTATCAGAACTATGCATGCAGTGACTAAAACCCCAGCAACAACAAAGCCTTTCAGGAATCTTCGAGGCCGCATAAATGGTGCTTTCATAATGGGCAAACAAGCCTTGTGCCATCAGTCTTCAATATGTAAGTTGATACGCAGCATTCACGTAGGACGAAAGCTTCCTGGCTCTAGGCAGTTTTCTGATACCGAAACGGGTGCTGAAGCAGGGTCTTTAGGAGACTTAGAAAGCTTACTACCGTTAAACTAAAGCAGAACAGCGTTGAAAGCCTCAGGGAACTGCTGCATGCCTCCCGTTTTGTAAGGATATTCAGGGCCTTACATAGAGGCTGGCGCTCCCTTGACTTTAACTTTAGTTACAGTGCAGAGCAAGGGGAGCTTCCAACTAGGAACTGGAAGCACAAGGTTTCTTATGGGAAAACTCAATATCTTATCAGAACTATGCATGCAGTGACTAAAACCCCAGCAACAACAAAGCCTTTCAGGAATATTCGAGGCCGCATAAACGGTGCTTTCAGAATGGGCAAACAAGCCTTGTGCCATCAGTCTTCAATATGTAAGTTGATACGCAGCATTCACGCAGGACGAAAGCTTCCTGGCTCTAGGCAGTTTTCTGATACCGAAACGGGTGCTGAAGCCAGGTCTCTAGGAGTATTGGAAAGCTTACTACAGTAAAACTAAAGCAGAGCAGCGTTGAAGTCCTCATGGAGATGCTGCATGCCTCCCGTTTTGTAAGGCTATTCTGGACCTTACTTCGAGGAAAGTGCTCCATTTGACTTTCACTTTAGTTATAGAGCAGAGCAGGGTGAGCTTCCAATTAGGAACTGGAAGCACAAGGTTTCTTTCGGGAAAACTCATTTTCCTCGCAGAAGCAGGCAGGCAGTGACTAAATCCCTGGCAACAACAATGCTTTTCAGGTATCTTCGAGGCCGCATGAACGGAGCTTTCCTAATGAGAAAACAAGCCTGGTGCCATCAGTCTCCAATTTCTAGGTTGACACGCAGCATGCACGGAGGACCAGAGCTTCCTGGCTCTCTGCAGTTTTCTGTTACCGAAACGGGTGCTGAAGGAAGGTTCCTAGGAGTCTTGGAAAGCTTACTACCGTTAAACTAAAGAAGAACAGCGATGAAGGCCTCATGGAACTGCTGCATGCTTCCTGCTTTGCAAGGATAATCAGGGCCTTACTTGGAGGTTGGTGCTCACGTTGACTCTCACTTTTGGTATAGAGGAGCGCACGTTGAGCTTCCAACTTGGAACTGGAAGCACAAAGTTTCTTTCCAGAAAACTCATTTTCTTCTCTGAGCCATGCCGGCAGTAACTAAAAGCACCGTAACAACAGTGCTTTTCTGGTAGCTTGGAGACTGCATGAGTGGAGCTTTCAAAATAGGAAAGCAAGATCTGTGTCTCAGTCTCACATTTCCAGATTGACACGCAGCATAAGGACATGTTGATGTTAACAAGTCAAAAGAGATTCACGATACCCAGTGGGGCTTTCCTTGATTCAACTCTTTTCTACGACAGCTTATCTGCCTGCAGCAAAGTGCCTAAACAAAGGATGCGTGAGGGAGACAGGTGCCTGGGCTTCCTCCAAAGACCTGCAGTGTTACACCAAGAACAGTGCTTAAATTGTACTTAGATGCAAGCCGACCACCTCCTTAGGATGCGTGACTCTAAGTGTAAAAGGTGAAAAGGGATTCGAAGCAGAATGTTTTTCTCAATAGATTTCAGCTAGGGGAATGAGGTTACATCCATTGCATGGAGGACAGTCTAGAAGTGTGTTCCTGAATCCTGTGTAGAGCTGAGGTCATCTGGCTTTCCCAGGGAGGAGTGCAGTGTGTTGCCTTTCTCTAGCCAACACTGAGGTGTTCCAAAAGGCCTACGGGGCAGAAGTAGCTTAGCTGGCCCTGAGCTTCTTGGCTCTACTCAGTATACTGGTACTGAAACGGTTTCTAAAGCAAGTTCCCTAGGAGTCTGGGAAAGCTTACTACGGTGAAACTAAAGCAGAACATTGAAGAAGGCCTCATGGAGCTGCTCCATGCCTCCCGTTTGGCAAGGGAAATCAGGGACTTCCTTCGAGGCTAGGGCTCACGTTGACTTTGACTTTAGGTATAGAGCAAAGCAGGTGAGCTTCCAACTAGGAACTGGAAGCACAAGGTTCCTTACTGGATAACTCAATCTCTTCTCAGAAACATGCCGGCAGTGACTACAACTCTGGCAACAGCAATGCTTTCTAGGTATATACGAGGCCACATGAACGGAGCTTTCATAATGGGCAAATAGGCCTTGTGCCATCAGTCTCCAATTTCTATGTTGACACGCAGCATACTCGCTGAACTAGGGCTTCCTGGCTCTAGGCAATTTTCTCATATCGAAACGGGTGCTGAAGCAGGGTCTTTAGGAGTCTTGGAAAGCTTACTACCGTTAAACTAAAGCAGAACAGCGTTGAAAGCCTCAGGGAACTGCTGCATGCCTCCCGTTTTGTAAGGATATTCAGGGCCTTACCTAGAGGCTGGCGCTCCCTTGACTTTAACTTTAGTTACAGTGCAGAGCAAGGGGACCTTCCAACTAGGAACTGGAAGCCAAGGTTTCTTATGGGAAAACAATATCTTATCAGAACTATGCATGCTTTGACTAAAACCCCGGCAACAACAAAGCCTTTCAGGAATCTTCGAGGCCGCATAAACGGTGCTTTCATAATGGGCAAACAAGCCTTGTGCCATCAGTCTTCAATATGTAAGTTGATACGCAGCATTCACGCAGGACGAAAGCTTCCTGGCTCTAGGCAGTTTTCTGATACCGAAACGGGTGCTGAAGACAGGTCTCTAGGAGTATTGGAAAGCTTACTACCGTTAAACTAAAGCAGAACAGCGTTGAAAGCCTCAGGGAACTGCTGCATGCCTCCCGTTTTGTAAGGATATTCAGGGCCTTACATAGAGGGTGGCGCTCCCTTGACTTTAACTTTAGTTACAGTGCAGAGCAAGGGGAGCTTCCAACTAGGAACTGGAAGCACAAGGTTTCTTACTGGATAACTCAATCTCTTCTCAGAAACATGCCGTCAGTGACTACAACTCTGGCAACAGCAATGCTTTTCAGGTATATTCGAGGCCACATGAACGGAGCTTTCATAATGGGCAAACAGGCCTTGTGCCATCAGTCTCCAATTTCTAGGTTGACACGCAGCATACTCGCTGAACCAGGGCTTCCTGGCTCTAGGCAATTTTCTGATATCGAAACGGGTGCTGAAGCAGGGTCTTTAGGAGTCTTGGAAAGCTTACTACCATTAAACTAAAGCAGAACAGCGTTGAAAGCCTCAGGGAACTGCTGCATGCCTCCCGTTTTGTAAGGATATTCAGGGCCTTACATAGAGGCTGGCGCTCCCTTGACTTTAACTTTAGTTACAGTGCAGAGCAAGGGGAGCTTCCAACTAGGAACTGGAAGCACAAGGTTTCTTATGGGAAAACTCAATATCTTATCAGAACTATGCATGCAGTGACTAAAACCCCAGCAACAACAAAGCCTTTCAGGAATCTTCGAGGCCGCATAAATGGTGCTTTCATAATGGGCAAACAAGCCTTGTGCCATCAGTCTTCAATATGTAAGTTGATACGCAGCATTCACGTAGGACGAAAGCTTCCTGGCTCTAGGCAGTTTTCTGATACCGAAACGGGTGCTGAAGCAGGGTCTTTAGGAGACTTAGAAAGCTTACTACCGTTAAACTAAAGCAGAACAGCGTTGAAAGCCTCAGGGAACTGCTGCATGCCTCCCGTTTTGTAAGGATATTCAGGGCCTTACATAGAGGCTGGCGCTCCCTTGACTTTAACTTTAGTTACAGTGCAGAGCAAGGGGAGCTTCCAACTAGGAACTGGAAGCACAAGGTTTCTTATGGGAAAACTCAATATCTTATCAGAACTATGCATGCAGTGACTAAAACCCCAGCAACAACAAAGCCTTTCAGGAATATTCGAGGCCGCATAAACGGTGCTTTCAGAATGGGCAAACAAGCCTTGTGCCATCAGTCTTCAATATGTAAGTTGATACGCAGCATTCACGCAGGACGAAAGCTTCCTGGCTCTAGGCAGTTTTCTGATACCGAAACGGGTGCTGAAGCCAGGTCTCTAGGAGTATTGGAAAGCTTACTACAGTAAAACTAAAGCAGAGCAGCGTTGAAGTCCTCATGGAGATGCTGCATGCCTCCCGTTTTGTAAGGCTATTCTGGACCTTACTTCGAGGAAAGTGCTCCATTTGACTTTCACTTTAGTTATAGAGCAGAGCAGGGTGAGCTTCCAATTAGGAACTGGAAGCACAAGGTTTCTTTCGGGAAAACTCATTTTCCTCGCAGAAGCAGGCAGGCAGTGACTAAATCCCTGGCAACAACAATGCTTTTCAGGTATCTTCGAGGCCGCATGAACGGAGCTTTCCTAATGAGAAAACAAGCCTGGTGCCATCAGTCTCCAATTTCTAGGTTGACACGCAGCATGCACGGAGGACCAGAGCTTCCTGGCTCTCTGCAGTTTTCTGTTACCGAAACGGGTGCTGAAGGAAGGTTCCTAGGAGTCTTGGAAAGCTTACTACCGCTAAACTAAAGAAGAACAGCGATGAAGGCCTCATGGAACTGCTGCATGCCTCCCGCTTTGCAAGGATAATCAGGGCCTTACTTGGATGTTGGTGCTCACGTTGACTCTCACTTTTGGTATAGAGGAGCGCAGGTTGAGCTTCCAACTTGGAACTGGAAGCACAAAGTTTCTTTCCAGAAAACTCATTTTCTTCTCTGAGCCATGCCGGCAGTAACTAAAAGCACCGTAACAACAGTGCTTTTCTGGTAGCTTCGAGACTGCATGAGTGGAGCTTTCAAAATGGGAAAGCAAGATCTGTGTCTCAGTCTCACATTTCCAGATTGACACGCAGCATAAGGACATGTTGATGTTAACAAGTCAAAAGAGATTCACGATACCCAGTGGGGCTTTCCCTGATTCAACTTTTTTCTACGACAGCTTATCTGCCTGCAGCAAAGTGCCTAAACAAAGGATGCGTGAGGGAGACAGGTGCCTGTGCTTCTTCCAAAGACCTGCAGTGTTACACCAAGAACAGTGCTTAAATTGTACTTGGATGCAAGCCGACCACCTCCTTCAGGATGAGTGACTCTAAGTGTAAAAGGTGAAAAGGGATTCGAAGCAGAGTGTTTTTCTCAATAGAGTTCAGCTAGGGGAATGAGGTTACATCCATTGCATGGAGGACAGTCTAGAAGTGTGATCCTGAATCCTGTGTAGAGCTGAGGTCATCTGGCTCTCCCAGGGAGGAGTGCAGTGTGTTGCCTTTCTCTAGCCAACACTGAGGTGTTCCAAAAGGCCTACGGGGCAGAAGTTGCTTAGCTGGCCCTGAGCTTCTTGGCTCTACTCAGTATACTGGTACTGAAACGGTTTCTAAAGCAAGGTCCCTAGGAGTCTGGGAAATCTTACGACGGTGAAACTAAAGCAGAACAGTGAAGAAGGCCTCATGGAGCTGCTCCATGCCTCCCGTTTGGCAAGGGAAATTAGGGCCTTCCTTCGAGGCTAGGGCTCACGTTGACTTTGACTTTAGGTATAGAGCAGAGCAGGGTGAGCTTCCAACTAGGAACTGGAAGCACAAGTTTCTTACGGGATAACTCAGTATCTTCTCAGAAACAGGCCGGCAGTGACTACAACTCTGGCAACAGCAATGCTTTTCAGGTATCTTCGTGGCCACATGAACGGAGCTTTCATAATGGGCAAACAGGCCTTGTGCCCCAGTCTCCATTTTGTAGGTTGACACGCAGCGTACTCCCTGAACCAGGGCTTCCTGGCTCTAGGCAATTTTCTGATATCGAAACAGGTGCTGAAGCAGGGTCTTTAGGAGTCTTGGAAAGCTTATTACAGTTAAACTAAAGCAGAACAGCGTTGAAAGCCTCAGGGAACTGCTGCTTGCCTCCCGGTTTGTAAGGCTATTCAGGGCCTTACAAAGAGGCTGGCGCTCCCTTGACTTTAACTTTAGTTACCGTGCAGAGCAAGGGGAGCTTCCAACTAGGAACTGGAAGCACAAGGTTTCATATGGGAAAACTCAATATCTTATCAGAACTATGCATGCAGTGACTAAAACCCCAGCAACAACAAAGCCTTTCAGGAATCTTCGAGGCCGCATAAACGGTGCTTTCATAATGGGCAAACAAGCCTTGTGCCATCAGTCTTCAATATGTAGGTTGATACGCAGCATTCACGCAGGACGAAAGCTTCCTGGCTCTAGGCAGTTTTCTGATACCGAAACGGGTGCTGAAGCAAGGTCTCTAGGAGTATTGGAAAGCTTAGTACCGTAAAACTAAAGCAGAGCAGCGTTGAAGTCCTCATGGAGATGCTGCATGCCTCCCGTTTTGTAAGGCTATTCGGGACCTTACTTCGAGGCAAGTGCTCCCCTTGACTTTCACTTTAGTTATAGAGCAGAGCAGGGTGAGCTTCCAACTAGGAACTGGAAGCACAAGGTTTCTTTTGGGAAAACTCATTTTCCTCGCAGAAGCAGGCAGGCAGTGACTAAATCCCTGGCAACAACAATGCTTTTCAGGTATCTTCGAGGCCGCATGAACGGAGCTTTCCTAATGAGAAAACAAGCCTTGTGCCATCAGTCTCCAATTTCTAGGTTGACACGCAGCATACACGGAGGACCAGAGCTTCCTGGCTCTCTGCAGTGTTCTGTTACCGAAACGGGTGCTGAAGGAAGGTTCCTAGGAGTCTTGGAAAGCTTACTACGGCTAAACTAAAGAAGAACAGCGATGAAGGCCTCATGGAACTGCTGCATGCTTCCTGCTTTGCAAGGATAATCAGGGCCTTACTTGGAGGTTGGTGCTCACGTTGACTCTCACTTTTGGTATAGAGGAGTGCAGGTGGAGCTTCCAACTTGGAACTGGAAGCACAAAGTTTCTTTCCAGAAAACTCATTTTCTTCTCTGAGCCATGCCGGCAGTAACTCAAAGCACCGTAACAACAGTGCTTTTCTGGTAGCTTCGAGACTGCATGAGTGGAGCTTTCAAAATAGGAAAGCAAGATCTGTGTCTCAGTCTCACATTTCCAGATTGACACGCAGCCTAAGGACATGTTGATGTTAACAAGTCAAAAGAGATTCACGATACCCAGTGGGGCTTTCCCTGATTCAACTTTTTTCTACGACAGCTTATCTGCCTGCAGCAAAGTGCCTAAACAAAGGATGCGTGAGGGAGACAGGTGCCTGTGCTTCTTCCAAAGACCTGCAGTGTTAAACCAAGAACAGTGCTTAAATTGTACTTGGATGTAAGCCGACCACCTCCTTGAGGATGCGTGACTCTAAGTGTAAAAGGTGAAAAGGGATTCGAAGCAGAGTGTTTTTCTCAATAGAGTTCAGCTAGGGGAATGAGGTTACATCCATTGCATGGAGGACAGTCTAGAAGTGTGATCCTGAATCCTGTGTAGAGCTGAGGTCATCTGGCTCTCCCAGGGAGGAGTGCAGTGTGTTGCCTTTCTCTAGCCAACACTGAGGTGTTCCAAAAGGCCTACGGGGCAGAAGTTGCTTAGCTGGCCCTGAGCTTCTTGGCTCTACTCAGTATACTGGTACTGAAACGATTTCTAAAGCAAGGTCCCTAGGAGTCTGGGAAAGCTTACTACGGTGAAACTAAAGCAGGTCAGTGAAGAAGGCCTCATGGAGCTGCTCCATGCCTCCCGTTTGGCAAGGGAAATCAGGGCCTTCCTTCGAGGCTAGGGCTCACGTTGACTTTGACTTTAGGTATATAGCACAGCAGGGTGAGCTTCCAACTAGGAACTGGAAGCACAAGTTTCTTACGGGATAACTCAATATCTTCTCAGAAACATGCCGGCAGTGACTACAACTCTGGCAACAGCAATGCTTTTCAGGTATCTTCGTGGCCACATGAACGGAGCTTTCATAATGGGCAAACAGGCCTTGTGCCCCAGTCTCCAATTTCTAGGTTGACACGCAGCATACTCCCTGAACCAGGGCTTCCTGGCTCTAGGCAATTTTCTGATATCGAAACAGGTGCTGAAGCAGGGTCTTTAGGAGTCTTGGAAATCTTATTACCGTTAAACTAAAGCAGAACAGCGTTGAAAGCCTCAGGGAACTGCTGCTTGCCTCCCGTTTTGTAAGGCTATTCAGGGCCTTACATAGAGGCTGGCGCTCCCTTGACTTTAACTTTAGTTACCGTGCAGAGCAAGGGGAGCTTCCAACTAGGAACTGGAAGCACAAGGTTTCATATGGGAAAACTCAATATCTTATCAGAACTATGCATGCAGTGACTAAAACCCCGGCAACAACAAAGCCTTTCAGGAATCTTCGAGGCCGCATAAACGGTGCTTTCATAATGGGCAAACAAGCCTTGTGCCATCAGTCTTCAATATGTAAGTTGATACGCAGCATTCACGCAGGACGAAAGTTTCCTGGCTCTAGGCAGTTTTCTGATACCGAAACGGGTGCTGAAGCCAGGTCTCTAGGTGTATTGGAAAGCTTACTACCGTAAAACTAAAGCAGAGCAGAGTTGAAGTCCTCATGGAGATGCTGCATGCCTCCCGTTTTGTAAGGCTATTCAGGGCCTTACTTCGAGGCAAGTGCTCCCCTTGACTTTCACTTTAGTTATAGAGCAGAGCAGGGTGAGCTTCCAACTAGGAACTGGAAGCACAAGGTTTCTTTCGGGAAAACTCATTTTCCTCGCAGAAGCAGGCAGGCAGTGACTAAATCCCTGGCAACAACAATGCTTTTCAGGTATCTTCGAGGCCGCAAGAACGGAGCTTTCCTAATGAGAAAACAAGCCTTGTGCCATCAGTCTCCAATTTCTAGGTTGACACGCAGCATACACGGAGGACCAGAGCTTCCTGGCTCTTTGCGGTGTTCTGTTACCGAAACGGGTGCTGAAGGAAGGTTCCTAGGAGTCTTGGAAAGCTTACTACCGCTAAATTAAAGAAGAACAGCGATGAAGGCCTCATGGAACTGGTGCATGCCTCCCGCTTTGCAAGGATAATCAGGGCCTTACTTGGAGGTTGGTGCTCACGTTGACTCTCACTTTTGGTATAGAGGAGCGCAGGTTGAGCTTCCAACTTGGAACTGGAAGCACAAAGTTTCTTTCCAGAAAACTCATTTTCTTCTCTGAGCCATGCCGGCAGTAACTCAAAGCACCGTAACAACAGTGCTTTTCTGGTAGCTTGGAGACTGCATGAGTGGAGCTTTCAAAATGGGAAAGCAAGATCTGTGTCTCAGTCTCACATTTCCAGATTGACACGCAGCATAAGGACATGTTGATGTTAACAAGTCAAAAGAGATTCAGGATACACAGTGGGGCTTTCCCTGATTCAACTTTTTTCTACGACAGCTTATCTGCCTGCAGCAACGTGCCTAAACAAAGGATGCGTGAGGGAGACAGGTGCCTGTGCTTCTTCCAAAGACCTGCAGTGTTACACCAAGAACAGTGCTTAAATTGTACTTGGATGCAAGCCGACCACCTCCTTGAGGATGCGTGACTATAAGTGCAAACGGTGAAAAGGGATTCGAAGCAGAGTGTTTTTCTCAATAGAGTTCAGCTAGGGAAATGAGGTTACATCCATTGCATGGAGGACAGTCTAGGAGTGTGTTCCTGAATCCTGTGTAGAGCTGAGGTCATCTGGCTCTCCCAGGGAGGAGTGCAGTGTGTTGCCTTTCTCTAGCCAACAATGAGGTGTTCCAAAAGGCCTACGGGGCAGAAGTTGCTTAGCTGGCCCTGAGCTTCTTGGCTGTACTCAGTATACTGGTACTGAAACGGTTTCTAAAGCAAGGTCCCTAGGAGTCTTGAAAAGCTTACTACGGTGAAACTAAAGCAGAACAGTGAAGAAGGCCTCATGGAGCTGCTCCATGCCTCCAATTTGGCAAGGCAAATCAGGGCCTTCCTTCGAGGCTAGGGCTCACGTTGACTTTGACTTTAGGTATAGAGCAGAGCAGGGTGAGCTTCCAACTAGGAACTGGAAGCACAAGGTTTCTTATGGGATAACTCAATATCTTCTCAGAAACATGCCGGCAGTGACTACAACTCTGGCAACAGCAATGCTTTCCAGGTATATTCGAGGCCACATGAACGGAGCTTTCAGAATGGGCAAACAGGCCTTGTGCCATCAGTCTCCAATTTCTATGTTGACACGCAGCATACTCGCTGAACCAGGGCTTCCTGGCTCTAGGCAATTTTCTGATATCGAAACGGGTGCTGAAGCAGGGTCTTTAGGAGTCTTGGAAAGCTTACTACCGTTAAACTAAAGCAGAACAGCGTTGAAAGCCTCAGGGAACTGCTGCATGCCTCCCGTTTTGTAAGGATATTCAGGGCCTTACCTAGAGGCTGGCGCTCCCTTGACTTTAACTTTAGTTACAGTGCAGAGCAAGGGGACCTTCCAACTAGGAACTGGAAGCACAAGGTTTCTTATGGGAAAACTCAATATCTTATCAGAACTATGCATGCTTTGACTAATACCCCGGCAACAACAAAGCCTTTCAGGAATCTTCGAGGCCGCATAAACGGTGCTTTCATAATGGGCAAACAAGCCTTGTGCCATCAGTCTTCAATATGGAAGTTGATACGCAGCATTCACGCAGGACGAAAGCTTCCTGGCTCTAGGCAGTTTTCTGATACCGAAACGGGTGCTGAAGACAGGTCTCTAGGAGTATTGGAAAGCTTACTACCGTTAAACTAAAGCAGAACAGCGTTGAAAGCCTCAGGGAACTGCTGCATGCCTCCCGTTTTGTAAGGATATTCAGGGCCTTACATAGAGGCTGGCGCTCCCTTGACTTTAACTTTAGTTACAGTGCAGAGCAAGGGGAGCTTCCTACTAGGAACTGGAAGCACAAGGTTTCTTATGGGAAAACTCAGTATCTTATCAGAACTATGCATGCAGTGACTAAAACCCCAGCAACAACAAAGCCTTTCAGGAATCTTCGAGGCCGCATAAACGGTGCTTTCATAATGGGCAAACAAGCCTTGTGCCATCAGTCTTCAATATGTAAGTTGATACGCAGCATTCACGCAGGACAAAAGCTTCCTGGCTCTAGGCAGTTTTCTGATACCGAAACGGGTGCTGAAGCAAGGTCTGTAGGAGTATTGGAAAGCTTACTACCTAAAAACTAAAGCAGAGCAGCGTTGAAGACCCCATGGAGATGCTGCATGCCTCCCGTTTTGTAAGGCTATTCAGGACCTTACTTCGAGGCAAGTGCTCCCCTTGACTTTCACTTTAGTTATAGAGCAGAGCAGGGTGAGCTTCCAACTAGGAACTGGAAGCACAAGGTTTCTTTCGGGAAAACTCATTTTCCTCGCAGAAGCAGGCAGGCAGTGACTAAATCCATGGCAACAACAATGCTTTTCATGTATCTTCGAGGCCGCATGAATGGAGCTTTCCTAATGAGAAAACAAGCCTTGTGCCATCAGTCTCCAATTTCTAGGTTGACACGCAGCATACACGGAGGAACAGAGCTTCCTGGCTCTCTGCAGTGTTCTGTTACCGAAACGGGTGCTGAAGGAAGGTTCCTAGGAGTCTTGGAAAGCTTACTACCGCTAAACTAAAGAAGAACAGTGATGAAGGCCTCATGGAACTGCTGCATGCTTCCTGCTTTGCAAGGATAATCAGGGCCTTACTTGGAGGTTGGTGCTCACGTTGACTCTCACTTTTGGTATAGAGGAGCGCAGGTTGAGCTTCCAACTTGGAACTGGAAGCACAAAGTTTCTTTCCAGAAAACTCATTTTCTTCTCTGAGCCATGCCGGCAGTAACTCAAAGCACCGTAACAACAGTGCTTTTCTGGTAGCTTCGAGACTGCATGAGTGGAGCTTTCAAAATAGGAAAGCAAGATCTGTGTCTCAGTCTCACATTTCCAGATTGACACGCAGCCTAAGGACATGTTGATGTTAACAAGTCAAAAGAGATTCACGATACCCAGTGGGGGTTTCCCTGATTCAACTTTTTTCTACGACAGCTTATCTGCCTGCAGCAAAGTGCCTAAACAAAGGATGCGTGAGGGAGACAGGTGCCTGTGCTTCTTCCAAAGACCTGCAGTGTTAAACCAAGAACAGTGCTTAAATTGTACTTGGATGTAAGCCGACCACCTCCTTGAGGATGCGTGACTCTAAGTGTAAAAGGTGAAAAGGGATTCGAAGCAGAGTGTTTTTCTCAATAGAGTTCAGCTAGGGGAATGAGGTTACATCCATTGCATGGAGGACAGTCTAGAAGTGTGATCCTGAATCCTGTGTAGAGCTGAGGTCATCTGGCTCTCCCAGGGAGGAGTGCAGTGTGTTGCCTTTCTCTAGCCAACACTGAGGTGTTCCAAAAGGCCTACGGGGCAGAAGTTGCTTAGCTGGCCCTGAGCTTCTTGGCTCTACTCAGTATACTGGTACTGAAACGATTTCTAAAGCATAGTCCCTAGGAGTCTGGAAAGCTTACTACGGTGAAACTAAAGCAGGTCAGTGAAGAAGGCCTCATGGAGCTGCTCCATGCCTCCCGTTTGGCAAGGGAAATCAGGGCCTTCCTTCGAGGCTAGGGCTCACGTTGACTTTGACTTTAGGTATAGAGCAGAGCAGGGTGAGCTTCCAACTAGGAACTGGAAGCACAAGTTTCTTACAGGATAACTCAATATCTTCTCAGAAACATGCCGGCAGTGACTACAACTCTGGCAACAGCAATGCTTTTCAGGTATCTTCGTGGCCACATGAACGGAGCTTTCATAATGGGCAAACAGGCCTTGTGCCCCAGTCTCCAATTTCTAGGTTGACACGCAGCATACTCCCTGAACCAGGGCTTCCTGGCTCTAGGCAATTTTCTGATATCGAAACAGGTGCTGAAGCAGGGTCTTTAGGAGTCTTGGAAAGCTTATTACCGTTAAACTAAAGCAGAACAGCGTTGAAAGCCTCACGGAACTGCTGCTTGCCTCCCGTTTTGTAAGGCTATTCAGGGCCTTACATAGAGGCTGGCGCTCCCTTGACTTTAACTTTAGTTACCGTGCAGAGCAAGGGGAGCTTCCAACTAGGAACTGGAAGCACAAGGTTTCATATGGGAAAACTCAATATCTTATCAGAACTATGCATGCAGTGACTAAAACCCCGGCAACAACAAAGCCTTTCAGGAATCTTCGAGGCCGCATAAACGGTGCTTTCATAATGGGCAAACAAGCCTTGTGCCATCAGTCTTCAATATGTAAGTTGATACGCAGCATTCACGCAGGACGAAAGTTTCCTGGCTCTAGGCAGTTTTCTGATACCGAAACGGGTGCTGAAGCCAGGTCTCTAGGTGTATTGGAAAGCTTACTACCGTAAAACTAAAGCAGAGCAGAGTTGAAGTCCTCATGGAGATGCTGCATGCCTCCCGTTTTGTAAGGCTATTCAGGGCCTTACTTCGAGGCAAGTGCTCCCCTTGACTTTCACTTTAGTTATAGAGCAGAGCAGGGTGAGCTTCCAACTAGGAACTGGAAGCACAAGGTTTCTTTCGGGAAAACTCATTTTCCTCGCAGAAGCAGGCAGGCAGTGACTAAATCCCTGGCAACAACAATGCTTTTCAGGTATCTTCGAGGCCGCAAGAACGGAGCTTTCCTAATGAGAAAACAAGCCTTGTGCCATCAGTCTCCAATTTCTAGGTTGACACGCAGCATACACGGAGGACCAGAGCTTCCTGGCTCTCCTCGGTGTTCTGTTACCGAAACGGGTGCTGAAGGAAGGTTCCTAGGAGTCTTGGAAAGCTTACTACCGCTAAATTAAAGAAGAACAGCGATGAAGGCCTCATGGAACTGGTGCATGCCTCCCGCTTTGCAAGGATAATCAGGGCCTTACTTGGAGGTTGGTGCTCACGTTGACTCTCACTTTTGGTATAGAGGAGCGCAGGTTGAGCTTCCAACTTGGAACTGGAAGCACAAAGTTTCTTTCCAGAAAACTCATTTTCTTCTCTGAGCCATGCCGGCAGTAACTCAAAGCACCGTAACAACAGTGCTTTTCTGGTAGCTTGGAGACTGCATGAGTGGAGCTTTCAAAATAGGAAAGCAAGATCTGTGTCTCAGTCTCACATTTCCAGATTGACACGCAGCATAAGGACATGTTGATGTTAACAAGTCAAAAGAGATTCACGATACCCAGTGGGGCTTTCCTTGATTCAACTCTTTTCTACGACAGCTTATCTGCCTGCAGCAAAGTGCCTAAACAAAGGATGCGTGAGGGAGACAGGTGCCTGGGCTTCCTCCAAAGACCTGCAGTGTTACACCAAGAACAGTGCTTAAATTGTACTTAGATGCAAGCCGACCACCTCCTTAGGATGCGTGACTCTAAGTGTAAAAGGAAAAAAGGGATTCGAAGCAGAATGTTTTTCTCAATAGATTTCAGCTAGGGGAATGAGGTTACATCCATTGCATGGAGGACAGTCTAGAAGTGTGTTCCTGAATCCTGTGTAGAGCTGAGGTCATCTGGCTTTCCCAGGGAGGAGTGCAGTGTGTTGCCTTTCTCTAGCCAACACTGAGGTGTTCCAAAAGGCCTACGGGGCAGAAGTAGCTTAGCTGGCCCTGAGCTTCTTGGCTCTACTCAGTATACTGGTACTGAAACGGTTTCTAAAGCAAGGTCCCTAGGAGTCTGGGAAAGCTTACTACGGTGAAACTAAAGCAGAACATTGAAGAAGGCCTCATGGAGCTGCTCCATGCCTCCCGTTTGGCAAGGGAAATCAGGGACTTCCTTCGAGGCTAGGGCTCACGTTGACTTTGACTTTAGGTATAGAGCAAAGCAGGTGAGCTTCCAACTAGGAACTGGAAGCACAAGGTTTCTTACTGGATAACTCAATCTCTTCTCAGAAACATGCCGGCAGTGACTACAACTCTGGCAACAGCAATGCTTTCCAGGTATATACGAGGCCACATGAACGGAGCTTTCATAATGGGCAAATAGGCCTTGTGCCATCAGTCTCCAATTTCTATGTTGACACGCAGCATACTCGCTGAACTAGGGCTTCCTGGCTCTAGGCAATTTTCTCATATCGAAACGGGTGCTGAAGCAGGGTCTTTAGGAGTCTTGGAAAGCTTACTACCGTTAAACTAAAGCAGAACAGCGTTGAAAGCCTCAGGGAACTGCTGCATGCCTCCCGTTTTGTAAGGATATTAAGGGCCTTACATAGAGGCTGGCGCTCCCTTGACTTTAACTTTAGTTACCGTGCAGAGCAAGGGGAGCTTCCAACTAGGAACTGGAAGCACAAGGTTTCATATGGGAAAACTCAATATCTTATCAGAACTATGCATGCAGTGACTAAAACCCCGGCAACAACAAAGCCTTTCAGGAATCTTCGAGGCCGCATAAACGGTGCTTTCATAATGGGCAAACAAGCCTTGTGCCATCAGTCTTCAATATGTAAGTTGATACGCAGCATTCACGCAGGACGAAAGCTTCCTGGCTCTAAGCAGTTTTCTGATACCGAAACGGGTGCTGAAGCAAGGTCTCTAGGAGTATTGGAAAGCTTACTACCTAAAAACTAAAGCAGAGCAGCGTTGAAGACCCCATGGAGATGCTGCATGCCTCCCGTTTTGTAAGGCTATTCGGGACCTTAATTCGAGGCAAGTGCTCCCCTTGACTTTCACTTTAGTTATAGAGCAGAGCAGGGTGAGCTTCCAACTAGGAACTGGAAGCACAAGGTTTCTTTCGGGAAAACTCATTTTCTTCGCAAAAACAGGCAGGCAGTGACTAAATCCCTGGCAACAACAATGCTTTTCAGGTATCTTCGAGGCCGCATGAACGGAGCTTTCCTAATGAGAAAACAAGCCTTGTGCCATCACTCTCCAATTTCTAGGTTGACACGCAGCATACACGGAGGACCAGAGCTTCTTGGCTCTCTGCAGTGTTCTGTTACCGAAACGGGTGCTGAAGGAAGGTTCCTAGGAGTCTTGGAAAGCTTACTACCGCTAAACTAAAGAAGAACAGCGATGAAGGCCTCATGGAACTGCTGCATGCTTCCTGCTTTGCAAGGATAATCAGGGCTTTACTTGGAGGTTGGTGCTCACGTTGACTCTCACTTTTGGTATAGAGGAGCGCAGGTTGAGCTTCCAACTTGGAACTGGAAGCACAAAGTTTCTTTAAAGAAAACTCATTTTCTTCTCTGAGCCATGCCGGCAGTAACTCAAAGCACCGTAACAACAGTGCTTTTCTGGTAGCTTCGAGACTGCATGAGTGGAGCTTTCAAAATAGGAAAGCAAGATCTGTGTCTCAGTCTCACATTTCCAGATTGACACGCAGCCTAAGGACATGTTGATGTTAACAAGTCAAAAGAGATTCACGATACCCAGTGGGGCTTTCCCTGATTCAACTTTTTTCTACGACAGCTTATCTGCCTGCAGCAAAGTGCCTAAACAAAGGATGCGTGAGGGAGACAGGTGCCTGGGCTTCTTCCAAAGACCTGCAGTGTTAAACCAAGAACAGTGCTTAAATTGTACTTGGATGTAAGCCGACCACCTCCTTGAGGATGCGTGACTCTAAGTGTAAAAGGTGAAAAGGGATTCGAAGCAGTGTGTTTTTCTCAATAGAGTTCAGCTAGGGGAATGAGGTTACATCCATTGCCTGGAGGACAGTCTAGGAGTGTGTTCCTGAATCCTGTGTAGAGCTGAGGTCATCTGGCTCTCCCAGGGAGGAGTGCAGTGTGTTGCCTTTCTCTAGCCAACAATGAGGTGTTCCAAAAGGCCTACGGGGCAGAAGTTGCTTAGCTGGCCCTGAGCTTCTTGGCTGTACTCAGTATACTGGTACTGAAACGGTTTCTAAAGCAAGGTCCCTAGGAATCTTGAAAAGCTTACTACGGTGAAACTAAAGCAGAACAGTGAAGAAGGCCTCATGGAGCTGCTCCATGACTCCCGTTTGGCAAGGCAAATCAGGGCCTTCCTTCGAGGCTAGGGCTCACGTTGACTTTGACTTTAGCTATAGAGCAGAGCAGGGTGAGCTTCCAACTAGGAACTGGAAGCACAAGGTTTCTTATGGGATAACTCAATATCTTCTCAGAAACATGCCGGCAGTGACTACAACTCTGGCAACAGCAATGCTTTCCAGGTATATACGAGGCCACATGAACGGAGCTTTCATAATGGGCAAATAGGCCTTGTGCCATCAGTCTCCAATTTCTATGTTGACACGCAGCATACTCGCTGAACCAGGGCTTCCTGGCTCTAGGCAATTTTCTGATATCGAAACGGGTGCTGAAGCAGGGTCTTTAGGAGTCTTGGAAAGCTTACTACCGTTAAACTAAAGCAGAACAGCGTTGAAAGCCTCAGGGAACTGCTGCATGCCTCCCGTTTTGTAAGGATATTCAGGGCCTTACCTAGAGGCTGGCGCTCCCTTGACTTTAACTTTAGTTACAGTGCAGAGCAAGGGGACCTTCCAACTAGGAACTGGAAGCCAAGGTTTCTTATGGGAAAACAATATCTTATCAGAACTATGCATGCTTTGACTAAAACCCCGGCAACAACAAAGCCTTTCAGGAATCTTCGAGGCCGCATAAACGGTGCTTTCATAATGGGCAAACAAGCCTTGTGCCATCAGTCTTCAATATGGAAGTTGATACGCAGCATTCACGCAGGACGAAAGCTTCCTGGCTCTAGGCAGTTTTCTGATACCGAAACGGGTGCTGAAGACAGGTCTCTAGGAGTATTGGAAAGCTTACTACCGTTAAACTAAAGCAGAACAGCGTTGAAAGCCTCAGGGAACTGCTGCATGCCTCCCGTTTTGTAAGGATATTCAGGGCCTTACATAGAGGCTGGCGCTCCCTTGACTTTAACTTTAGTTACAGTGCAGAGCAAGGGGAGCTTCCAACTAGGAACTGGAAGCACAAGGTTTCTTACTGGATAACTCAATCTCTTCTCAGAAACATGCCGTCAGTGACTACAACTCTGGCAACAGCAATGCTTTTCAGGTATATTCGAGGCCACATGAACGGAGCTTTCATAATGGGCAAACAGGCCTTGTGCCATCAGTCTCCAATTTCTAGGTTGACACGCAGCATACTCCCTGAACCAGGGCTTCCTGGCTCTAGGCAATTTTCTGATATCGAAACGGGTGCTGAAGCAGGGTCTTTAGGAGTCTTGTAAAGCTTACTACCATTAAACTAAAGCAGAACAGCGTTGAAAGCCTCAGGGAACTGCTGCATGCCTCCCGTTTTGTAAGGATATTCAGGGCCTTACATAGAGGCTGGCGCTCCCTTGACTTTAACTTTAGTTACAGTGCAGAGCAAGGGGAGCTTCCAACTAGGAACTGGAAGCACAAGGTTTCTTATGGGAAAACTCAATATCTTATCAGAACTATGCATGCAGTGACTAAAACCCCAGCAACAACAAAGCCTTTCAGGAATATTCGAGGCCGCATAAACGGTGCTTTCAGAATGGGCAAACAAGCCTTGTGCCATCAGTCTTCAATATGTAAGTTGATACGCAGCATTCACGCAGGACGAAAGCTTCCTGGCTCTAGGCAGTTTTCTGATACCGAAACGGGTGCTGAAGCCAGGTCTCTAGGAGTATTGGAAAGCTTACTACAGTAAAACTAAAGCAGAGCAGCGTTGAAGTCCTCATGGAGATGCTGCATGCCTCCCGTTTTGTAAGGCTATTCTGGACCTTACTTCGAGGAAAGTGCTCCCTTTGACTTTCACTTTAGTTATAGAGCAGAGCAGGGTGAGCTTCCAACTAGGAACTGGAAGCACAAGGTTTCTTTCGGGAAAACTCATTTTCCTCGCAGAAGCAGGCAGGCAGTGACTAAATCCCTGGCAACAACAATGCTTTTCAGGTATCTTCGAGGCCGCATGAATGGAGCTTTCCTAATGAGAAAACAAGCCTGGTGCCATCAGTCTCCAATTTCTAGGTTGACACGCAGCATGCACGGAGGACCAGAGCTTCCTGGCTCTCTGCAGTTTTCTGTTACCGAAACGGGTGCTGAAGGAAGGTTCCTAGGAGTCTTGGAAAGCTTACTACCGCTAAACTAAAGAAGAACAGCGATGAAGGCCTCATGGAACTGCTGCATGCCTCCCGCTTTGCAAGGATAATCAGGGCCTTACTTGGATGTTGGTGCTCACGTTGACTCTCACTTTTGGTATAGAGGAGCGCAGGTTGAGCTTCCAACTTGGAACTGGAAGCACAAAGTTTCTTTCCAGAAAACTCATTTTCTTCTCTGAGCCATGCCGGCAGTAACTAAAAGCACCGTAACAACAGTGCTTTTCTGGTAGCTTCGAGACTGCATGAGTGGAGCTTTCAAAATGGGAAAGCAAGATCTGTGTCTCAGTCTCACATTTCCAGATTGACACGCAGCATAAGGACATGTTGATGTTAACAAGTCAAAAGAGATTCACGATACCCAGTGGGGCTTTCCCTGATTCAACTTTTTTCTACGACAGCTTATCTGCCTGCAGCAAAGTGCCTAAACAAAGGATGCGTGAGGGAGACAGGTGCCTGTGCTTCTTCCAAAGACCTGCAGTGTTACACCAAGAACAGTGCTTAAATTGTACTTGGATGCAAGCCGACCACCTCCTTCAGGATGAGTGACTCTAAGTGTAAAAGGTGAAAAGGGATTCGAAGCAGAGTGTTTTTCTCAATAGAGTTCAGCTAGGGGAATGAGGTTACATCCATTGCATGGAGGACAGTCTAGAAGTGTGATCCTGAATCCTGTGTAGAGCTGAGGTCATCTGGCTCTCCCAGGGAGGAGTGCAGTGTGTTGCCTTTCTCTAGCCAACACTGAGGTGTTCCAAAAGGCCTACGGGGCAGAAGTTGCTTAGCTGGCCCTGAGCTTCTTGGCTCTACTCAGTATACTGGTACTGAAACGGTTTCTAAAGCAAGGTCCCTAGGAGTCTGGGAAATCTTACGACGGTGAAACTAAAGCAGAACAGTGAAGAAGGCCTCATGGAGCTGCTCCATGCCTCCCGTTTGGCAAGGGAAATTAGGGCCTTCCTTCGAGGCTAGGGCTCACGTTGACTTTGACTTTAGGTATAGAGCAGAACAGGGTGAGCTTCCAACTAGGAACTGGAAGCACAAGTTTCTTACGGGATAACTCAGTATCTTCTCAGAAACAGGCCGGCAGTGACTACAACTCTGGCAACAGCAATGCTTTTCAGGTATCTTCGTGGCCACATGAACGGAGCTTTCATAATGGGCAAACAGGCCTTGTGCCCCAGTCTCCATTTTGTAGGTTGACACGCAGCGTACTCCCTGAACCAGGGCTTCCTGGCTCTAGGCAATTTTCTGATATCGAAACAGGTGCTGAAGCAGGGTCTTTAGGAGTCTTGGAAAGCTTATTACAGTTAAACTAAAGCAGAACAGCGTTGAAAGCCTCAGGGAACTGCTGGTTGCCTCCCGGTTTGTAAGGCTATTCAGGGCCTTACATAGAGGCTGGCGCTCCCTTGACTTTAACTTTAGTTACCGTGCAGAGCAAGGGGAGCTTCCAACTAGGAACTGGAAGCACAAGGTTTCATATGGGAAAACTCAATATCTTATCAGAACTATGCATGCAGTGACTAAAACCCCAGCAACAACAAAGCCTTTCAGGAATCTTCGAGGCCGCATAAACGGTGCTTTCATAATGGGCAAACAAGCCTTGTGCCATCAGTCTTCAATATGTAGGTTGATACGCAGCATTCACGCAGGACGAAAGCTTCCTGGCTCTAAGCAGTTTTCTTATACCGAAACGGGTGCTTAAGCAAGGTCTCTAGGAGTATTGGAAAGCTTACTACCTAAAAACTAAAGCAGAGCAGCGTTGAAGACCCCATGGAGATGCTGCATGCCTCCCGTTTTGTAAGGCTATTCGGGACCTTACTTCGAGGCAAGTGCTCCCCTTGACTTTCACTTTAGTTATAGAGCAGAGCAGGGTGAGCTTCCAACTAGGAACTGGAAGCACAAGGTTTCTTTCGGGAAAACTCATTTTCCTCGCAGAAGCAGGCAGGCAGTGACTAAATCCCTGGCAACAACAATGCTTTTCAGGTATCTTCGAGGCCGCAAGAACGGAGCTTTCCTAATGAGAAAACAAGCCTTGTGCCATCAGTCTCCAATTTCTAGGTTGACACGCAGCATACACGGAGGACCAGAGCTTCCTGGCTCTCTGCGGTGTTCTGTTACCGAAACGGGTGCTGAAGGAAGGTTCCTAGGAGTCTTGGAAAGCTTACTACCGCTAAATTAAAGAAGAACAGCGATGAAGGCCTCATGGAACTGGTGCATGCCTCCCGCTTTGCAAGGATAATCAGGGCCTTACTTGGAGGTTGGTGCTCACGTTGACTCTCACTTTTGGTATAGAGGAGCGCAGGTTGAGCTTCCAACTTGGAACTGGAAGCACAAAGTTTCTTTCCAGAAAACTCATTTTCTTCTCTGAGCCATGCCGGCAGTAACTCAAAGCACCGTAACAACAGTGCTTTTCTGGTAGCTTGGAGACTGCATGAGTGGAGCTTTCAAAATGGGAAAGCAAGATCTGTGTCTCAGTCTCACATTTCCAGATTGACACGCAGCATAAGGACATGTTGATGTTAACAAGTCAAAAGAGATTCAGGATACACAGTGGGGCTTTCCCTGATTCAACTTTTTTCTACGACAGCTTATCTGCCTGCAGCAACGTGCCTAAACAAAGGATGCGTGAGGGAGACAGGTGCCTGTGCTTCTTCCAAAGACCTGCAGTGTTACACCAAGAACAGTGCTTAAATTGTACTTGGATGCAAGCCGACCACCTCCTTGAGGATGCGTGACTCTAAGTGCAAACGGTGAAAAGGGATTCGAAGCAGAGTGTTTTTCTCAATAGAGTTCAGCTAGGGAAATGAGGTTACATCCATTGCATGGAGGACAGTCTAGGAGTGTGTTCCTGAATCCTGTGTAGAGCTGAGGTCATCTGGCTCTCCCAGGGAGGACTGCAGTGTGTTGCCTTTCTCTAGCCAACAATGAGGTGTTCCAAAAGGCCTACGGGGCAGAAGTTGCTTAGCTGGCCCTGAGCTTCTTGGCTGTACTCAGTATACTGGTACTGAAACGGTTTCTAAAGCAAGGTCCCTAGGAGTCTTGAAAAGCTTACTACGGTGAAACTAAAGCAGAACAGTGAAGAAGGCCTCATGGATCTGCTCCATGCCTCCAATTTGGCAAGGCAAATCAGGGCCTTCCTTCGAGGCTAGGGCTCACGTTGACTTTGACTTTAGGTATAGAGCAGAGCAGGGTGAGCTTCCAACTAGGAACTGGAAGCACAAGGTTTCTTATGGGATAACTCAATATCTTCTCAGAAACATGCCGGCAGTGACTACAACTCTGGCAACAGCAATGCTTTCCAGGTATATTCGAGGCCACATGAACGGAGCTTTCAGAATGGGCAAACAGGCCTTGTGCCATCAGTCTCCAATTTCTATGTTGACACGCAGCATACTCGCTGAACCAGGGCTTCCTGGCTCTAGGCAATTTTCTGATATCGAAACGGGTGCTGAAGCAGGGTCTTTAGGAGTCTTGGAAAGCTTACTACCGTTAAACTAAAGCAGAACAGCGTTGAAAGCCTCAGGGAACTGCTGCATGCCTCCCGTTTTGTAAGGATATTCAGGGCCTTACCTAGAGGCTGGCGCTCCCTTGACTTTAACTTTAGTTACAGTGCAGAGCAAGGGGACCTTCCAACTAGGAACTGGAAGCACAAGGTTTCTTATGGGAAAACTCAATATCTTATCAGAACTATGCATGCTTTGACTAAAACCCCGGCAACAACAAAGCCTTTCAGGAATCTTCGAGGCCGCATAAACGGTGCTTTCATAATGGGCAAACAAGCCTTGTGCCATCAGTCTTCAATATGTAAGTTGATACGCAGCATTCACGCAGGACGAAAGCTTCCTGGCTCTAGGCAGTTTTCTGATACCGAAACGGGTGCTGAAGACAGGACTCTAGGAGTATTGGAAAGCTTACTACCGTTAAACTAAAGCAGAACAGCGTTGAAAGCCTCAGGGAACTGCTGCATGCCTCCCGTTTTGTAAGGATATTCAGGGCCTTACATAGAGGCTGGCGCTCCCTTGACTTTAACTTTAGTTACAGTGCAGAGCAAGGGGAGCTTCCTACTAGGAACTGGAAGCACAAGGTTTCTTATGGGAAAACTCAGTATCTTATCAGAACTATGCATGCAGTGACTAAAACCCCAGCAACAACAAAGCCTTTCAGGAATCTTCGAGGCCGCATAAACGGTGCTTTCATAATGGGCAAACAAGCCTTGTGCCATCAGTCTTCAATATGTAAGTTGATACGCAGCATTCACGCAGGACAAAAGCTTCCTGGCTGTAGGCAGTTTTCTGATACCGAAACGGGTGCTGAAGCAAGGTCTGTAGGAGTATTGGAAAGCTTACTACCTAAAAACTAAAGCAGAGCAGCGTTGAAGACCCCATGGAGATGCTGCATGCCTCCCGTTTTGTAAGGCTATTCAGGACCTTACTTCGAGGCAAGTGCTCCCCTTGACTTTCACTTTAGTTATAGAGCAGAGCAGGGTGAGCTTCCAACTAGGAACTGGAAGCACAAGGTTTCTTTCGGGAAAACTCATTTTCCTCGCAGAAGCAGGCAGGCAGTGACTAAATCCATGGCAACAACAATGCTTTTCATGTATCTTCGAGGCCGCATGAATGGAGCTTTCCTAATGAGAAAACAAGCCTTGTGCCATCAGTCTCCAATTGCTAGGTTGACACGCAGCATACACGGAGGAACAGAGCTTCCTGGCTCTCTGCAGTGTTCTGTTACCGAAACGGGTGCTGAAGGAAGGTTCCTAGGAGTCTTGGAAAGCTTACTACCGCTAAACTAAAGAAGAACAGTGATGAAGGCCTCATGGAACTGCTGCATGCTTCCTGCTTTGCAAGGATAATCAGGGCCTTACTTGGAGGTTGGTGCTCACGTTGACTCTCACTTTTGGTATAGAGGAGCGCAGGTTGAGCTTCCAACTTGGAACTGGAAGCACAAAGTTTCTTTCCAGAAAACTCATTTTCTTCTCTGAGCCATGCCGGCAGTAACTAAAAGCACCGTAACAACAGTGCTTTTCTGGTAGCTTCGAGACTGCATGAGTGGAACTTTCAAAATGGGAAAGCAAGATCTGTGTCTCAGTCTCACATTTCCAGATTGACACGCAGCCTAAGGACATGTTGATGTTAACAAGTCAAAAGAGATTCACGATACCCAGTGGGGCTTTCCCTGATTCAACTTTTTTCTACGACAGCTTATCTGCCTGCAGCAAAGTGCCTAAACAAAGGATGCGTGAGGGAGACAGGTGCCTGTGCTTCTTCCAAAGACCTGCAGTGTTAAACCAAGAACAGTGCTTAAATTGTACTTGGATGAGAGCCGACCACCTCCTTGAGGATGCGTGACTCTAAGTGTAAAAGGTGAAAAGGGATTCGAAGCAGAGTGTTTTTCTCAATAGAGTTCAGCTAGGGGAATGAGGTTACATCCATTGCATGGAGGACAGTCTAGAAGTGTGATCCTGAATCCTGTGTAGAGCTGAGGTCATCTGGCTCTCCCAGGGAGGAGTGCAGTGTGTTGCCTTTCTCTAGCCAACACTGAGGTGTTCCAAAAGGCCTACGGGGCAAAAGTTGCTTAGCTGGCCCTGAGCTTCTTGGCTCTACTCAGTATACTGGTACTGAAACGATTTCTAAAGCATAGTCCCTAGGAGTCTGGAAAGCTTACTACGGTGAAACTAAAGCAGGTCAGTGAAGAAGGCCTCATGGAGCTGCTCCATGCCTCCCGTTTGGCAAGGGAAATCAGGGCCTTCCTTCGAGGCTAGGGCTCACGTTGACTTTGACTTTAGGTATAGAGCAGAGCAGGGTGAGCTTCCAACTAGGAACTGGAAGCACAAGTTTCTTACAGGATAACTCAATATCTTCTCAGAAACATGCCGGCAGTGACTACAACTCTGGCAACAGCAATGCTTTTCAGGTATCTTCGTGGCCACATGAACGGAGCTTTCATAATGGGCAAACAGGCCTTGTGCCCCAGTCTCCAATTTCTAGGTTGACACGCAGCATACTCCCTGAACCAGGGCTTCCTGGCTCTAGGCAATTTTCTGATATCGAAACAGGTGCTGAAGCAGGGTCTTTAGGAGTCTTGGAAAGCTTATTACCGTTAAACTAAAGCAGAACAGCGTTGAAAGCCTCAGGGAACTGCTGCTTGCCTCCCGGTTTGTAAGGCTATTCAGGGCCTTACATAGAGGCTGGCGCTCCCTTGACTTTAACTTTAGTTACCGTGCAGAGCAAGGGGAGCTTCCAACTAGGAACTGGAAGCACAAGGTTTCATATGGGAAAACTCAATATCTTATCAGAACTATGCATGCAGTGACTAAAACCCCGGCAACAACAAAGCCTTTCAGGAATCTTCGAGGCCGCATAAACGGTGCTTTCATAATGGGCAAACAAGCCTTGTGCCATCAGTCTTCAATATGTAAGTTGATACGCAGCATTCACGCAGGACGAAAGTTTCCTGGCTCTAGGCAGTTTTCTGATACCGAAACGGGTGCTGAAGCCAGGTCTCTAGGTGTATTGGAAAGCTTACTACCGTAAAACTAAAGCAGAGCAGAGTTGAAGTCCTCATGGAGATGCTGCATGCCTCCCGTTTTGTAAGGCTATTCAGGGCCTTACTTCGAGGCAAGTGCTCCCCTTGACTTTCACTTTAGTTATAGAGCAGAGCAGGGTGAGCTTCCAACTAGGAACTGGAAGCACAAGGTTTCTTTCGGGAAAACTCATTTTCCTCGCAGAAGCAGGCAGGCAGTGACTAAATCCCTGGCAACAACAATGCTTTTCAGGTATCTTCGAGGCCGCAAGAACGGCGCTTTCCTAATGAGAAAACAAGCCTTGTGCCATCAGTCTCCAATTTCTAGGTTGACACGCAGCATACACGGAGGACCAGAGCTTCCTGGCTCTCTGCGGTGTTCTGTTACCGAAACGGGTGCTGAAGGAAGGTTCCTAGGAGTCTTGGAAAGCTTACTACCGCTAAATTAAAGAAGAACAGCGATGAAGGCCTCATGGAACTGGTGCATGCCTCCCGCTTTGCAAGGATAATCAGGGCCTTACTTGGAGGTTGGTGCTCACGTTGACTCTCACTTTTGGTATAGAGGAGCGCAGGTTGAGCTTCCAACTTGGAACTGGAAGCACAAAGTTTCTTTCCAGAAAACTCATTTTCTTCTCTGAGCCATGCCGGCAGTAACTCAAAGCACCGTAACAACAGTGCTTTTCTGGTAGCTTGGAGACTGCATGAGTGGAGCTTTCAAAATGGGAAAGCAAGATCTGTGTCTCAGTCTCACATTTCCAGATTGACACGCAGCATAAGGACATGTTGATGTTAACAAGTCAAAAGAGATTCAGGATACACAGTGGGGCTTTCCCTGATTCAACTTTTTTCTACGACAGCTTATCTGCCTGCAGCAACGTGCCTAAACAAAGGATGCGTGAGGGAGACAGGTGCCTGTGCTTCTTCCAAAGACCTGCAGTGTTACACCAAGAACAGTGCTTAAATTGTACTTGGATGCAAGCCGACCACCTCCTTGAGGATGCGTGACTCTAAGTGCAAACGGTGAAAAGGGATTCGAAGCAGAGTGTTTTTCTCAATAGAGTTCAGCTAGGGAAATGAGGTTACATCCATTGCATGGAGGACAGTCTAGGAGTGTGTTCCTGAATCCTGTGTAGAGCTGAGGTCATCTGGCTCTCCCAGGGAGGAGTGCAGTGTGTTGCCTTTCTCTAGCCAACAATGAGGTGTTCCAAAAGGCCTACGGGGCAGAAGTTGCTTAGCTGGCCCTGAGCTTCTTGGCTGTACTCAGTATACTGGTACTGAAACGGTTTCTAAAGCAAGGTCCCTAGGAGTCTTGAAAAGCTTACTACGGTGAAACTAAAGCAGAACAGTGAAGAAGGCCTCATGGAGCTGCTCCATGCCTCCAATTTGGCAAGGCAAATCAGGGCCTTCCTTCGAGGCTAGGGCTCACGTTGACTTTGACTTTAGGTATAGAGCAGAGCAGGGTGAGCTTCCAACTAGGAACTGGAAGCACAAGGTTTCTTATGGGATAACTCAATATCTTCTCAGAAACATGCCGGCAGTGACTACAACTCTGGCAACAGCAATGCTTTCCAGGTATATTCGAGGCCACATGAACGGAGCTTTCAGAATGGGCAAACAGGCCTTGTGCCATCAGTCTCCAATTTCTATGTTGACACGCAGCATACTCGCTGAACCAGGGCTTCCTGGCTCTAGGCAATTTTCTGATATCGAAACGGGTGCTGAAGCAGGGTCTTTAGGAGTCTTGGAAAGCTTACTACCGTTAAACTAAAGCAGAACAGCGTTGAAAGCCTCAGGGAACTGCTGCATGCCTCCCGTTTTGTAAGGATATTCAGGGCCTTACCTAGAGGCTGGCCCTCCCTTGACTTTAACTTTAGTTACAGTGCAGAGCAAGGGGACCTTCCAACTAGGAACTGGAAGCACAAGGTTTCTTATGGGAAAACTCAATATCTTATCAGAACTATGCATGCTTTGACTAAAACCCCGGCAACAACAAAGCCTTTCAGGAATCTTCGAGGCCGCATAAACGGTGCTTTCATAATGGGCAAACAAGCCTTGTGCCATCAGTCTTCAATATGTAAGTTGATACGCAGCATTCACGTAGGACGAAAGCTTCCTGGCTCTAGGCAGTTTTCTGATACCGAAACGGGTGCTGAAGCAGGGTCTTTAGGAGACTTAGAAAGCTTACTACCGTTAAACTAAAGCAGAACAGCGTTGAAAGCCTCAGGGAACTGCTGCATGCCTCCCGTTTTGTAAGGATATTCAGGGCCTTACATAGAGGCTGGCGCTCCCTTGACTTTAACTTTAGTTACAGTGCAGAGCAAGGGGAGCTTCCAACTAGGAACTGGAAGCACAAGGTTTCTTATGGGGAAACTCAATATCTTATCAGAACTATGCATGCAGTGACTAAAACCCCAGCAACAACAAAGCCTTTCAGGAATCTTCGAGGCCGCATAAACGGTGCTTTCATAATGGGCAAACAAGCCTTGTGCCATCAGTCTTCAATATGTAGGTTGATACGCAGCATTCACGCAGGACGAAAGCTTCCTGGCTCTAAGCAGTTTTCTGATACCGAAACGGGTGCTTAAGCAAGGTCTCTAGGAGTATTGGAAAGCTTACTACCTAAAAACTAAAGCAGAGCAGCGTTGAAGACCCCATGGAGATGCTGCATGCCTCCCGTTTTGTAAGGCTATTCGGGACCTTACTTCGAGGCAAGTGCTCCCCTTGACTTTCACTTTAGTTATAGAGCAGAGCAGGGTGAGCTTCCAACTAGGAACTGGAAGCACAAGGTTTCTTTCGGGAAAACTCATTTTCCTCGCAGAAGCAGGCAGGCAGTGACTAAATCCCTGGCAACAACAATGCTTTTCAGGTATCTTCGAGGTCGCATGAACGGAGCTTTCCTAATGAGAAAACAAGCCTTGTGCCATCAGTCTCCAATTTCTAGGTTGACACGCAGCATACACGGAGGACCAGAGCTTCCTGGCTCTCTGCAGTGTTCTGTTACCGAAACGGGTGCTGAAGGAAGGTTCCTAGGAGTCTTGGAAAGCTTACTACCGCTAAACTAAAGAAGAACAGCGATGAAGGCCTCATGGAACTGCTGCATGCTTCCTGCTTTGCAAGGATAATCAGGGCCTTACTTGGAGGTTGGTGCTCACGTTGACTCTCACTTTTGGTATAGAGGAGCGCAGGTTGAGCTTCCAACTTGGAACTGGAAGCACAAAATTTCTTTCCAGAAAACTCATTTTCTTCTCTGAGCCATGCCGGCAGTAACTAAAAGCACCGTAACAACAGTGCTTTTCTGGTAGCTTCGAGACTGCATGAGTGGAGCTTTCAAAATAGGAAAGCAAGATCTGTGTCTCAGTCTCACATTTCCAGATTGACACGCAGCCTAAGGACATGTTGATGTTAACAAGTCAAAAGAGATTCACGATACCCAGTGGGGCTTTCCCTGATTCAACTTTTTTCTACGACAGCTTATCTGCCTGCAGCAAAGTGCCTAAACAAAGGATGCCTGAGGGAGACAGGTGCCTGTGCTTCTTCCAAAGACCTGCAGTGTTACACCAAGAACAGTGCTTAAATTGTACTTGGATGCAAGCCGACCACCTCCTTGAGGATGCGTGACTCTAAGTGTAAAAGGTGAAAAGGGATTCGAAGCAGAGTGTTTTTCTCAATAGATTTCAGCTAGGGGAATGAGGTTACATCCATTGCATGGAGGACAGTCTAGAAGTGTGATCCTGAATCCTGTGTAGAGCTGAGGTAATCTGGCTCTCCCAAGGAGGAGTGCAGTGTGTTGCCTTTCTCTAGCCAACACTGAGGTGTTCCAAAAGGCCTACGGGGCAGAAGTAGCTTAGCTGGCCCTGAGCTTCTTGGCTCTACTCAGTATACTGGTACTGAAACGATTTCTAAAGCAAGGTCCCTAGGAGTCTGGAAAGCTTACTCCGGTGAAACTAAAGCAGGTCAGTGAAGAAGGCCTCATGGAGCTGCTCCATGCCTCCCGTTTGGCAAGGGAAATCAGGGCCTTCCTTCGAGGCTAGGGCTCACGTTGACTTTGACTTTAGGTATAGAGCAGAGCAGGGTGAGCTTCCAACTAGGAACTGGAAGCACAAGTTTCTTACGGGATAACTCAATATCTTCTCAGAAACATGCCGGCAGTGACTACAACTCTGGCAACAGCAATGCTTTTCAGGTATCTTCGTGGCCACATGAACGGAGCTTTCATAATGGGCAAACAGGCCTTGTGCCCCAGTCTCCAATTTCTAGGTTGACACGCAGCATACTCCCTGAACCAGGGCTTCCTGGCTCTAGGCAATTTTCTGATATCGAAAGAGGTGCTGAAGCAGGGTCTTTAGGAGTCTTGGAAAGCTTATTACCGTTAAACTAAAGCAGAACAGCGTTGAAAGCCTCAGGGAACTGCTGCTTGCCTCCCGTTTTGTAAGGCTATTCAGGGCCTTACATAGAGGCTGGCGCTCCCTTGACTTTAACTTTAGTTACCGTGCAGAGCAAGGGGAGCTTCCAACTAGGAACTGGAAGCACAAGGTTTCATATGGGAAAACTCAATATCTTATCAGAACTATGCATGCAGTGACTAAAACCCCGGCAACAACAAAGCCTTTCAGGAATCTTCGAGGCCGCATAAACGGTGCTTTCATAATGGGCAAACAAGCCTTGTGCCATCAGTCTTCAATATGTAAGTTGATACGCAGCATTCACGCAGGACGAAAGTTTCCTGGCTCTAGGCAGTTTTCTGATACCGAAACGGGTGCTGAAGCCAGGTCTCTAGGAGTATTGGAAAGCTTACTACCGTAAAACTAAAGCAGAGCAGCGTTGAAGTCCTCATGGAGATGCTGCATGCCTCCCGTTTTGTAAGGCTATTCAGGGCCTTACTTCGAGGCAAGTGCTCCCCTTGACTTTCACTTTAGTTATAGAGCAGAGCAGGGTGAGCTTCCAACTAGGAACTGGAAGCACAAGGTTTCTTTCGGGAAAACTCATTTTCCTCGCAGAAGCAGGCAGGCAGTGACTAAATCCCTGGCAACAACAATGCTTTTCAGGTATCTTCGAGGCCGCATGAACGGAGCTTTCCTAATGAGAAAACAAGCCTTGTGCCATCAGTCTCCAATTTCTAGGTTGACACGCAGCATACACGGAGGACCAGAGCTTCCTGGCTCTCTGCGGTGTTCTGTTACCGAAACGGGTGCTGAAGGAAGGTTCCTAGGAGTCTTGGAAAGCTTACTACCGCTAAACTAAAGAAGAACAGCGATGAAGGCCTCATGGAACTGGTGCATGCCTCCCGCTTTGCAAGGATAATCAGGGCCTTACTTGGAGGTTGGTGCTCACGTTGACTCTCACTTTTGGTATAGAGGAGCGCAGGTTGAGCTTCCAACTTGGAACTGGAAGCACAAAGTTTCTTTCCAGAAAACTCATTTTCTTCTCTGAGCCATGCCGGCAGTAACTCAAAGCACCGTAACAACAGTGCTTTTCTGGTAGCTTGGAGACTGCATGAGTGGAGCTTTCAAAATGGGAAAGCAAGATCTGTGTCTCAGTCTCACATTTCCAGATTGACACGCAGCATAAGGACATGTTGATGTTAACAAGTCAAAAGAGATTCAGGATACACAGTGGGGCTTTCCCTGATTCAACTTTTTTCTACGACAGCTTATCTGCCTGCAGCAACGTGCCTAAACAAAGGATGCGTGAGGGAGACAGGTGCCTGTGCTTCTTCCAAAGACCTGCAGTGTTACACCAAGAACAGTGCTTAAATTGTACTTGGATGCAAGCCGACCACCTCCTTGAGGATGCGTGACTCTAAGTGCAAACGGTGAAAAGGGATTCGAAGCAGAGTGTTTTTCTCAATAGAGTTCAGCTAGGGAAATGAGGTTACATCCATTGCATGGAGGACAGTCTAGGAGTGTGTTCCTGAATCCTGTGTAGAGCTGAGGTCATCTGGCTCTCCCAGGGAGGAGTGCAGTGTGTTGCCTTTCTCTAGCCAACAATGAGGTGTTCCAAAAGGCCTACGGGGCAGAAGTTGCTTAGCTGGCCCTGAGCTTCTTGGCTGTACTCAGTATACTGGTACTGAAACGGTTTCTAAAGCAAGGTCCCTAGGAGTCTTGAAAAGCTTACTACGGTGAAACTAAAGCAGAACAGTGAAGAAGGCCTCATGGAGCTGCTCCATGCCTCCAATTTGGCAAGGCAAATCAGGGCCTTCCTTCGAGGCTAGGGCTCACGTTGACTTTGACTTTAGGTATAGAGCAGAGCAGGGTGAGCTTCCAACTAGGAACTGGAAGCACAAGGTTTCTTATGGGATAACTCAATATCTTCTCAGAAACATGCCGGCAGTGACTACAACTCTGGCAACAGCAATGCTTTCCAGGTATATTCGAGGCCACATGAACGGAGCTTTCAGAATGGGCAAACAGGCCTTGTGCCATCAGTCTCCAATTTCTAGGTTGACACGCAGCATACTCGCTGAACCAGGGCTTCCTGGCTCTAGGCAATTTTCTGATATCGAAACGGGTGCTGAAGCAGGGTCTTTAGGAGTCTTGGAAAGCTTACTACCGTTAAACTAAAGCAGAACAGCGTTGAAAGCCTCAGGGAACTGCTGCATGCCTCCCGTTTTGTAAGGATATTCAGGGCCTTACCTAGAGGCTGGCGCTCCCTTGACTTTAACTTTAGTTACAGTGCAGAGCAAGTGGAGCTTCCTACTAGGAACTGGAAGCACAAGGTTTCTTATGGGAAAACTCAGTATCTTATCAGAACTATGCATGCAGTGATTAAAACCCCAGCAACAACAAAGCCTTTCAGGAATCTTCGAGGCCGCATAAACGGTGCTTTCATAATGGGCAAACAAGCCTTGTGCCATCAGTCTTCAATATGTAAGTTGATACGCAGCATTCACGCAGGAAAAAAGCTTCCTGGCTCTAGGCAGTTTTCTGATACCGAAACGGGTGCTGAAGCAAGGTCTGTAGGAGTATTGGAACGCTTACTACCTAAAAACTAAAGCAGAGCAGCGTTGAAGACCCCATGGAGATGCTGCATGCCTCCCGTTTTGTAAGGCTATTCAGGACCTTACTTCGAGGCAAGTGCTCCCCTTGACTTTCACTTTAGTTATAGAGCAGAGCAGGGTGAGCTTCCAACTAGGAACTGGAAGCACAAGGTTTCTTTCGGGAAAAGTCATTTTCCTCGCAGAAGCAGGCAGGCAGTGACTAAATCCATGGCAACAACAATGCTTTTCATGTATCTTCGAGGCCGCATGAATGGAGCTTTCCTAATGAGAAAACAAGCCTTGTGCCATCAGTCTCCAATTTCTAGGTTGACACGCAGCATACACGGAGGACCAGAGCTTCCTGGCTCTCTGCAGTGTTCTGTTACCGAAACGGGTGCTGAAGGAAGGTTCCTAGGAGTCTTGGAAAGCTTACTACCGCTAAACTAAAGAAGAACAGTGATGAAGGCCTCATGGAACTGCTGCATGCTTCCTGCTTTGCAAGGATAATCAGGGCCTTACTTGGAGGTTCGTGCTCACGTTGACTCTCACTTTTGGTATAGAGGAGCGCAGGTTGAGCTTCCAACTTGGAACTGGAAGCACAAAGTTTCTTTCCAGAAAACTCATTTTCTTCTCTGAGCCATGCCGGCAGTAACTCAAAGCACCGTAACAACAGTGCTTTTCTGGTAGCTTCGAGACTGCATGAGTGGAGCTTTCAAAATAGGAAAGCAAGATCTGTGCCTCAGTCTCACATTTCCAGATTGACACGCAGCCTAAGGACATGTTGATGTTAACAAGTCAAAAGAGATTCACGATACCCAGTGGGGCTTTCCCTGATTCAACTTTTTTCTACGACAGCTTATCTGCCTGCAGCAAAGTGCCTAAACAAAGGATGCCTGAGGGAGACAGGTGCCTGTGCTTCTTCCAAAGACCTGCAGTGTTAAACCAAGAACAGTGCTTAAATTGTACTTGGATGTAAGCCGACCACCTCCTTGAGGATGCGTGACTCTAAGTGTAAAAGGTGAAAAGGGATTCGAAGCAGAATGTTTTTCTCAATAGAGTTCAGCTAGGGGAATGAGGTTACATCCATTGCATGGAGGACAGTCTAGAAGTGTGATCCTGAATCCTGTGTAGAGCTGAGGTCATCTGGCTCTCCCAGGGAGGAGTGCAGTGTGTTGCCTTTCTCTAGCCAACACTGAGGTGTTCCAAAAGGCCTACGGGGCAGAAGTTGCTTAGCTGGCCCTGAGCTTCTTGGCTCTACTCAGTATACTGGTACTGAAACGATTTCTAAAGCAAAGTCCCTAGGAGTCTGGAAAGCTTACTACGGTGAAACTAAAGCAGGTCAGTGAAGAAGGCCTCATGGAGCTGCTCCATGCCTCCCGTTTGGCAAGGGAAATCAGGGCCTTCCACCGAGGCTAGGGCTCACGTTGACTTTGACTTTAGGTATAGAGCAGAGCAGGGTGAGCTTCCAACTAGGAACTGGAAGCACAAGTTTCTTACGGGATAACTCAATATCTTCTCAGAAACATGCCGGCAGTGACTACAACTCTGGCAACAGCAATGCTTTTCAGGTACCTTCGTGGCCACATGAACGGAGCTTTCATAATGGGCAAACAGGCCTTGTGCCCCAGTCTCCAATTTCTAGGTTGACACGCAGCATACTCCCTGAACCAGGGCTTCCTGGCTCTAGGCAATTTTCTGATATCGAAACAGGTGCTGAAGCAGGGTCTTTAGGAGTCTTGGAAAGCTTATTACCGTTAAACTAAAGCAGAACAGCGTTGAAAGCCTCAGGGAACTGCTGCTTGCCTCCCGTTTTGTAAGGCTATTCAGGGCCTTACATAGAGGCTGGCGCTCCCTTGACTTTAACTTTAGTTACCGTGCAGAGCAAGGGGAGCTTCCAACTAGGAACTGGAAGCACAAGGTTTCATATGGGAAAACTCAATATCTTATCAGAACTATGCATGCAGTGACTAAAACCCCGGCAACAACAAAGCCTTTCAGGAATCTTCGAGGCCGCATAAACGGTGCTTTCATAATGGGCAAACAAGCCTTGTGCCATCAGTCTTCAATATGTAAGTTGATACGCAGCATTCACGCAGGACGAAAGTTTCCTGGCTCTAGGCAGTTTTCTGATACCGAAACGGGTGCTGAAGCCAGGTCTCTAGGTGTATTGGAAAGCTTACTACCGTAAAACTAAAGCAGAGCAGAGTTGAAGTCCTCATGGAGATGCTGCATGCCTCCCGTTTTGTAAGGCTATTCAGGGCCTTACTTCGAGGCAAGTGCTCCCCTTGACTTTCACTTTAGTTATAGAGCAGAGCAGGGTGAGCTTCCAACTAGGAACTGGAAGCACAAGGTTTCTTTCGGGAAAACTCATTTTCCTCGCAGAAGCAGGCAGGCAGTGACTAAATCCCTGGCAACAACAATGCTTTTCAGGTATCTTCGAGGCCGCAAGAACGGAGCTTTCCTAATGAGAAAACAAGCCTTGTGCCATCAGTCTCCAATTTCTAGGTTGACACGCAGCATACACGGAGGACCAGAGCTTCCTGGCTCTCTGCGGTGTTCTGTTACCGAAACGGGTGCTGAAGGAAGGTTCCTAGGAGTCTTGGAAAGCTTACTACCGCTAAATTAAAGAAGAACAGCGATGAAGGCCTCATGGAACTGCTGCATGCCTCCCGCTTTGCGAGGATAATCAGGGCCTTACTTGGAGGTTGGTGCTCACGTTGACTCTCACTTTTGGTATAGAGGAGCGCTGGTTGAGCTTCCAACTTGGAACTGGAAGCACAAAGTTTCTTTCCAGAAAACTCATTTTCTTCTCTGAGCCATGCCGGCAGTAACTCAAAGCACCGTAACAACAGTGCTTTTCTGGTAGCTTGGAGACTGCATGAGTGGAGCTTTCAAAATGGGAAAGCAAGATCTGTGTCTCAGTCTCACATTTCCAGATTGACACGCAGCATAAGGACATGTTGATGTTAACAAGTCAAAAGAGATTCAGGATACACAGTGGGGCTTTCCCTGATTCAACTTTTTTCTACGACAGCTTATCTGCCTGCAGCAACGTGCCTAAACAAAGGATGCGTGAGGGAGACAGGTGCCTGTGCTTCTTCCAAAGACCTGCAGTGTTACACCAAGAACAGTGCTTAAATTGTACTTGGATGCAAGCCGACCACCTCCTTGAGGATGCGTGACTCTAAGTGCAAACGGTGAAAAGGGATTCGAAGCAGAGTGTTTTTCTCAATAGAGTTCAGCTAGGGAAATGAGGTTACATCCATTGCATGGAGGACAGTCTAGGAGTGTGTTCCTGAATCCTGTGTAGAGCTGAGGTCATCTGGCTCTCCCAGGGAGGAGTGCAGTGTGTTGCCTTTCTCTAGCCAACAATGAGGTGTTCCAAAAGGCCTACGGGGCAGAAGTTGCTTAGCTGGCCCTGAGCTTCTTGGCTGTACTCAGTATACTGGTACTGAAACGGTTTCTAAAGCAAGGTCCCTAGGAGTCTTGAAAAGCTTACTACGGTGAAACTAAAGCAGAACAGTGAAGAAGGCCTCATGGAGCTGCTCCATGCCTCCAATTTGGCAAGGCAAATCAGGGCCTTCCTTCGAGGCTAGGGCTCACGTTGACTTTGACTTTAGGTATAGAGCAGAGCAGGGTGAGCTTCCAACTAGGAACTGGAAGCACAAGGTTTCTTATGGGATAACTCAATATCTTCTCAGAAACATGCCGGCAGTGACTACAACTCTGGCAACAGCAATGCTTTCCAGGTATATTCGAGGCCACATGAACGGAGCTTTCAGAATGGGCAAACAGGCCTTGTGCCATCAGTCTCCAATTTCTAGGTTGACACGCAGCATACTCGCTGAACCAGGGCTTCCTGGCTCTAGGCAATTTTCTGATATCTAAACGGGTGCTGAAGCAGGGTCTTTAGGAGTCTTGGAAAGCTTACTACCGTTAAACTAAAGCAGAACAGCGTTGAAAGCCTCAGGGAACTGCTGCATGCCTCCCGTTTTGTAAGGATATTCAGGGCCTTACCTAGAGGCTGGCGCTCCCTTGACTTTAACTTTAGTTACAGTGCAGAGCAAGGGGACCTTCCAACTAGGAACTGGAAGCACAAGGTTTCTTATGGGAAAACTCAATATCTTATCAGAACTATGCATGCTTTGACTAAAACCCCGGCAACAACAAAGCCTTTCAGGAATCTTCGAGGCCGCATAAACGGTGCTTTCATAATGGGCAAACAAGCCTTGTGCCATCAGTCTTCAATATGTAAGTTGATACGCAGCATTCACGCAGGACGAAAGCTTCCTGGCTCTAGGCAGTTTTCTGATACCGAAACGGGTGCTGAAGCCAGGTCTCTAGGAGTATTGGAAAGCTTACTACCTAAAAACTAAAGCAGAGCAGCGTTGAAGTCCTCATGGAGATGCTGCATGCCTCCCGTTTTGTAAGGCTATTCAGGACCTTACTTCGAGGCAAGTGCTCCCCTTGACTTTCACTTTAGTTATAGAGCAGAGCAGGGTGAGCTTCCAACTAGGAACTGGAAGCACAAGGTTTCTTTCGGGAAAACTCATTTTCCTCGCAGAAGCAGGCAGGCAGTGACTAAATCCCTGGCAACAACAATGCTTTTCAGGTATCTTCGAGGCCGCATGAACGGAGCTTTCCTAATGAGAAAACAAGCCTTGTGCCATTAGTCTCCAAATTCTAGGTTGACACGCAGCATACACGGAGGACCAGAGCTTCCTGGCTCTCTGCAGTTTTCTGTTACCGAAACGGGTGCTGAAGGATGGTTCCTAGGAGTCTTGGAAAGCTTACTACCGTTAAACTAAAGAAGAACAGCGATGAAGGCCTCATGGAACTGCTGCATGCCTCCTGCTTTGCAAGGATAATCAGGGCCTTACTTGGAGGTTGGTGCTCACGTTGACTCTCACTTTTGGTATAGAGGAGCGCAGGTTGAGCTTCCAACTTGGAACTGGAAGCACAAAGTTTGTTTCCAGAAAACTCATTTTCTTCTCTGAGCCATGCCGGCAGTAACTAAAAGCACCGTAACAACAGTGCTTTTCTGGTAGCTTGGAGACTGCATGAGTGGAGCTTTCAAAATAGGAAAGCAAGATCTGTGTCTCAGTCTCACATTTCCAGATTGACACGAGGCATAAGGACATGTTGATGTTAACAAGTCAAAAGAGATTCACGATACCCAGTGGGGCTTTCCTTGATTCAACTCTTTTCTACGACAGCTTATCTCCCTGCAGCAAAGTGCCTAAACAAAGGATGCGTGAGGGAGACAGGTGCCTGGGCTTCCTCCAAAGACCTGCAGTGTTACACCAAGAACAGTGCTTAAATTGTACTTAGATGCAAGCCGACCACCTCCTTAGGATGCGTGACTCTAAGTGTAAAAGGTGAAAAGGGATTCGAAGCAGAATGTTTTTCTCAATAGATTTCAGCTAGGGGAATGAGGTTACATCCATTGCATGGAGGACAGTCTAGAAGTGTGTTCCTGAATCCTGTGTAGAGCTGAGGTCATCTGGCTTTCCCAGGGAGGAGTGCAGTGTGTTGCCTTTCTCTAGCCAACACTGAGGTGTTCCAAAAGGCCTACGGGGCAGAAGTAGCTTAGCTGGCCCTGAGCTTCTTGGCTCTACTCAGTATACTGGTACTGAAACGGTTTCTAAAGCAAGGTCCCTAGGAGTCTGGAAAGCTTACTACGGTGAAACTAAAGCAGAACATTGAAGAAGGCCTCATGGAGCTGCTCCATGCCTCCCGTTTGGCAAGGGAAATCAGGGACTTCCTTCGAGGCTAGGGCTCACGTTGACTTTGACTTTAGGTATAGAGCAAAGCAGGTGAGCTTGCAACTAGGAACTGGAAGCACAAGGTTTCTTACTGGATAACTCAATCTCTTCTCAGAAACATGCCGGCAGTGACTACAACTCTGGCAACAGCAATGCTTTCCAGGTATATACGAGGCCACATGAACGGAGCTTTCATAATGGGCAAATAGGCCTTGTGCCATCAGTCTCCAATTTCTATGTTGACACGCAGCATACTCGCTGAACTAGGGCTTCCTGGCTCTAGGCAATTTTCTCATATCGAAACGGGTGCTGAAGCAGGGTCTTTAGGAGTCTTGGAAAGCTTACTACCGTTAAACTAAAGCAGAACACCGTTGAAAGCCTCAGGGAACGGCTGCATGCCTCCCGATTTGTAAGGATATTCAGGGCCTTACCTAGAGGCTGGCGCTCCCTTGACTTTAACTTTAGTTACAGTGCAGAGCAAGGGGACCTTCCAACTAGGAACTGGAAGCCAAGGTTTCTTATGGGAAAACAATATCTTATCAGAACTATGCATGCTTTGACTAAAACCCCGGCAACAACAAAGCCTTTCAGGAATCTTCGAGGCCGCATAAACGGTGCTTTCATAATGGGCAAAAAAGCCTTGTGCCATCAGTCTTCAATATGTAAGTTGATACGCAGCATTCACGCAGGACGAAAGCTTCCTGGCTCTAGGCAGTTTTCTGATACCGAAACGGGTGCTGAAGACAGGTCTCTAGGAGTATTGGAAAGCTTACTACCGTTAAACTAAAGCAGAACAGCGTTGAAAGCCTCAGGGAACTGCTGCATGCCTCCCGTTTTGTAAGGATATTCAGGGCCTTACATAGAGGCTGGCGCTCCCTTGACTTTAACTTTAGTTACAGTGCAGAGCAAGGGGAGCTTCCAACTAGGAACTGGAAGCACAAGGTTTCTTACTGGATAACTCAATCTCTTCTTAGAAACATGCCGTCAGTGACTACAACTCTGGCAACAGCAATGCTTTTCAGGTATATTCGAGGCCACATGAACGGAGCTTTCATAATGGGCAAACAGGCCTTGTGCCATCAGTCTCCAATTTCTAGGTTGACACGCAGCATACTCGCTGAACCAGGGCTTCCTGGCTCTAGGCAATTTTCTGATATCGAAACGGGTGCTGAAGCAGGGTCTTTAGGAGTCTTGTAAAGCTTACTACCATTAAACTAAAGCAGAACAGCGTTGAAAGAATCAGGGAACTGCTGCATGCCTCACGTTTTGTAAGGATATTCAGGGCCTTACATAGAGGCTGGCGCTCCCTTGACTTTAACTTTAGTTACAGTGCAGAGCAAGGGGAGCTTCCAACTAGGAACTGGAAGCACAAGGTTTCTTATGGGAAAACTCAATATCTTATCAGAACTATGCATGCAGTGACTAAAACCCCAGCAACAACAAAGCCTTTCAGGAATCTTCGAGGCCGCATAAATGGTGCTTTCATAATGGGCAAACAAGCCTTGTGCCATCAGTCTTCAATATGTAAGTTGATACGCATCATTCACGTAGGACGAAAGCTTCCTGGCTCTAGGCAGTTTTCTGATACCGAAACGGGTGCTGAAGCAGGGTCTTTAGGAGACTTAGAAAGCTTACTACCGTTAAACTAAAGCAGAACAGCGTTGAAAGCCTCAGGGAACTGCTGCATGCCTCCCGTTTTGTAAGGATATTCAGGGCCTTACATAGAGGCTGGCGCTCCCTTGACTTTAACTTTAGTTACAGTGCAGAGCAAGGGGAGCTTCCAACTAGGAACTGGAAGCACAAGGTTTCTTATGGGAAAACTCAATATCTTATCAGAACTATGCATGCAGTGACTAAAACCCCAGCAACAACAAAGCCTTTCAGGAATATTCGAGGCCGCATAAACGGAGCTTTCAGAATGGGCAAACAAGCCTTGTGCCATCAGTCTTCAATATGTAAGTTGATACGCAGCATTCACGCAGGACGAAAGCTTCCTGGCTCTAGGCAGTTTTCTGATACCGAAACGGGTGCTGAAGCCAGGTCTCTAGGAGTATTGCAAAGCTTACTACCTAAAAACTAAAGCAGAGCAGCGTTGAAGTCCTCATGGAGATGCTGCATGCCTCCCGTTTTGTAAGGCTATTCTGGACCTTACTTCGAGGAAAGTGCTCCCTTTGACTTTCACTTTAGTTATAGAGCAGAGCAGGGTGAGCTTCCAACTAGGAACTGGAAGCACAAGGTTTCTTTCGGGAAAACTCATTTTCCTCGCAGAAGCAGGCAGGCAGTGACTAAATCCCTGGCAACAACAATGCTTTTCAGGTATCTTCGAGGCCGCATGAACGGAGCTTTCCTAATGAGAAAACAAGCCTGGTGCCATCAGTCTCCAATTTCTAGGTTGACACGCAGCATACACGGAGGACCAGAGCTTCCTGGCTCTCTGCAGTTTTCTGTTACCGAAACGGGTGCTGAAGGAAGGTTCCTAGGAGTCTTGGAAAGCTTACTACCGCTAAACTAAAGAAGAACAGCGATGAAGGCCTCATGGAACTGCTGCATGCCTCCCGCTTTGCAAGGATAATCAGGGCCTTACTTGGATGTTGGTGCTCACGTTGACTCTCACTTTTGGTATAGAGGAGCGCAGGTTGAGCTTCCAACTTGGAACTGGAAGCACAAAGTTTCTTTCCAGAAAACTCATTTTCTTCTCTGAGCCATGCCAGCAGTAACTAAAAGCACCGTAACAACAGTGCTTTTCTGGTAGCTTGGAGACTGCATGAGTGGAGCTTTCAAAATGGGAAAGCAAGATCTGTGTCTCAGTCTCACATTTCCAGATTGACACGCAGCATAAGGACATGTTGATGTTAACAAGTCAAAAGAGATTCACGATACCCAGTGGGGCTTTCCCTGATTCAACTTTTTTCTACGACAGCTTATCTGCCTGCAGCAAAGTGCCTAAACAAAGGATGCGTGAGGGAGACAGGTGCCTGTGCTTCTTCCAAAGACCTGCAGTGTTACACCAAGAACAGTGCTTAAATTGTACTTGGATGCAAGCCGACCACCTCCTTCAGGATGAGTGACTCTAAGTGTACAAGGTGAAAAGGGATTCGAAGCAGAGTGTTTTTCTCAATAGAGTTCAGCTAGGGGAATGAGGTTACATCCATTGCATGGAGGACAGTCTAGAAGTGTGATCCTGAATCCTGTGTAGAGCTGAGGTCATCTGGCTCTCCCAGGGAGGAGTGCAGTGTGTTGCCTTTCTCTAGCCAACACTGAGGTGTTCCAAAAGGCCTACGGGGCAGAAGTTGCTTAGCTGGCCCTGAGCTTCTTGGCTCTACTCAGTATACTGGTACTGAAACGGTTTCTAAAGCAAGGTCCCTAGGAGTCTGGGAAAGCTTACGACGGTGAAACTAAAGCAGAACAGTGAAGAAGGCCTCATGGAGCTGCTCCATGCCTCCCGTTTGGCAAGGGAAATTAGGGCCTTCCTTCGAGGCTAGGGCTCACGTTGACTTTGACTTTAGGTATAGAGCAGAGCAGGGTGAGCTTCCAACTAGGAACTGGAAGCACAAGTTTCTTACGGGATAACTCAGTATCTTCTCAGAAACAGGCCGGCAGTGACTACAACTCTGGCAACAGCAATGCTTTTCAGGTATCTTCGTGGCCACATGAACGGAGCTTTCATAATGGGCAAACAGGCCTTGTGCCCCAGTCTCCATTTTGTAGGTTGACACGCAGCGTACTCCCTGAACCAGGGCTTCCTGGCTCTAGGCAATTTTCTGATATCGAAACAGGTGCTGAAGCAGGGTCTTTAGGAGTCTTGGAAAGCTTATTACAGTTAAACTAAAGCAGAACAGCGTTGAAAGCCTCAGGGAACTGCTGCTTGCCTCCCGGTTTGTAAGGCTATTCAGGGCCTTACATAGAGGCTGGCGCTCCCTTGACTTTAACTTTAGTTACAGTGCAGAGCAAGGGGACCTTCCAACTAGGAACTGGAAGCACAAGGTTTCTTATGGGAAAACTCAATATCTTATCAGAACTATGCATGCTTTGACTAAAACCCCGGCAACAACAAAGCCTTTCAGGAATCTTCGAGGCCGCATAAACGGTGCTTTCATAATGGGCAAACAAGCCTTGTGCCATCAGTCTTCAATATGTAAGTTGATACGCAGCATTCACGCAGGACGAAAGTTTCCTGGCTCTAGGCAGTTTTCTGATACCGAAACGGGTGCTGAAGCCAGGTCTCTAGGTGTATTGGAAAGCTTACTACCGTAAAACTAAAGCAGAGCAGAGTTGAAGTCCTCATGGAGATGCTGCATGCCTCCCGTTTTGTAAGGCTATTCAGGGCCTTACTTCGAGGCAAGTGCTCCCCTTGACTTTCACTTTAGTTATAGAGCAGAGCAGGGTGAGCTTCCAACTAGGAACTGGAAGCACAAGGTTTCTTTCGGGAAAACTCATTTTCCTCGCAGAAGCAGGCAGGCAGTGACTAAATCCCTGGCAACAACAATGCTTTTCAGGTATCTTCGAGGCCGCAAGAACGGAGCTTTCCTAATGAGAAAACAAGCCTTGTGCCATCAGTCTCCAATTTCTAGGTTGACACGCAGCATACACGGAGGACCAGAGCTTCCTGGCTCTCTGCGGTGTTCTGTTACCGAAACGGGTGCTGAAGGAAGGTTCCTAGGAGTCTTGGAAAGCTTACTACCGCTAAATTAAAGAAGAACAGCGATGAAGGCCTCATGGAACTGCTGCATGCCTCCCGCTTTGCGAGGATAATCAGGGCCTTACTTGGAGGTTGGTGCTCACGTTGACTCTCACTTTTGGTATAGAGGAGCGCAGGTTGAGCTTCCAACTTGGAACTGGAAGCACAAAGTTTCTTTCCAGAAAACTCATTTTCTTCTCTGAGCCATGCCGGCAGTAACTCAAAGCACCGTAACAACAGTGCTTTTCTGGTAGCTTGGAGACTGCATGAGTGGAGCTTTCAAAATGGGAAAGCAAGATCTGTGTCTCAGTCTCACATTTCCAGATTGACACGCAGCATAAGGACATGTTGATGTTAACAAGTCAAAAGAGATTCAGGATACACAGTGGGGCTTTCCCTGATTCAACTTTTTTCTACGACAGCTTATCTGCCTGCAGCAACGTGCCTAAACAAAGGATGCGTGAGGGAGACAGGTGCCTGTGCTTCTTCCAAAGACCTGCAGTGTTACACCAAGAACAGTGCTTAAATTGTACTTGGATGCAAGCCGACCACCTCCTTGAGGATGCGTGACTCTAAGTGCAAACGGTGAAAAGGGATTCGAAGCAGAGTGTTTTTCTCAATAGAGTTCAGCTAGGGAAATGAGGTTACATCCATTGCATGGAGGACAGTCTAGGAGTGTGTTCCTGAATCCTGTGTAGAGCTGAGGTCATCTGGCTCTCCCAGGGAGGAGTGCAGTGTGTTGCCTTTCTCTAGCCAACAATGAGGTGTTCCAAAAGGCCTACGGGGCAGAAGTTGCTTAGCTGGCCCTGAGCTTCTTGGCTGTACTCAGTATACTGGTACTGAAACGGTTTCTAAAGCAAGGTCCCTAGGAGTCTTGAAAAGCTTACTACGGTGAAACTAAAGCAGAACAGTGAAGAAGGCCTCATGGAGCTGCTCCATGCCTCCAATTTGGCAAGGCAAATCAGGGCCTTCCTTCGAGGCTAGGGCTCACGTTGACTTTGACTTTAGGTATAGAGCAGAGCAGGGTGAGCTTCCAACTAGGAACTGGAAGCACAAGGTTTCTTATGGGATAACTCAATATCTTCTCAGAAACATGCCGGCAGTGACTACAACTCTGGCAACAGCAATGCTTTCCAGGTATATTCGAGGCCACATGAACGGAGCTTTCAGAATGGGCAAACAGGCCTTGTGCCATCAGTCTCCAATTTCTATGTTGACACGCAGCATACTCGCTGAACCAGGGCTTCCTGGCTCTAGGCAATTTTCTGATATCGAAACGGGTGCTGAAGCAGGGTCTTTAGGAGTCTTGGAAAGCTTACTACCGTTAAACTAAAGCAGAACAGCGTTGAAAGCCTCAGGGAACTGCTGCATGCCTCCCGTTTTGTAAGGATATTCAGGGCCTTACCTAGAGGCTGGCGCTCCTTTGACTTTAACTTTAGTTACAGTGCAGAGCAAGGGGACCTTCCAACTAGGAACTGGAAGCACAAGGTTTCTTATGGGAAAACTCAATATCTTATCAGAACTATGCATGCTTTGACTAAAACCCCGGCAACAACAAAGCCTTTCAGGAATCTTCGAGGCCGCATAAACGGTGCTTTCATAATGGGCAAACAAGCCTTGTGCCATCAGTCTTCAATATGTAAGTTGATACGCAGCATTCACGCAGGACGAAAGCTTCCTGGCTCTAGGCAGTTTTCTGATACCGAAACGGGTGCTGAAGCCAGGTCTCTAGGAGTATTGGAAAGCTTACTACCTAAAAACTAAAGCAGAGCAGCGTTGAAGTCCTCATGGAGATGCTGCATGCCTCCCGTTTTGTAAGGCTATTCAGGACCTTACTTCGAGGCAAGTGCTCCCCTTGACTTTCACTTTAGTTATAGAGCAGAGCAGGGTGAGCTTCCAACTAGGAACTGGAAGCACAAGGTTTCTTTCGGGAAAACTCATTTTCCTCGCAGAAGCAGGCAGGCAGTGACTAAATCCCTGGCAACAACAATGCTTTTCAGGTATCTTCGAGGCCGCATGAACGGAGCTTTCCTAATGAGAAAACAAGCCTTGTGCCATCAGTCTCCAAATTCTAGGTTGACACGCAGCATACACGGAGGACCAGAGCTTCCTGGCTCTCTGCAGTTTTCTGTTACCGAAACGGGTGCTGAAGGATGGTTCCTAGGAGTCTTGGAAAGCTTACTACCGTTAAACTAAAGAAGAACAGCGATGAAGGCCTCATGGAACTGCTGCATGCTTCCTGCTTTGCAAGGATAATCAGGGCCTTACTTGGAGGTTGGTGCTCACGTTGACTCTCACTTTTGGTATAGAGGAGCGCAGGTTGAGCTTCCAACTTGGAACTGGAAGCACAAAGTTTGTTTCCAGAAAACTCATTTTCTTCTCTGAGCCATGCCGGCAGTAACTAAAAGCACCGTAACAACAGTGCTTTTCTGGTAGCTTGGAGACTGCATGAGTGGAGCTTTCAAAATAGGAAAGCAAGATCTGTGTCTCAGTCTCACATTTCCAGATTGACACGCAGCATAAGGACATGTTGATGTTAACAAGTCAAAAGAGATTCACGATACCCAGTGGGGCTTTCCTTGATTCAACTCTTTTCTACGACAGCTTATCTCCCTGCAGCAAAGTGCCTAAACAAAGGATGCGTGAGGGAGACAGGTGCCTGGGCTTCCTCCAAAGACCTGCAGTGTTACACCAAGAACAGTGCTTAAATTGTACTTAGATGCAAGCCGACCACCTCCTTAGGATGCGTGACTCTAAGTGTAAAAGGTGAAAAGGGATTCGAAGCAGAATGTTTTTCTCAATAGATTTCAGCTAGGGGAATGAGGTTACATCCATTGCATGGAGGACAGTCTAGAAGTGTGTTCCTGAATCCTGTGTAGAGCTGAGGTCATCTGGCTTTCCCAGGGAGGAGTGCAGTGTGTTGCCTTTCTCTAGCCAACACTGAGGTGTTCCAAAAGGCCTACGGGGCAGAAGTAGCTTAGCTGGCCCTGAGCTTCTTGGCTCTACTCAGTATACTGGTACTGAAACGGTTTCTAAAGCAAGGTCCCTAGGAGTCTGGGAAAGCTTACTACGGTGAAACTAAAGCAGAACATTGAAGAAGGCCTCATGGAGCTGCTCCATGCCTCCCGTTTGGCAAGGGAAATCAGGGACTTCCTTCGAGGCTAGGGCTCACGTTGACTTTGACTTTAGGTATAGAGCAAAGCAGGTGAGCTTCCAACTAGGAACTGGAAGCACAAGGTTTCTTACTGGATAACTCAATCTCTTCTCAGAAACATGCCGGCAGTGACTACAACTCTGGCAACAGCAATGCTTTCCAGGTATATACGAGGCCACATGAACGGAGCTTTCATAATGGGCAAATAGGCCTTGTGCCATCAGTCTCCAATTTCTATGTTGACACGCAGCATACTCGCTGAACTAGGGCTTCCTGGCTCTAGGCAATTTTCTCATATCGAAACGGGTGCTGAAGCAGGGTCTTTAGGAGTCTTGGAAAGCTTACTACCGTTAAACTAAAGCAGAACAGCGTTGAAAGCCTCAGGGAACGGCTGCATGCGTCCCGTTTTGTAAGGATATTCAGGGCCTTACCTAGAGGCTGGCGCTCCCTTGACTTTAACTTTAGTTACAGTGCAGAGCAAGGGGACCTTCCAACTAGGAACTGGAAGCCAAGGTTTCTTATGGGAAAACAATATCTTATCAGAACTATGCATGCTTTGACTAAAACCCCGGCAACAACAAAGCCTTTCAGGAATCTTCGAGGCCGCATAAACGGTGCTTTCATAATGGGCAAACAAGCCTTGAGCCATCAGTCTTCAATATGTAAGTTGATACGCAGCATTCACGCAGGACGAAAGCTTCCTGGCTCTAGGCAGTTTTCTGATACCGAAACGGGTGCTGAAGACAGGTCTCTAGGAGTATTGGAAAGCTTACTACCGTTAAACTAAAGCAGAACAGCGTTGAAAGCCTCAGGGAACTGCTGCATGCCTCCCGTTTTGTAAGGATATTCAGGGCCTTACATAGAGGCTGGCGCTCCCTTGACTTTAACTTTAGTTACAGTGCAGAGCAAGGGGAGCTTCCAACTAGGAACTGGAAGCACAAGGTTTCTTACTGGATAACTCAATCTCTTCTCAGAAACATGCCGTCAGTGACTACAACTCTGGCAACAGCAATGCTTTTCAGGTATATTCGAGGCCACATGAACGGAGCTTTCATAATGGGCAAACAGGCCTTGTGCCATCAGTCTCCAATTTCTAGGTTGACACGCAGCATACTCGCTGAACCAGGGCTTCCTGGCTCTAGGCAATTTTCTGATATCGAAACGGGTGCTGAAGCAGGGTCTTTAGGAGTCTTGTAAACTTACTACCATTAAACTAAAGCAGAACAGCTTTGAAAGCCTCAGGGAACTGCTGCATGCCTCCCGTTTTGTAAGGATATTCAGGGCCTTACATAGAGGCTGGCGCTCCCTTGACTTTAACTTTAGTTACAGTGCAGAGCAAGGGGAGCTTCCAACTAGGAACTGGAAGCACAAGGTTTCTTATGGGAAAACTCAATATCTTATCAGAACTATGCATGCAGTGACTAAAACCCCAGCAACAACAAAGCCTTTCAGGAATCTTCGAGGCCGCATAAATGGTGCTTTCATAATGGGCAAACAAGCCTTGTGCCATCAGTCTTCAATATGTAAGTTGATACGCAGCATTCACGTAGGACGAAAGCTTCCTGGCTCTAGGCAGTTTTCTGATACCGAAACGGGTGCTGAAGCAGGGTCTTTAGGAGACTTAGAAAGCTTACTACCGTTAAACTAAAGCAGAACAGCGTTGAAAGCCTCAGGGAACTGCTGCATGCCTCCCGTTTTGTAAGGATATTCAGGGCCTTACATAGAGGCTGGCGCTCCCTTGACTTTAACTTTAGTTACAGTGCAGAGCAAGGGGAGCTTCCAACTAGGAACTGGAAGCACAAGGTTTCTTATGGGAAAACTCAATATCTTATCAGAACTATGCATGCAGTGACTAAAACCCCAGCAACAACAAAGCCTTTCAGGAATATTCGAGGCCGCATAAACGGTGCTTTCAGAATGGGCAAACAAGCCTTGTGCCATCAGTCTTCAATATGTAAGTTGATACGCAGCATTCACGCAGGACGAAAGCTTCCTGGCTCTAGGCAGTTTTCTGATACCGAAACGGGTGCTGAAGCCAGGTCTCTAGGAGTATTGCAAAGCTTACTACCTAAAAACTAAAGCAGAACAGCGTTGAAGTCCTCATGGAGATGCTGCATGCCTCCCGTTTTGTAAGGCTATTCTGGACCTTACTTCGAGGAAAGTGCTCCCTTTGACTTTCACTTTAGTTATAGAGCAGAGCAGGGTGAGCTTCCAACTAGGAACTGGAAGCACAAGGTTTCTTTCGGGAAAACTCATTTTCCTCGCAGAAGCAGGCAGGCAGTGACTAAATCCCTGGCAACAACAATGCTTTTCAGGTATCTTCGAGGCCGCATGAACGGAGCTTTCCTAATGAGAAAACAAGCCTGGTGCCATCAGTCTCCAATTTCTAGGTTGACACGCAGCATACACGGAGGACCAGAGCTTCCTGGCTCTCTGCAGTTTTCTGTTACCGAAACGGGTGCTGAAGGAAGGTTCCTAGGAGTCTTGGAAAGCTTACTACCGCTAAACTAAAGAAGAACAGCGATGAAGGCCTCATGGAACTGCTGCATGCCTCCCGCTTTGCAAGGATAATCAGGGCCTTACTTGGATGTTGGTGCTCACGTTGACTCTCACTTTTGGTATAGAGGAGCGCAGGTTGAGCTTCCAACTTGGAACTGGAAGCACAAAGTTTCTTTCCAGAAAACTCATTTTCTTCTCTGAGCCATGCCGGCAGTAACTAAAAGCACCGTAACAACAGTGCTTTTCTGGTAGCTTCGAGACTGCATGAGTGGAGCTTTCAAAATGGGAAAGCAAGATCTGTGTCTCAGTCTCACATTTCCAGATTGACACGCAGCATAAGGACATGTTGATGTTAACAAGTCAAAAGAGATTCACGATACCCAGTGGGGCTTTCCCTGATTCAACTTTTTTCTACGACAGCTTATCTGCCTGCAGCAAAGTGCCTAAACAAAGGATGCGTGAGGGAGACAGGTGCCTGTGCTTCTTCCAAAGACCTGCAGTGTTACACCAAGAACAGTGCTTAAATTGTACTTGGATGCAAGCCGACCACCTCCTTCAGGATGAGTGACTCTAAGTGTAAAAGGTGAAAAGGGATTCGAAGCAGAGTGTTTTTCTCAATAGAGTTCAGCTAGGGGAATGAGGTTACATCCATTGCATGGAGGACAGTCTAGAAGTGTGATCCTGAATCCTGTGTAGAGCTGAGGTCATCTGGCTCTCCCAGGGAGGAGTGCAGTGTGTTGCCTTTCTCTAGCCAACACTGAGGTGTTCCAAAAGGCCTACGGGGCAGAAGTTGCTTAGCTGGCCCTGAGCTTCTTGGCTCTACTCAGTATACTGGTACTGAAACGGTTTCTAAAGCAAGGTCCCTAGGAGTCTGGGAAAGCTTACGACGGTGAAACTAAAGCAGAACAGTGAAGAAGGCCTCATGGAGCTGCTCCATGCCTCCCGGTTGGCAAGGGAAATTAGGGCCTTCCTTCGAGGCTAGGGCTCACGTTGACTTTGACTTTAGGTATAGAGCAGAGCAGGGTGAGCTTCCAACTAGGAACTGGAAGCACAAGTTTCTTACGGGATAACTCAGTATCTTCTCAGAGACAGGCCGGCAGTGACTACAACTCTGGCAACAGCAATGCTTTTCAGGTATCTTCGTGGCCACATGAACGGAGCTTTCATAATGGGCAAACAGGCCTTGTGCCCCAGTCTCCATTTTGTAGGTTGACACGCAGCGTACTCCCTGAACCAGGGCTTCCTGGCTCTAGGCAATTTTCTGATATCGAAACAGGTGCTGAAGCAGGGTCTTTAGGAGTCTTGGAAAGCTTATTACAGTTAAACTAAAGCAGAACAGCGTTGAAAGCCTCAGGGAACTGCTGCTTGCCTCCCGGTTTGTAAGGCTATTCAGGGCCTTACATAGAGGCTGGCGCTCCCTTGACTTTAACTTTAGTTACCGTGCAGAGCAAGGGGAGCTTCCAACTAGGAACTGGAAGCACAAGGTTTCATATGGGAAAACTCAATATCTTATCAGAACTATGCATGCAGTGACTAAAACCCCAGCAACAACAAAGCCTTTCAGGAATCTTCGAGGCCGCATAAACGGTGCTTTCATAATGGGCAAACAAGCCTTGTGCCATCAGTCTTCAATATGTAGGTTGATACGCAGCATTCACGCAGGACGAAAGCTTCCTGGCTCTAAGCAGTTTTCTGATACCGAAACGGGTGCTTAAGCAGGTCTCTAGGAGTATTGGAAAGCTTACTACCTAAAAACTAAAGCAGAGCAGCGTTGAAGACCCCATGGAGATGCTGCATGCCTCCCGTTTTGTAAGGCTATTCGGGACCCTACTTCGAGGCAAGTGCTCCCCTTGACTTTCACTTTAGTTATAGAGCAGAGCAGGGTGAGCTTCCAACTAGGAACTGGAAGCACAAGGTTTCTTTCGGGAAAACTCATTTTCCTCGCAGAAGCAGGCAGGCAGTGACTAAATCCCTGGCAACAACAATGCTTTTCAGGTATCTTCGAGGTCGCATGAACGGAGCTTTCCTAATGAGAAAACAAGCCTTGTGCCATCAGTCTCCAATTTCTAGGTTGACACGCAGCATACACGGAGGACCAGAGCTTCCTGGCTCTCTGCAGTGTTCTGTTACCGAAACGGGTGCTGAAGGAAGGTTCCTAGGAGTCTTGGAAAGCTTACTACCGCTAAACTAAAGAAGAACAGCGATGAAGGCCTCATGGAACTGCTGCATGCTTCCTGCTTTGCAAGGATAATCAGGGCCTTACTTGGAGGTTGGTGCTCACGTTGACTCTCACTTTTGGTATAGAGGAGCGCAGGTTGAGCTTCCAACTTGGAACTGGAAGCACAAAGTTTCTTTCCAGAAAACTCATTTTCTTCTCTGAGCCATACCGGCAGTAACAAAAGCACCGTAACAACAGTGCTTTTCTGGTAGCTTCGAGACTGCATGAGTGGAGCTTTCAAAATAGGAAAGCAAGATCTGTGTCTCAGTCTCACATTTCCAGATTGACACGCAGCCTAAGGACATGTTGATGTTAACAAGTCAAAAGAGATTCACGATACCCAGTGGGGCTTTCCCTGATTCAACTTTTTTCTACGACAGCTTATCTGCCTGCAGCAAAGTGCCTAAACAAAGGATGCCTGAGGGAGACAGGTGCCTCTGCTTCTTCCAAAGACCTGCAGTGTTAAACCAAGAACAGTGCTTAAATTGTACTTGGATGTAAGCCGACCACCTCCTTGAGGATGCGTGACTCTAAGTGTTAAAGGTGAAAAGGGATTCGAAGCAGAGTGTTTTTCTCAATAGAGTTCAGCTAGGGGAATGAGGTTACATCCATTGCATGGAGGACAGTCTAGAAGTGTGATCCTGAATCCTGTGTAGAGCTGAGGTCATCTGGCTCTCCCAGGGAGGAGTGCAGTGTGTTGCCTTTCTCTAGCCAACACTGAGGTGTTCCAAAAGGCCTACGGGGCAGAAGTTGCTTAGCTGGCCCTGAGCTTCTTGGCTCTACTCAGTATACTGGTACTGAAACGATTTCTAAAGCAAGGTCCCTAGGAGTCTGGGAAAGCTTACTACGGTGAAACTAAAGCAGGTCAGTGAAGAAGGCCTCATGGAGCTGCTCCATGCCTCCCGTTTGGCAAGGGAAATCAGGGCCTTCCTTCGAGGCTAGGGCTCACGTTGACTTTGACTTTAGGTATATAGCACAGCAGGGTGAGCTTCCAACTAGGAACTGGAAGCACAAGTTTCTTACGGGATAACTCAGTATCTTCTCAGAAACAGGCCGGCAGTGACTACAACTCTGGCAACAGCAATGCTTTTCAGGTATCTTCGTGGCCACATGAACGGAGCTTTCATAATGGGCAAACAGGCCTTGTGCCCCAGTCTCCATTTTGTAGGTTGACACGCAGCGTACTCCCTGAACCAGGGCTTCCTGGCTCTAGGCAATTTTCTGATATCGAAACAGGTGCTGAAGCAGGGTCTTTAGGAGTCTTGGAAAGCTTATTACAGTTATACTAAAGCAGAACAGCGTTGAAAGCCTCAGGGAACTGCTGCTTGCCTCCCGGTTTGTAAGGCTATTCAGGGCCTTACATAGAGGCTGGCGCTCCCTTGACTTTAACTTTAGTTACAGTGCAGAGCAAGGGGACCTTCCAACTAGGAACTGGAAGCACAAGGTTTCTTATGGGAAAACTCAATATCTTATCAGAACTATGCATGCTTTGACTAAAACCCCGGCAACAACAAAGCCTTTCAGGAATCTTCGAGGCCGCATAAACGGTGCTTTCATAATGGGCAAACAAGCCTTGTGCCATCAGTCTTCAATATGTAAGTTGATACGCAGCATTCACGCAGGACGAAAGTTTCCTGGCTCTAGGCAGTTTTCTGATACCGAAACGGGTGCTGAAGCCAGGTCTCTAGGTGTATTGGAAAGCTTACTACCGTAAAACTAAAGCAGAGCAGAGTTGAAGTCCTCATGGAGATGCTGCATGCCTCCCGTTTTGTAAGGCTATTCAGGGCCTTACTTCGAGGCAAGTGCTCCCCTTGACTTTCACTTTAGTTATAGAGCAGAGCAGGGTGAGCTTCCAACTAGGAACTGGAAGCACAAGGTTTCTTTCGGGAAAACTCATTTTCCTCGCAGAAGCAGGCAGGCAGTGACTAAATCCCTGGCAACAACAATGCTTTTCAGGTATCTTCGAGGCCGCAAGAACGGAGCTTTCCTAATGAGAAAACAAGCCTTGTGCCATCAGTCTCCAATTTCTAGGTTGACACGCAGCATACACGGAGGACCAGAGCTTCCTGGCTCTCTGCGGTGTTCTGTTACCGAAACGGGTGCTGAAGGAAGGTTCCTAGGAGTCTTGGAAAGCTTACTACCGCTAAATTAAAGAAGAACAGCGATGAAGGCCTCATGGAACTGCTGCATGCCTCCCGCGTTGCGAGGATAATCAGGGCCTTACTTGGAGGTTGGTGCTCACGTTGACTCTCACTTTTGGTATAGAGGAGCGCAGGTTGAGCTTCCAACTTGGAACTGGAAGCACAAAGTTTCTTTCCAGAAAACTCATTTTCTTCTCTGAGCCATGCCGGCAGTAACTCAAAGCACCGTAACAACAGTGCTTTTCTGGTAGCTTGGAGACTGCATGAGTGGAGCTTTCAAAATGGGAAAGCAAGATCTGTGTCTCAGTCTCACATTTCCAGATTGACACGCAGCATAAGGACATGTTGATGTTAACAAGTCAAAAGAGATTCAGGATACACAGTGGGGCTTTCCCTGATTCAACTTTTTTCTACGACAGCTTATCTGCCTGCAGCAACGTGCCTAAACAAAGGATGCGTGAGGGAGACAGGTGCCTGTGCTTCTTCCAAAGACCTGCAGTGTTACACCAAGAACAGTGCTTAAATTGTACTTGGATGCAAGCCGACCACCTCCTTGAGGATGCGTGACTCTAAGTGCAAACGGTGAAAAGGGATTCGAAGCAGAGTGTTTTTCTCAATAGAGTTCAGCTAGGGAAATGAGGTTACATCCATTGCATGGAGGACAGTCTAGGAGTGTGTTCCTGAATCCTGTGTAGAGCTGAGGTCATCTGGCTCTCCCAGGGAGGAGTGCAGTGTGTTGCCTTTCTCTAGCCAACAATGAGGTGTTCCAAAAGGCCTACGGGGCAGAAGTTGCTTAGCTGGCCCTGAGCTTCTTGGCTGTACTCAGTATACTGGTACTGAAACGGTTTCGAAAGCAAGGTCCCTAGGAGTCTTGAAAAGCTTACTACGGTGAAACTAAAGCAGAACAGTGAAGAAGGCCTCATGGAGCTGCTCCATGCCTCCAATTTGGCAAGGCAAATCAGGGCCTTCCTTCGAGGCTAGGGCTCACGTTGACTTTGACTTTAGGTATAGAGCAGAGCAGGGTGAGCTTCCAACTAGGAACTGGAAGCACAAGGTTTCTTATGGGATAACTCAATATCTTCTCAGAAACATGCCGGCAGTGACTACAACTCTGGCAACAGCAATGCTTTCCAGGTATATTCGAGGCCACATGAACGGAGCTTTCAGAATGGGCAAACAGGCCTTGTGCCATCAGTCTCCAATTTCTATGTTGACACGCAGCATACTCGCTGAACCAGGGCTTCCTGGCTCTAGGCAATTTTCTGATATCGAAACGGGTGCTGAAGCAGGGTCTTTAGGAGTCTTGGAAAGCTTACTACCGTTAAACTAAAGCAGAACAGCGTTGAAAGCCTCAGGGAACGGCTGCATGCCTCCCGTTTTGTAAGGATATTCAGGGCCTTACCTAGAGGCTGGCGCTCCCTTGACTTTAACTTTAGTTACAGTGCAGAGCAAGGGGACCTTCCAACTAGGAACTGGAAGCCAAGGTTTCTTATGGGAAAACAATATCTTATCAGAACTATGCATGCTTTGACTAAAACCCCGGCAACAACAAAGCCTTTCAGGAATCTTCGAGGCCGCATAAACGGTGCTTTCATAATGGGCAAACAAGCCTTGAGCCATCAGTCTTCAATATGTAAGTTGATACGCAGCATTCACGCAGGACGAAAGTTTCCTGGCTCTAGGCAGTTTTCTGATACCGAAACGGGTGCTGAAGACAGGTCTCTAGGAGTATTGGAAAGCTTACTACCGTTAAACTAAAGCAGAACAGCGTTGAAAGCCTCAGGGAACTGCTGCATGCCTCCCGTTTTGTAAGGATATTCAGGGCCTTACATAGAGGCTGGCGCTCCCTTGACTTTAACTTTAGTTACAGTGCAGAGCAAGGGGAGCTTCCAACTAGGAACTGGAAGCACAAGGTTTCATATGGGAAAACTCAATATCTTATCAGAACTATGCATGCAGTGACTAAAACCCCGGCAACAACAAAGCCTTTCAGGAATCTTCGAGGCCGCATAAACGGTGCTTTCATAATGGGCAAACAAGCCTTGTGCCATCAGTCTTCAATATGTAAGTTGATACGCAGCATTCACGCAGGACGAAAGTTTCCTGGCTCTAGGCAGTTTTCTGATACCGAAACGGGTGCTGAAGCCAGGTCTCTAGGAGTATTGGAAAGCTTAGTACCGTAAAACTAAAGCAGAGCAGCGTTGAAGTCCTCATGGAGATGCTGCATGCCTCCCGTTTTGTAAGGCTATTCAGGGCCTTACTTCGAGGCAAGTGCTCCCCTTGACTTTCACTTTAGTTATAGAGCAGAGCAGGGTGAGCTTCCAACTAGGAACTGGAAGCACAAGGTTTCTTTCGGGAAAACTCATTTTCCTCGCAGAAGCAGGCAGGCAGTGACTAAATCCCTGGCAACAACAATGCTTTTCAGGTATCTTCGAGGCCGCATGAACGGAGCTTTCCTAATGAGAAAACAAGCCTTGTGCCATCAGTCTCCAATTTCTAGGTTGACACGCAGCATACACGGAGGACCAGAGCTTCCTGGCTCTCTGCGGTGTTCTGTTACCGAAACGGGTGCTGAAGGAAGGTTCCTAGGAGTCTTGGAAAGCTTACTACCGCTAAATTAAAGAAGAACAGCGATGAAGGCCTCATGGAACTGGTGCATGCCTCCCGCTTTGCAAGGATAATCAGGGCCTTACTTGGAGGTTGGTGCTCACGTTGACTCTCACTTTTGGTATAGAGGAGCGCAGGTTGAGCTTCCATCTTGGAACTGGAAGCACAAAGTTTCTTTCCAGAAAACTCATTTTCTTCTCTGAGCCATGCCGGCAGTAACTCAAAGCACCGTAACAACAGTGCTTTTCTGGTAGCTTGGAGACTGCATGAGTGGAGCTTTCAAAATGGGAAAGCAAGATCTGTGTCTCAGTCTCACATTTCCAGATTGACACGCAGCATAAGGACATGTTGATGTTAACAAGTCAAAAGAGATTCAGGATACACAGTGGGGCTTTCCCTGATTCAACTTTTTTCTACGACAGCTTATCTGCCTGCAGCAACGTGCCTAAACAAAGGATGCGTGAGGGAGACAGGTGCCTGTGCTTCTTCCAAAGACCTGCAGTGTTACACCAAGAACAGTGCTTAAATTGTACTTGGATGCAAGCCGACCACGTCCTTGAGGATGCGTGACTCTAAGTGCAAACAGTGAAAAGGGATTCGAAGCAGAGTGTTTTTCTCAATAGAGTTCAGCTAGGGAAATGAGGTTACATCCATTGCATGGAGGACAGTCTAGGAGTGTGTTCCTGAATCCTGTGTAGAGCTGAGGTCATCTGGCTCTCCCAGGGAGGACTGCAGTGTGTTGCCTTTCTCTAGCCAACAATGAGGTGTTCCAAAAGGCCTACGGGGCAGAAGTTGCTTAGCTGGCCCTGAGCTTCTTGGCTGTACTCAGTATACTGGTACTGAAACGGTTTCTAAAGCAAGGTCCCTAGGAGTCTTGAAAAGCTTACTACGGTGAAACTAAAGCAGAACAGTGAAGAAGGCCTCATGGATCTGCTTCATGCCTCCAATTTGGCAAGGCAAATCAGGGCCTTCCTTCGAGGCTAGGGCTCACGTTGACTTTGACTTTAGGTATAGAGCAGAGCAGGGTGAGCTTCCAACTAGGAACTGGAAGCACAAGGTTTCTTATGGGATAACTCAATATCTTCTCAGAAACATGCCGGCAGTGACTACAACTCTGGCAACAGCAATGCTTTCCAGGTATATTCGAGGCCACATGAACGGAGCTTTCAGAATGGGCAAACAGGCCTTGTGCCATCAGTCTCCAATTTCTAGGTTGACACGCAGCATACTCGCTGAACCAGGGCTTCCTGGCTCTAGGCAATTTTCTGATATCTAAACGGGTGCTGAAGCAGGGTCTTTAGGAGTCTTGGAAAGCTTACTACCGTTAAACTAAAGCAGAACAGCGTTGAAAGCCTCAGGGAACTGCTGCATGCCTCCCGTTTTGTAAGGATATTCAGGGCCTTACCTAGAGGCTGGCGCTCCCTTGACTTTAACTTTAGTTACAGTGCAGAGCAAGGGGAGCTTCCAACTAGGAACTGGAAGCACAAGGTTTCTTACTGGATAACTCAATCTCTTCTCAGAAACATGCCGTCAGTGACTACAACTCTGGCAACAGCAATGCTTTTCAGGTATATTCGAGGCCACATGAACGGAGCTTTCATAATGGGCAAACAGGCCTTGTGCCATCAGTCTCCAATTTCTAGGTTGACACGCAGCATACTCGCTGAACCAGGGCTTCCTGGCTCTAGGCAATTTTCTGATATCGAAACGGGTGCTGAAGCAGGGTCTTTAGGAGTCTTGTAAACTTACTACCATTAAACTAAAGCAGAACAGCGTTGAAAGCCTCAGGGAACTGCTGCATGCCTCCCGTTTTGTAAGGATATTCAGGGCCTTACATAGAGGCTGGCGCTCCCTTGACTTTAACTTTAGTTACAGTGCAGAGCAAGGGGAGCTTCCAACTAGGAACTGGAAGCACAAGGTTTCTTATGGGAAAACTCAATATCTTATCAGAACTATGCATGCAGTGACTAAAACCCCAGCAACAACAAAGCCTTTCAGGAATCTTCGAGGCCGCATAAATGGTGCTTTCATAATGGGCAAACAAGCCTTGTGCCATCAGTCTTCAATATGTAAGTTGATACGCAGCATTCACGTAGGACGAAAGCTTCCTGGCTCTAGGCAGTTTTCTGATACCGAAACGGGTGCTGAAGCAGGGTCTTTAGGAGACTTAGAAAGCTTACTACCGTTAAACTAAAGCAGAACAGCGTTGAAAGCCTCAGGGAACTGCTGCATGCCTCCCGTTTTGTAAGGATATTCAGGGCCTTACATAGAGGCTGGCGCTCCCTTGACTTTAACTTTAGTTACAGTGCAGAGCAAGGGGAGCTTCCAACTAGGAACTGGAAGCACAAGGTTTCTTATGGGAAAACTCAATATCTTATCAGAACTATGCATGCAGTGACTAAAACCCCAGCAACAACAAAGCCTTTCAGGAATATTCGAGGCCGCATAAACGGTGCTTTCAGAATGGGCAAACAAGCCTTGTGCCATCAGTCTTCAATATGTAAGTTGATACGCAGCATTCACGCAGGACGAAAGCTTCCTGGCTCTAGGCAGTTTTCTGATACCGAAACGGGTGCTGAAGCCAGGTCTCTAGGAGTATTGCAAAGCTTACTACCTAAAAACTAAAGCAGAGCAGCGTTGAAGTCCTCATGGAGATGCTGCATGCCTCCCGTTTTGTAAGGCTATTCTGGACCTTACTTCGAGGAAAGTGCTCCCTTTGACTTTCACTTTAGTTATAGAGCAGAGCAGGGTGAGCTTCCAACTAGGAACTGGAAGCACAAGGTTTCTTTCGGGAAAACTCATTTTCCTCGCAGAAGCAGGCAGGCAGTGACTAAATCCCTGGCAACAACAATGCTTTTCAGGTATCTTCGAGGCCGCATGAACGGAGCTTTCCTAATGAGAAAACAAGCCTGGTGCCATCAGTCTCCAATTTCTAGGTTGACACGCAGCATACACGGAGGACCAGAGCTTCCTGGCTCTCTGCAGTTTTCTGTTACCGAAACGGGTGCTGAAGGAAGGTTCCTAGGAGTCTTGGAAAGCTTACTACCGCTAAACTAAAGAAGAACAGCGATGAAGGCCTCATGGAACTGCTGCATGCCTCCCGCTTTGCAAGGATAATCAGGGCCTTACTTGGATGTTGGTGCTCACGTTGACTCTCACTTTTGGTATAGAGGAGCGCAGGTTGAGCTTCCAACTTGGAACTGGAAGCACAAAGTTTCTTTCCAGAAAACTCATTTTCTTCTCTGAGCCATGCCGGCAGTAACTAAAAGCACCGTAACAACAGTGCTTTTCTGGTAGCTTCGAGACTGCATGAGTGGAGCTTTCAAAATGGGAAAGCAAGATCTGTGTCTCAGTCTCACATTTCCAGATTGACACGCAGCATAAGGACATGTTGATGTTAACAAGTCAAAAGAGATTCACGATACCCAGTGGGGCTTTCCCTGATTCAACTTTTTTCTACGACAGCTTATCTGCCTGCAGCAAAGTGCCTAAACAAAGGATGCGTGAGGGAGACAGGTGCCTGTGCTTCTTCCAAAGACCTGCAGTGTTACACCAAGAATAGTGCTTAAATTGTACTTGGATGCAAGCCGACCACCTCCTTCAGGATGAGTGACTCTAAGTGTAAAAGGTGAAAAGGGATTCGAAGCAGAGTGTTTTTCTCAATAGAGTTCAGCTAGGGGAATGAGGTTACATCCATTGCCTGGAGGACAGTCTAGGAGTGTGTTCCTGAATCCTGTGTAGAGCTGAGGTCACCTGGCTCTCCCAGGGAGGAGTGCAGTGTGTTTCCTTTCTCTAGCCAACAATGAGGTGTTCCAAAAGGCCTACGGGGCAGAAGTTGCTTAGCTGGCCCTGAGCTTCTTGGCTGTACTCAGTATACTGGTACTGAAACGGTTTCTAAAGCAAGGTCCCTAGGAGTCTGGGAAAGCTTACGACGGTGAAACTAAAGCAGAACAGTGAAGAAGGCCTCATGGAGCTGCTCCATGCCTCCCGTTTGGCAAGGGAAATTAGGGCCTTCCTTCGAGGCTAGGGCTCACGTTGACTTTGACTTTAGGTATAGAGCAGAGCAGGGTGAGCTTCCAACTAGGAACTGGAAGCACAAGTTTCTTACGGGATAACTCAGTATCTTCTCAGAAACATGCCGGCAGTGACTACAACTCTGGCAACAGCAATGCTTTTCAGGTATCTTCGTGGCCACATGAACGGAGCTTTCATAATGGGCAAACAGGCCTTGTGCCCCAGTCTCCAATTTCTAGGTTGACACGCAGCATACTCCCTGAACCAGGGCTTCCTGGCTCTAGGCAATTTTCTGATATCGAAACAGGTGCTGAAGCAGGGTCTTTAGGAGTCTTGGAAATCTTATTACCGTTAAACTAAAGCAGAACAGCGTTGAAAGCCTCAGGGAACTGCTGCTTGCGTCCCGTTTTGTAAGGCTATTCAGGGCCTTACATAGAGGCTGGCGCTCCCTTGACTTTAACTTTAGTTACAGTGCAGAGCAAGGGGAGCTTCCAACTAGGAACTGGAAGCACAAGGTTTCATATGGGAAAACTCAATATCTTATCAGAACTATGCATGCAGTGACTAAAACCCCGGCAACAACAAAGCCTTTCAGGAATCTTCGAGGCCGCATAAACGGTGCTTTCATAATGGGCAAACAAGCCTTGTGCCATCAGTCTTCAATATGTAAGTTGATACGCAGCATTCACGCAGGACGAAAGTTTCCTGGCTCTAGGCAGTTTTCTGATACCGAAACGGGTGCTGAAGCCAGGTCTCTAGGAGTATTGGAAAGCTTACTACCGTAAAACTAAAGCAGAGCAGCGTTGAAGTCCTCATGGAGATGCTGCATGCCTCCCGTTTTGTAAGGCTATTCAGGGCCTTACTTCGAGGCAAGTGCTCCCCTTGACTTTCACTTTAGTTATAGAGCAGAGCAGGGTGAGCTTCCAACTAGGAACTGGAAGCACAAGGTTTCTTTCGGGAAAACTCATTTTCCTCGCAGAAGCAGGCAGGCAGTGACTAAATCCCTGGCAACAACAATGCTTTTCAGGTATCTTCGAGGCCGCATGAACGGAGCTTTCCTAATGAGAAAACAAGCCTTGTGCCATCAGTCTCCAATTTCTAGGTTGACACGCAGCATACACGGAGGACCAGAGCTTCCTGGCTCTCTGCGGTGTTCTGTTACCGAAACGGGTGCTGAAGGAAGGTTCCTAGGAGTCTTGGAAAGCTTACTACCGCTAAATTAAAGAAGAACAGCGATGAAGGCCTCATGGAACTGGTGCATGCCTCCCGCTTTGCAAGGATAATCAGGGCCTTACTTGGAGGTTGGTGCTCACGTTGACTCTCACTTTTGGTATAGAGGAGCGCAGGTTGAGCTTCCATCTTGGAACTGGAAGCACAAAGTTTCTTTCCAGAAAACTCATTTTCTTCTCTGAGCCATGCCGGCAGTAACTCAAAGCACCGTAACAACAGTGCTTTTCTGGTAGCTTGGAGACTGCATGAGTGGAGCTTTCAAAATGGGAAAGCAAGATCTGTGTCTCAGTCTCACATTTCCAGATTGACACGCAGCATAAGGACATGTTGATGTTAACAAGTCAAAAGAGATTCAGGATACACAGTGGGGCTTTCCCTGATTCAACTTTTTTCTACGACAGCTTATCTGCCTGCAGCAACGTGCCTAAACAAAGGATGCGTGAGGGAGACAGGTGCCTGTGCTTCTTCCAAAGACCTGCAGTGTTACACCAAGAACAGTGCTTAAATTGTACTTGGATGTAAGCCGACCACCTCCTTGAGGATGCGTGACTCTAAGTGTAAAAGGTGAAAAGGGATTCGAAGCAGAGTGTTTTTCTCAATAGAGTTCAGCTAGTGGAATGAGGTTACATCCATTGCATGGAGGACAGTCTAGAAGTGTGATCCTGAATCCTGTGTAGAGCTGAGGTCATCTGGCTCTCCCAGGGAGGAGTGCAGTGTGTTGCCTTTCTCTAGCCAACACTGAGGTGTTCCAAAAGGCCTACGGGGCAGAAGTTGCTTAGCTGGCCCTGAGCTTCTTGGCTCTACTCAGTATACTGGTACTGAAACGATTTCTAAAGCAAGGTCCCTAGGAGTCTGGAAAGCTTACTACGGTGAAACTAAAGCAGGTCAGTGAAGAAGGCCTCATGGAGCTGCTCCATGCCTCCCGTTTGGCAAGGGAAATCAGGGCCTTCCTTCGAGGCTAGGGCTCACGTTGACTTTGACTTTAGGTATAGAGCAGAGCAGGGTGAGCTTCCAACTAGGAACTGGAAGCACAAGTTTCTTACGGGATAACTCAATATCTTCTCAGAAACATGCCGGCAGTGACTACAACTCTGGCAACAGCAATGCTTTTCAGGTATCTTCGTGGCCACATGAACGGAGCTTTCATAATGGGCAAACAGGCCTTGTGCCCCAGTCTCCAATTTCTAGGTTGACACGCAGCATACTCCCTGAACCAGGGCTTCCTGGCTCTAGGCAATTTTCTGATATCGAAAGAGGTGCTGAAGCAGGGTCTTTAGGAGTCTTGGAAAGCTTATTACCGTTAAACTAAAGCAGAACAGCGTTGAAAGCCTCAGGGAACTGCTGCTTGCCTCCCGTTTTGTAAGGCTATTCAGGGCCTTACATAGAGGCTGGCGCTCCCTTGACTTTAACTTTAGTTACCGTGCAGAGCAAGGGGAGCTTCTAACTAGGAACTGGAAGCACAAGGTTTCATATGGGAAAACTCAATATCTTATCAGAACTATGCATGCAGTGACTAAAACCCCGGCAACAACAAAGCCTTTCAGGAATCTTCGAGGCCGCATAAACGGTGCTTTCATAATGGGCAAACAAGCCTTGTGCCATCAGTCTTCAATATGTAAGTTGATACGCAGCATTCACGCAGGACGAAAGTTTCCTGGCTCTAGGCAGTTTTCTGATACCGAAACGGGTGCTGAAGCCAGGTCTCTAGGAGTATTGGAAAGCTTACTACCGTAAAACTAAAGCAGAGCAGCGTTGAAGTCCTCATGGAGATGCTGCATGCCTCCCGTTTTGTAAGGCTATTCTGGACCTTACTTCGAGGAAAGTGCTCCCTTTGACTTTCACTTTAGTTATAGAGCAGAGCAGGGTGAGCTTCCAACTAGGAACTGGAAGCACAAGGTTTCTTTCGGGAAAACTCATTTTCCTCGCAGAAGCAGGCAGGCAGTGACTAAATCCCTGGCAACAACAATGCTTTTCAGGTATCTTCGAGGCCGCATGAACGGAGCTTTCCTAATGAGAAAACAAGCCTGGTGCCATCAGTCTCCAATTTCTAGGTTGACACGCAGCATACACGGAGGACCAGAGCTTCCTGGCTCTCTGCAGTTTTCTGTTACCGAAACGGGTGCTGAAGGAAGGTTCCTAGGAGTCTTGGAAAGCTTACTACCGCTAAACTAAAGAAGAACAGCGATGAAGGCCTCATGGAACTGCTGCATGCCTCCCGCTTTGCAAGGATAATCAGGGCCTTACTTGGATGTTGGTGCTCACGTTGACTCTCACTTTTGGTATAGAGGAGCGCAGGTTGAGCTTCCAACTTGGAACTGGAAGCACAAAGTTTCTTTCCAGAAAACTCATTTTCTTCTCTGAGTCATGCCGGCAGTAACTAAAAGCACCGTAACAACAGTGCTTTTCTGGTAGCTTCGAGACTGCATGAGTGGAGCTTTCAAAATGGGAAAGCAAGATCTGTGTCTCAGTCTCACATTTCCAGATTGACACGCAGCATAAGGACATGTTGATGTTAACAAGTCAAAAGAGATTCACGATACCCAGTGGGGCTTTCCCTGATTCAACTTTTTTCTACGACAGCTTATCTGCCTGCAGCAAAGTGCCTAAACAAAGGATGCCTGAGGGAGACAGGTGCCTGTGCTTCTTCCAAAGACCTGCAGTGTTACACCAAGAATAGTGCTTAAATTGTACTTGGATGCAAGCCGACCACCTCCTTCAGGATGAGTGACTCTAAGTGTAAAAGGTGAAAAGGGATTCGAAGCAGAGTGTTTTTCTCAATAGAGTTCAGCTAGGGGAATGAGGTTACATCCATTGCATGGAGGACAGTCTAGAAGTGTGATCCTGAATCCTGTGTAGAGCTGAGGTCATCTGGCTCTCCCAGGGAGGAGTGCAGTGTGTTGCCTTTCTCTAGCCAACACTGAGGTGTTCCAAAAGGCCTACGGGGCAGAAGTTGCTTAGCTGGCCCTGAGCTTCTTGGCTCTACTCAGTATACTGGTACTGAAACGGTTTCTAAAGCAAGGTCCCTAGGAGTCTGGGAAAGCTTACGACGGTGAAACTAAAGCAGAACAGTGAAGAAGGCCTCATGGAGCTGCTCCATGCCTCCCGTTTGGCAAGGGAAATTAGGGCCTTCCTTCGAGGCTAGGGCTCACGTTGACTTTGACTTTAGGTATAGAGCAGAGCAGGGTGAGCTTCCAACTAGGAACTGGAAGCACAAGTTTCTTACGGGATAACTCAGTATCTTCTCAGAAACAGGCCGGCAGTGACTACAACTCTGGCAACAGCAATGCTTTTCAGGTATCTTCGTGGCCACATGAACGGAGCTTTCATAATGGGCAAACAGGCCTTGTGCCCCAGTCTCCATTTTGTAGGTTGACACGCAGCGTACTCCCTGAACCAGGGCTTCCTGGCTCTAGGCAATTTTCTGATATCGAAACAGGTGCTGAAGCAGGGTCTTTAGGAGTCTTGGAAAGCTTATTACAGTTAAACTAAAGCAGAACAGCGTTGAAAGCCTCAGGGAACTGCTGCTTGCCTCCCGGTTTGTAAGGCTATTCAGGGCCTTACATAGAGGCTGGCGCTCCCTTGACTTTAACTTTAGTTACCGTGCAGAGTAAGGGGAGCTTCCAACTAGGAACTGGAAGCACAAGGTTTCATATGGGAAAACTCAATATCTTATCAGAACTATGCATGCAGTGACTAAAACCCCAGCAACAACAAAGCCTTTCAGGAATCTTCGAGGCCGCATAAACGGTGCTTTCATAATGGGCAAACAAGCCTTGTGCCATCAGTCTTCAATATGTAGGTTGATACGCAGCATTCACGCAGGACGAAAGCTTCCTGGCTCTAAGCAGTTTTCTGATACCGAAACGGGTGCTTAAGCAAGGTCTCTAGGAGTATTGGAAAGCTTACTACCTAAAAACTAAAGCAGAGCAGCGTTGAAGACCCCATGGAGATGCTGCATGCCTCCCGTTTTGTAAGGCTATTCGGGACCTTACTTCGAGGCAAGTGCTCCCCTTGACTTTCACTTTAGTTATAGAGCAGAGCAGGGTGAGCTTCCAACTAGGAACTGGAAGCACAAGGTTTCTTTCGGGAAAACTCATTTTCCTCGCAGAAGCAGGCAGGCAGTGACTAAATCCCTGGCAACAACAATGCTTTTCAGGTATCTTCGAGGTCGCATGAACGGAGCTTTCCTAATGAGAAAACAAGCCTTGTGCCATCAGTCTCCAATTTCTAGGTTGACACGCAGCATACACGGAGGACCAGAGCTTCCTGGCTCTCTGCAGTGTTCTGTTACCGAAACGGGTGCTGAAGGAAGGTTCCTAGGAGTCTTGGAAAGCTTACTACCGCTAAACTAAAGAAGAACAGCGATGAAGGCCTCATGGAACTGCTGCATGCTTCCTGCTTTGCAAGGATAATCAGGGCCTTACTTGGAGGTTGGTGCTCACGTTGACTCTCACTTTTGGTATAGAGGAGCGCAGGTTGAGCTTCCAACTTGGAACTGGAAGCACAAAGTTTCTTTCCAGAAAACTCATTTTCTTCTCTGAGCCATGCCGGCAGTAACAAAAGCACCGTAACAACAGTGCTTTTCTGGTAGCTTCGAGACTGCATGAGTGGAGCTTTCAAAATAGGAAAGCAAGATCTGTGTCTCAGTCTCACATTTCCAGATTGACACGCAGCCTAAGGACATGTTGATGTTAACAAGTCAAAAGAGATTCACGATACCCAGTGGGGCTTTCCCTGATTCAACTTTTTTCTACGACAGCTTATCTGCCTGCAGCAAAGTGCCTAAACAAAGGATGCCTGAGGGAGACAGGTGCCTCTGCTTCTTCCAAAGACCTGCAGTGTTAAACCAAGAACAGTGCTTAAATTGTACTTGGATGTAAGCCGACCACCTCCTTGAGGATGCGTGACTCTAAGTGTTAAAGGTGAAAAGGGATTCGAAGCAGAGTGTTTTTCTCAATAGAGTTCAGCTAGGGGAATGAGGTTACATCCATTGCATGGAGGACAGTCTAGAAGTGTGATCCTGAATCCTGTGTAGAGCTGAGGTCATCTGGCTCTCCCAGGGAGGAGTGCAGTGTGTTGCCTTTCTCTAGCCAACACTGAGGTGTTCCAAAAGGCCTACGGGGCAGAAGTTGCTTAGCTGGCCCTGAGCTTCTTGGCTCTACTCAGTATACTGGTACTGAAACGATTTCTAAAGCAAGGTCCCTAGGAGTCTGGAAAGCTTACTACGGTGAAACTAAAGCAGGTCAGTGAAGAAGGCCTCATGGAGCTGCTCCATGCCTCCCGTTTGGCAAGGGAAATCAGGGCCTTCCTTCGAGGCTAGGGCTCACGTTGACTTTGACTTTAGGTATAGAGCAGAGCAGGGTGAGCTTCCAACTAGGAACTGGAAGCACAAGTTTCTTACGGGATAACTCAATATCTTCTCAGAAACATGCCGGCAGTGACTACAACTCTGGCAACAGCAATGCTTTTCAGGTATCTTCGTGGCCACATGAACGGAGCTTTCATAATGGGCAAACAGGCCTTGTGCCCCAGTCTCCAATTTCTAGGTTGACACGCAGCATACTCCCTGAACCAGGGCTTCCTGGCTCTAGGCAATTTTCTGATATCGAAAGAGGTGCTGAAGCAGGGTCTTTAGGAGTCTTGGAAAGCTTATTACCGTTAAACTAAAGCAGAACAGCGTTGAAAGCCTCAGGGAACTGCTGCTTGCCTCCCGTTTTGTAAGGCTATTCAGGGCCTTACATAGAGGCTGGCGCTCCCTTGACTTTAACTTTAGTTACCGTGCAGAGCAAGGGGAGCTTCTAACTAGGAACTGGAAGCACAAGGTTTCATATGGGAAAACTCAATATCTTATCAGAACTATGCATGCAGTGACTAAAACCCCGGCAACAACAAAGCCTTTCAGGAATCTTCGAGGCCGCATAAACGGTGCTTTCATAATGGGCAAACAAGCCTTGTGCCATCAGTCTTCAATATGTAAGTTGATACGCAGCATTCACGCAGGACGAAAGTTTCCTGGCTCTAGGCAGTTTTCTGATACCGAAACGGGTGCTGAAGCCAGGTCTCTAGGAGTATTGGAAAGCTTACTACCGTAAAACTAAAGCAGAGCAGCGTTGAAGTCCTCATGGAGATGCTGCATGCCTCCCGTTTTGTAAGGCTATTCAGGGCCTTACTTCGAGGCAAGTGCTCCCCTTGACTTTCACTTTAGTTATAGAGCAGAGCAGGGTGAGCTTCCAACTAGGAACTGGAAGCACAAGGTTTCTTTCGGGAAAACTCATTTTCCTCGCAGAAGCAGGCAGGCAGTGACTAAATCCCTGGCAACAACAATGCTTTTCAGGTATCTTCGAGGCCGCATGAACGGAGCTTTCCTAATGAGAAAACAAGCCTTGTGCCATCAGTCTCCAATTTCTAGGTTGACACGCAGCATACACGGAGGACCAGAGCTTCCTGGCTCTCTGCGGTGTTCTGTTACCGAAACGGGTGCTGAAGGAAGGTTCCTAGGAGTCTTGGAAAGCTTACTACCGCTAAATTAAAGAAGAACAGCGATGAAGGCCTCATGGAACTGGTGCATGCCTCCCGCTTTGCAAGGATAATCAGGGCCTTACTTGGAGGTTGGTGCTCACGTTGACTCTCACTTTTGGTATAGAGGAGCGCAGGTTGAGCTTCCATCTTGGAACTGGAAGCACAAAGTTTCTTTCCAGAAAACTCATTTTCTTCTCTGAGCCATGCCGGCAGTAACTCAAAGCACCGTAACAACAGTGCTTTTCTGGTAGCTTGGAGACTGCATGAGTGGAGCTTTCAAAATGGGAAAGCAAGATCTGTGTCTCAGTCTCACATTTCCAGATTGACACGCAGCATAAGGACATGTTGATGTTAACAAGTCAAAAGAGATTCAGGATACACAGTGGGGCTTTCCCTGATTCAACTTTTTTCTACGACAGCTTATCTGCCTGCAGCAACGTGCCTAAACAAAGGATGCGTGAGGGAGACAGGTGCCTGTGCTTCTTCCAAAGACCTGCAGTGTTACACCAAGAACAGTGCTTAAATTGTACTTGGATGTAAGCCGACCACCTCCTTGAGGATGCGTGACTCTAAGTGTAAAAGGTGAAAAGGGATTCGAAGCAGAGTGTTTTTCTCAATAGAGTTCAGCTAGGGGAATGAGGTTACATCCATTGCATGGAGGACAGTCTAGAAGTGTGATCCTGAATCCTGTGTAGAGCTGAGGTCATCTGGCTCTCCCAGGGAGGAGTGCAGTGTGTTGCCTTTCTCTAGCCAACACTGAGGTGTTCCAAAAGGCCTACGGGGCAGAAGTTGCTTAGCTGGCCCTGAGCTTCTTGGCTCTACTCAGTATACTGGTACTGAAACGATTTCTAAAGCAAGGTCCCTAGGAGTCTGGAAAGCTTACTACGGTGAAACTAAAGCAGGTCAGTGAAGAAGGCCTCATGGAGCTGCTCCATGCCTCCCGTTTGGCAAGGGAAATCAGGGCCTTCCTTCGAGGCTAGGGCTCACGTTGACTTTGACTTTAGGTATAGAGCAGAGCAGGGTGAGCTTCCAACTAGGAACTGGAAGCACAAGTTTCTTACGGGATAACTCAATATCTTCTCAGAAACATGCCGGCAGTGACTACAACTCTGGCAACAGCAATGCTTTTCAGGTATCTTCGTGGCCACATGAACGGAGCTTTCATAATGGGCAAACAGGCCTTGTGCCCCAGTCTCCAATTTCTAGGTTGACACGCAGCATACTCCCTGAACCAGGGCTTCCTGGCTCTAGGCAATTTTCTGATATCGAAAGAGGTGCTGAAGCAGGGTCTTTAGGATTCTTGGAAAGCTTATTACCGTTAAACTAAAGCAGAACAGCGTTGAAAGCCTCAGGGAACTGCTGCTTGCCTCCCGTTTTGTAAGGCTATTCAGGGCCTTACATAGAGGCTGGCGCTCCCTTGACTTTAACTTTAGTTACCGTGCAGAGCAAGGGGAGCTTCCAACTAGGAACTGGAAGCACAAGGTTTCATATGGGAAAACTCAATATCTTATCAGAACTATGCATGCAGTGACTAAAACCCCGGCAACAACAAAGCCTTTCAGGAATCTTCGAGGCCGCATAAACGGTGCTTTCATAATGGGCAAACAAGCCTTGTGCCATCAGTCTTCAATATGTAAGTTGATACGCAGCATTCACGCAGGACGAAAGTTTCCTGGCTCTAGGCAGTTTTCTGATACCGAAACGGGTGCTGAAGCCAGGTCTCTAGGTGTATTGGAAAGCTTACTACCGTAAAACTAAAGCAGAGCAGCGTTGAAGTCCTCATGGAGATGCTGCATGCCTCCCGTTTTGTAAGGCTATTCAGGGCCTTACTTCGAGGCAAGTGCTCCCCTTGACTTTCACTTTAGTTATAGAGCAGAGCAGGGTGAGCTTCCAACTAGGAACTGGAAGCACAAGGTTTCTTTCGGGAAAACTCATTTTCCTCGCCGAAGCAGGCAGGCAGTGACTAAATCCCTGGCAACAACAATGCTTTTCAGGTATCTTCGAGGCCGCATGAACGGAGCTTTCCTAATGAGAAAACAAGCCTTGTGCCATCAGTCTCCAATTTCTAGGTTGACACGCAGCATACACGGAGGACCAGAGCTTCCTGGCTCTCTGCAGTGTTCTGTTACCGAAACGGGTGCTGAAGGAAGGTTCCTAGGAGTCTTGGAAAGCTTACTACCGCTAAACTAAAGAAGAACAGCGATGAAGGCCTCATGGAACTGCTGCATGCTTCCTGCTTTGCAAGGATAATCAGGGCCTTACTTGGAGGTTGGTGCTCACGTTGACTCTCACTTTTGGTATAGAGGAGCGCAGGTGGAGCTTCCAACTTGGAACTGGAAGCACAAAGTTTCTTTCCAGAAAACTCATTTTCTTCTCTGAGCCATGCCGGCAGTAACTCAAAGCACCGTAACAACAGTGCTTTTCTGGTAGCTTCGAGACTGCATGAGTGGAGCTTTCAAAATAGGAAAGCAAGATCTGTGTCTCAGTCTCACATTTCCAGATTGACACGCAGCCTAAGGACATGTTGATGTTAACAAGTCAAAAGAGATTCACGATACCCAGTGGGGCTTTCCCTGATTCAACTTTTTTCTGCGACAGCTTATCTGCCTGCAGCAAAGTGCCTAAACAAAGGATGCGTGAGGGAGACAGGTGCCTGTGCTTCTTCCAAAGACCTGCAGTGTTAAACCAAGAACAGTGCTTAAATTGTACTTGGATGTAAGCCGACCACCTCCTTGAGGATGCGTGACTCTAAGTGTAAAAGGTGAAAAGGGATTCGAAGCAGAGTGTTTTTCTCAATAGAGTTCAGCTAGGGGAATGAGGTTACATCCATTGCATGGAGGACAGTCTAGAAGTGTGATCCTGAATCCTGTGTAGAGCTGAGGTCATCTGGCTCTCCCAGGGAGGAGTGCAGTGTGTTGCCTTTCTCTAGCCAACACTGAGGTGTTTCAAAAGGCCTATGGGGCAGAAGTTGCTTAGCTGGCCCTGAGCTTCTTGGCTCTACTCAGTATACTGGTACTGAAACGATTTCTAAAGCAAGGTCCCTAGGAGTCTGGGAAAGCTTACTACGGTGAAACTAAAGCAGGTCAGTGAAGAAGGCCTCATGGAGCTGCTCCATGCCTCCCATTTGGCAAGGGAAATCAGGGCCTTCCTTCGAGGCTAGGGCTCACGTTGACTTTGACTTTAGGTATAGAGCACAGCAGGGTGAGCTTCCAACTAGGAACTGGAAGCACAAGTTTCTAACGAGATAACTCAATATCTTCTCAGAAACATGCCGGCAGTGACTACAACTCTGGCAACAGCAATGCTTTTCAGGTATCTTCGTGGCCACATGAACGGAGCTTTCATAATGGGCAAACAGGCCTTGTGCCCCAGTCTCCAATTTCTAGGTTGACACGCAGCATACTCCCTGAACCAGGGCTTCCTGGCTCTAGGCAATTTTCTGATATCGAAACAGGTGCTGAAGCAGGGTGTTTAGGAGTCTTGGAAATCTTATTACCGTTAAACTAAAGCAGAACAGCGTTGAAAGCCTCAGGGAACTGCTGCTTGCCTCCCGTTTTGTAAGGCTATTCAGGGCCTTACATAGAGGCTGGCGCTCCCTTGACTTTAACTTTAGTTACCGTGCAGAGCAAGGGGAGCTTCCAACTAGGAACTGGAAGCACAAGGTTTCATATGGGAAAACTCAATATCTTATCAGAACTATGCATGCAGTGACTAAAACCCCGGCAACAACAAAGCCTTTCAGGAGTCTTCGAGGCCGCATAAACGGTGCTTTCATAATGGGCAAACAAGCCTTGTGCCATCAGTCTTCAATATGTAAGTTGATACGCAGCATTCACGCAGGACGAAAGTTTCCTGGCTCTAGGCAGTTTTCTGATACCGAAACGGGTGCTGAAGCCAGGTCTCTAGGAGTATTGGAAAGCTTACTACCGTAAAACTAAAGCAGAGCAGCGTTGAAGTCCTCATGGAGATGCTGCATGCCTCCCGTTTTGTAAGGCTATTCAGGGCCTTACTTCGAGGCAAGTGCTCCCCTTGACTTTCACTTTAGTTATAGAGCAGAGCAGGGTGAGCTTCCAACTAGGAACTGGAAGCACAAGGTTTCTTTCGGGAAAACTCATTTTCCTCGCAGAAGCAGGCAGGCAGTGACTAAATCCCTGGCAACAACAATGCTTTTCAGGTATCTTCGAGGCCGCATGAACGGAGCTTTCCTAATGAGAAAACAAGCCTTGTGCCATCAGTCTCCAATTTCTAGGTTGACACGCAGCATACACGGAGGACCAGAGCTTCCTGGCTCTCTGCGGTGTTCTGTTACCGAAACGGGTGCTGAAGGAAGGTTCCTAGGAGTCTTGGAAAGCTTACTACCGCTAAATTAAAGAAGAACAGCGATGAAGGCCTCATGGAACTGGTGCATGCCTCCCGCTTTGCAAGGATAATCAGGGCCTTACTTGGAGGATGGTGCTCACGTTGACTCTCACTTTAGGTATAGAGGAGCGCAGGTTGAGCTTCCAACTTGGAACTGGAAGCACAAAGTTTCTTTCCAGAAAACTCATTTTCTTCTCTGAGCCATGCCGGCAGTAACTCAAAGCACCGTAACAACAGTGCTTTTCTGGTAGCTTGGAGACTGCATGAGTGGAGCTTTCAAAATGGGAAAGCAAGATCTGTGTCTCAGTCTCACATTTCCAGATTGACACGCAGCATAAGGACATGTTGATGTTAACAAGTCAAAAGAGATTCAGGATACACAGTGGGGCTTTCCCTGATTCAACTTTTTTCTACGACAGCTTATCTGCCTGCAGCAACGTGCCTAAACAAAGGATGCGTGAGGGAGACAGGTGCCTGTGCTTCTTCCAAAGACCTGCAGTGTTACACCAAGAACAGTGCTTAAATTGTACTTGGATGCAAGCCGACCACCTCCTTGAGGATGCGTGACTCTAAGTGCAAACGGTGAAAAGGGAGTCGAAGCAGAGTGTTTTTCTCAATAGAGTTCAGCTAGGGAAATGAGGTTACATCCATTGCATGGAGGACAGTCTAGGAGTGTGTTCCTGAATCCTGTGTAGAGCTGAGGTCATCTGGCTCTCCCAGGGAGGAGTGCAGTGTGTTGCCTTTCTCTAGCCAACAATGAGGTGTTCCAAAAGGCCTACGGGGCAGAAGTTGCTTAGCTGGCCCTGAGCTTCTTGGCTGTACTCAGTATACTGGTACTGAAACGGTTTCTAAAGCAAGGTCCCTAGGAGTCTTGAAAAGCTTACTACGGTGAAACTAAAGCAGAACAGTGAAGAAGGCCTCATGGAGCTGCTCCATGCCTCCAATTTGGCAAGGCAAATCAGGGCCTTCCTTCGAGGCTAGGGCTCACGTTGACTTTGACTTTAGGTATAGAGCAGAGCAGGGTGAGCTTCCAACTAGGAACTGGAAGCACAAGGTTTCTTATGGGATAACTCAATATCTTCTCAGAAACATGCCGGCAGTGACTACAACTCTGGCAACAGCAATGCTTTCCAGGTATATTCGAGGCCACATGAACGGAGCTTTCAGAATGGGCAAACAGGCCTTGTGCCATCAGTCTCCAATTTCTAGGTTGACACGCAGCATACTCGCTGAACCAGGGCTTCCTGGCTCTAGGCAATTTTCTGATATCGAAACGGGTGCTGAAGCAGGGTCTTTAGGAGTCTTGGAAAGCTTATTACCGTTAAACTAAAGCAGAACAGCGTTGAAAGCCTCAGGGAACTGCTGCTTGCCTCCCGTTTTGTAAGGCTATTCAGGGCCTTACATAGAGGCTGGCGCTCCCTTGACTTTAACTTTAGTTACCGTGCAGAGCAAGGGGAGCTTCCAACTAGGAACTGGAAGCACAAGGTTTCATATGGGAAAACTCAATATCTTATCAGAACTATGCATGCAGTGACTAAAACCCCGGCAACAACAAAGCCTTTCAGGAATCTTCGAGGCCGCATAAACGGTGCTTTCATAATGGGCAAACAAGCCTTGTGCCATCAGTCTTCAATATGTAAGTTGATACGCAGCATTCACGCAGGACGAAAGTTTCCTGGCTCTAGGCAGTTTTCTGATACCGAAACGGGTGCTGAAGCCAGGTCTCTAGGTGTATTGGAAAGCTTACTACCGTAAAACTAAAGCAGAGCAGCGTTGAAGTCCTCATGGAGATGCTGCATGCCTCCCGTTTTGTAAGGCTATTCAGGGCCTTACTTCGAGGCAAGTGCTCCCCTTGACTTTCACTTTAGTTATAGAGCAGAGCAGGGTGAGCTTCCAACTAGGAACTGGAAGCACAAGGTTTCTTTCGGGAAAACTCATTTTCCTCGCAGAAGCAGGCAGGCAGTGACTAAATCCCTGGCAACAACAATGCTTTTCAGGTATCTTCGAGGCCGCATGAACGGAGCTTTCCTAATGAGAAAACAAGCCTTGTGCCATCAGTCTCCAATTTCTAGGTTGACACGCAGCATACACGGAGGACCAGAGCTTCCTGGCTCTCTGCAGTGTTCTGTTACCGAAACGGGTGCTGAAGGAAGGTTCCTAGGAGTCTTGGAAAGCTTACTACGGCTAAACTAAAGAAGAACAGCGATGAAGGCCTCATGGAACTGCTGCATGCTTCCTGCTTTGCAAGGATATTCAGGGCCTTACTTGGAGGTTGGTGCTCACGTTGACTCTCACTTTTGGTATAGAGGAGCGCAGGTGAGGCTTCCAACTTGGAACTGGAAGCACAAAGTTTCTTTCCAGAAAACTCATTTTCTTCTCTGAGCCATGCCGGCAGTAACTCAAAGCACCGTAACAACAGTGCTTTTCTGGTAGCTTCGAGACTGCATGAGTGGAGCTTTCAAAATAGGAAAGCAAGATCTGTGTCTCAGTCTCACATTTCCAGATTGACACGCAGCCTAAGGACATGTTGATGTTAACAAGTCAAAAGAGATTCACGATACCCAGTGGGGCTTTCCCTGATTCAACTTTTTTCTACGACAGCTTATCTGCCTGCAGCAAAGTGCCTAAACAAAGGATGCGTGAGGGAGACAGGTGCCTGTGCTTCTTCCAAAGACCTGCAGTGTTAAACCAAGAACAGTGCTTAAATTGTACTTGGATGTAAGCCGACCACCTCCTTGAGGATGCGTGACTCTAAGTGTAAAAGGTGAAAAGGGATTCGAAGCAGAGTGTTTTTCTCAATAGAGTTCAGCTAGGGGAATGAGGTTACATCCATTGCATGGAGGACAGTCTAGAAGTGTGATCCTGAATCCTGTGTAGAGCTGAGGTCATCTGGCTCTCCCAGGGAGGAGTGCAGTGTGTTGCCTTTCTCTAGCCAACACTGAGGTGTTCCAAAAGGCCTACGGGGCAGAAGTTGCTTAGCTGGCCCTGAGCTTCTTGGCTCTACTCAGTATACTGGTACTGAAACGATTTCTAAAGCAAGGTCCCTAGGAGTCTGGGAAAGCTTACTACGGTGAAACTAAAGCAGGTCAGTGACGAAGGCCTCATGGAGCTGCTCCATGCCTCCCGTTTGGCAAGGGAAATCAGGGCCTTCCTTCGAGGCTAGGGCTCACGTTGACTTTGACTTTAGGTATATAGCACAGCAGGGTGAGCTTCCAACTAGGAACTGGAAGCACAAGTTTCTTACGGGATAACTCAATATCTTCTCAGAAACATGCCGGCAGTGACTACAACTCTGGCAACAGCAATGCTTTTCAGGTATCTTCGTGGCCACATGAACGGAGCTTTCATAATGGGCAAACAGGCCTTGTGCCCCAGTCTCCAATTTCTAGGTTGACACGCAGCATACTCCCTGAACCAGGGCTTCCTGGCTCTAGGCAATTTTCTGATATCGAAACAGGTGCTGAAGCAGGGTCTTTAGGAGTCTTGGAAATCTTATTACCGTTAAACTAAAGCAGAACAGCGTTGAAAGCCTCAGGGAACTGCTGCTTGCGTCCCGTTTTGTAAGGCTATTCAGGGCCTTACATAGAGGCTGGCGCTCCCTTGACTTTAACTTTAGTTACCGTGCAGAGCAAGGGGAGCTTCCAACTAGGAACTGGAAGCACAAGGTTTCATATGGGAAAACTCAATATCTTATCAGAACTATGCATGCAGTGACTAAAACCCCGGCAACAACAAAGCCTTTCAGGAATCTTCGAGGCCGCATAAACGGTGCTTTCATAATGGGCAAACAAGCCTTGTGCCATCAGTCTTCAATATGTAAGTTGATACGCAGCATTCACGCAGGACGAAAGTTTCCTGGCTCTAGGCAGTTTTCTGATACCGAAACGGGTGCTGAAGCCAGGTCTCTAGGAGTATTGGAAAGCTTACTACCTAAAAACTAAAGCAGAGCAGCGTTGAAGTCCTCATGGAGATGCTGCATGCCTCCCGTTTTGTAAGGCTATTCAGGGCCTTACTTCGAGGCAAGTGCTCCCCTTGACTTTCACTTTAGTTATAGAGCAGAGCAGGGTGAGCTTCCAACTAGGAACTGGAAGCACAAGGTTTCTTTCAGGAAAACTCATTTTCCTCGCAGAAGCAGGCAGGCAGTGACTAAATCCCTGGCAACAACAATGCTTTTCAGGTATCTTCGAGGCCGCATGAACGGAGCTTTCCTAATGAGAAAACAAGCCTTGTGCCATCAGTCTCCAATTTCTAGGTTGACACGCAGCATACACGGAGGACCAGAGCTTCCTGGCTCTCTGCGGTGTTCTGTTACCGAAACGGGTGCTGAAGTAAGGTTCCTAGGAGTCTTGGAAAGCTTACTACCGCTAAACTAAAGAAGAACAGTGATGAAGGCCTCATGGAACTGCTGCATGCTTCCTGCTTTGCAAGGATAATCAAGGCCTTACTTGGAGGTTGGTGCTCACGTTGACTCTCACTTTTGGTATAGAGGAGCGCAGGTTGAGCTTCCAACTTGGAACTGGAAGCACAAAGTTTCTTTCCAGAAAACTCATTTTCTTCTCTGAGCCATGCCGGCAGTAACTCAAAGCACCGTAACAACAGTGCTTTTCTGGTAGCTTGGAGACTGCATGAGTGGAGCTTTCAAAATGGGAAAGCAAGATCTGTGTCTCAGTCTCACATTTCCAGATTGACACGCAGCATAAGGACATGTTGATGTTAACAAGTCAAAAGAGATTCAGGATACACAGTGGGGCTTTCCCTGATTCAACTTTTTTCTACGACAGCTTATCTGCCTGCAGCAACGTGCCTAAACAAAGGATGCGTGAGGGAGACAGGTGCCTGTGCTTCTTCCAAAGACCTGCAGTGTTACACCAAGAACAGTGCTTAAATTGTACTTGGATGCAAGCCGACCACCTCCTTGAGGATGCGTGACTCTAAGTGCAAACGGTGAAAAGGGAGTCGAAGCAGAGTGTTTTTCTCAATAGAGTTCAGCTAGGGAAATGAGGTTACATCCATTGCATGGAGGACAGTCTAGGAGTGTGTTCCTGAATCCTGTGTAGAGCTGAGGTCATCTGGCTCTCCCAGGGAGGAGTGCAGTGTGTTGCCTTTCTCTAGCCAACAATGAGGTGTTCCAAAAGGCCTACGGGGCAGAAGTTGCTTAGCTGGCCCTGAGCTTCTTGGCTGTACTCAGTATACTGGTACTGAAACGGTTTCTAAAGCAAGGTCCCTAGGAGTCTTGAAAAGCTTACTACGGTGAAACTAAAGCAGAACAGTGAAGAAGGCCTCATGGAGCTGCTCCATGCCTCCAATTTGGCAAGGCAAATCAGGGCCTTCCTTCGAGGCTAGGGCTCACGTTGACTTTGACTTTAGGTATAGAGCAGAGCAGGGTGAGCTTCCAACTAGGAACTGGAAGCACAAGGTTTCTTATGGGATAACTCAATATCTTCTCAGAAACATGCCGGCAGTGACTACAACTCTGGCAACAGCAATGCTTTCCAGGTATATTCGAGGCCACATGAACGGAGCTTTCAGAATGGGCAAACAGGCCTTGTGCCATCAGTCTCCAATTTCTAGGTTGACACGCAGCATACTCGCTGAACCAGGGCTTCCTGGCTCTAGGCAATTTTCTGATATCTAAACGGGTGCTGAAGCAGGGTCTTTAGGAGTCTTGGAAAGCTTACTACCGTTAAACTAAAGCAGAACAGCGTTGAAAGCCTCAGGGAACTGCTGCATGCCTCCCGTTTTGTAAGGATATTCAGGGCCTTACCTAGAGGCTGGCGCTCCCTTGACTTTAACTTTAGTTACAGTGCAGAGCAAGTGGAGCTTCCTACTAGGAACTGGAAGCACAAGGTTTCTTATGGGAAAACTCAGTATCTTATCAGAACTATGCATGCAGTGACTAAAACCCCAGCAACAACAAAGCCTTTCAGGAATCTTCGAGGCCGCATAAACGGTGCTTTCATAATGGGCAAACAAGCCTTGTGCCATCAGTCTTCAATATGTAAGTTGATACGCAGCATTCACGCAGGACAAAAGCTTCCTGGCTCTAGGCAGTTTTCTGATACCGAAACGGGTGCTGAAGCAAGGTCTGTAGGAGTATTGGAAAGCTTACTACCTAAAAACTAAAGCAGAGCAGCGTTGAAGACCCCATGGAGATGCTGCATGCCTCCCGTTTTGTAAGGCTATTTAGGACCTTACTTCGAGGCAAGTGCTCCCCTTGACTTTCACTTTAGTTATAGAGCAGAGCAGGGTGAGCTTCCAACTAGGAACTGGAAGCACAAGGTTTCTTTCGGGAAAACTCATTTTCCTCGCAGAAGCAGGCAGGCAGTGACTAAATCCATGGCAACAACAATGCTTTTCATGTATCTTCGAGGCCGCATGAATGGAGCTTTCCTAATGAGAAAACAAGCCTTGTGCCATCAGTCTCCAATTTCTAGGTTGACACGCAGCATACACGGAGGAACAGAGCTTCCTGGCTCTCTGCAGTGTTCTGTTACCGAAACGGGTGCTGAAGGAAGGTTCCTAGGAGTCTTGGAAAGCTTACTACCGCTAAACTAAAGAAGAACAGTGATGAAGGCCTCATGGAACTGCTGCATGCTTCCTGCTTTGCAAGGATAATCAGGGCCTTACTTGGAGGTTGGTCCTCACGTTGACTCTCACTTTTGGTATAGAGGAGCGCAGGTTGAGCTTCCAACTTGGAACTGGAAGCACAAAGTTTCTTTCCAGAAAACTCATTTTCTTCTCTGAGCCATGCCGGCAGTAACTCAAAGCACCGTAACAACAGTGCTTTTCTGGTAGCTTCGAGACTGCATGAGTGGAGCTTTCAAAATAGGAAAGCAAGATCTGTGTCTCAGTCTCACATTTCCAGATTGACACGCAGCCTAAGGACATGTTGATGTTAACAAGTCAAAAGAGATTCACGATACCCAGTGGGGCTTTCCCTGATTCAACTTTTTTCTATGACAGCTTATCTGCCTGCAGCAAAGTGCCTAAACAAAGGATGCGTGAGGGAGACAGGTGCCTGTGCTTCTTCCAAAGACCTGCAGTGTTAAACCAAGAACAGTGCTTAAATTGTACTTGGATGCAAGCCGACCACCTCCTTGAGGATGCGTGACTCTAAGTGTAAAAGGTGAAAAGGGATTCGAAGCAGAGTGTTTTTCTCAATAGAGTTCAGCTAGGGGAATGAGGTTACATCCATTGCATGGAGGACAGTCTAGAAGTGTGATCCTGAATCCTGTGTAGAGCTGAGGTCATCTGGCTCTCCCAGGGAGGAGTGCAGTGTGTTGCCTTTCTCTAGCCAACACTGAGGTGTTCCAAAAGGCCTACGGGGCAGAAGTTGCTTAGCTGGCCCTGAGCTTCTTGGCTCTACTCAGTATACTGGTACTGAAACGATTTCTAAAGCAAGGTCCCTAGGAGTCTGGGAAAGCTTACTACGGTGAAACTAAAGCAGGTCAGTGAAGAAGGCCTCATGGAGCTGCTCCATGCCTCCCGTTTGGCAAGGGAAATCAGGGCCTTCCTTCGAGGCTAGGGCTCACGTTGACTTTGACTTTAGGTATATAGCACAGCAGGGTGAGCTTCCAACTAGGAACTGGAAGCACAAGTTTCTTACGGGATAACTCAATATCTTCTCAGAAACATGCCGGCAGTGACTACAACTCTGGCAACAGCAATTCTTTTCAGGTATCTTCGTGGCCACATGAACGGAGCTTTCATAATGGGCAAACAGGCCTTGTGCCCCAGTCTCCAATTTCTAGGTTGACACGCAGCATACTCCCTGAACCAGGGCTTCCTGGCTCTAGGCAATTTTCTGATATCGAAACAGGTGGTGAAGCAGGGTCTTTAGGAGTCTTGGAAATCTTATTACCGTTAAACTAAAGCAGAACAGCGTTGAAAGCCTCAGGGAACTGCTGCTTGCGTCCCGTTTTGTAAGGCTATTCAGGGCCTTACATAGAGGCTGGCGCTCCCTTGACTTTAACTTTAGTTACAGTGCAGAGCAAGGGGAGCTTCCAACTAGGAACTGGAAGCACAAGGTTTCATATGGGAAAACTCAATATCTTATCAGAACTATGCATGCAGTGACTAAAACCCCGGCAACAACAAAGCCTTTCAGGAATCTTCGAGGCCGCATAAACGGTGCTTTCATAATGGGCAAACAAGCCTTGTGCCATCAGTCTTCAATATGTAAGTTGATACGCAGCATTCACGCAGGACGAAAGTTTCCTGGCTCTAGGCAGTTTTCTGATACCGAAACGGGTGCTGAAGCAAGGTCTCTAGGTGTATTGGAAAGCTTACTACCGTAAAACTAAAGCAGAGCAGCGTTGAAGTCCTCATGGAGATGCTGCATGCCTCCCGTTTTGTAAGGCTATTCAGGGCCTTACTTCGAGACAAGTGCTCCCCTTGACTTTCACTTTAGTTATAGAGCAGAGCAGGGTGAGCTTCCAACTAGGAACTGGAAGCACAAGGTTTCTTTCGGGAAAACTCATTTTCCTCGCAGAAGCAGGCAGGCAGTGACTAAATCCCTGGCAACAACAATGCTTTTCAGGTATCTTCGAGGCCGCATGAACGGAGCTTTCCTAATGAGAAAACAAGCCTTGTGCCATCAGTCTCCAATTTCTAGGTTGACACGCAGCATACACGGAGGACCAGAGCTTCCTGGCTCTCTGCAGTGTTCTGTTACCGAAACGGGTGCTGAAGGAAGGTTCCTAGGAGTCTTGGAAAGCTTACTACCGCTAAACTAAAGAAGAACAGCGATGAAGGCCTCATGGAACTGCTGCATGCTTCCTGCTTTGCAAGGATAATCAGGGCCTTACTTGGAGGTTGGTGCTCACGTTGACTCTCACTTTTGGTATAGAGGAGCGCAGGTGGAGCTTCCAACTTGGAACTGGAAGCACAAAGTTTCTTTCCAGAAAACTCATTTTCTTCTCTGAGCCATGCCGGCAGTAACTCAAAGCACCGTAACAACAGTGCTTTTCTGGTAGCTTCGAGACTGCATGAGTGGAGCTTTCAAAATAGGAAAGCAAGATCTGTGTCTCAGTCTCACATTTCCAGATTGACACGCAGCCTAAGGACATGTTGATGTTACAAGTCAAAAGAGATTCACGATACCCAGTGGGGCTTTCCCTGATTCAACTTTTTTCTACGACAGCTTATCTGCCTGCAGCAAAGTGCCTAAACAAAGGATGCGTGAGGGAGACAGGTGCCTGTGCTTCTTCCAAAGACCTGCAGTGTTAAACCAAGAACAGTGCTTAAATTGTACTTGGATGTAAGCCGACCACCTCCTTGAGGATGCGTGACTCTAAGTGTAAAAGGTGAAAAGGGATTCGAAGCAGAGTGTTTTTCTCAATAGAGTTCAGCTAGGGGAATGAGGTTACATCCATTGCATGGAGGACAGTCTAGAAGTGTGATCCTGAATCCTGTGTAGAGCTGAGGTCATCTGGCTCTCCCAGGGAGGAGTGCAGTGTGTTGCCTTTCTCTAGCCAACACTGAGGTGTTCCAAAAGGCCTACGGGGCAGAAGTTGCTTAGCTGGCCCTGAGCTTCTTGGCTCTACTCAGTATACTGGTACTGAAACGATTTCTAAAGCAAGGTCCCTAGGAGTCTGGGAAAGCTTACTACGGTGAAACTAAAGCAGGTCAGTGAAGAAGGCCTCATGGAGCTGCTCCATGCCTCCCATTTGGCAAGGGAAATCAGGGCCTTCCTTCGAGGCTAGGGCTCACGTTGACTTTGACTTTAGGTATAGAGCACAGCAGGGTGAGCTTCCAACTAGGAACTGGAAGCACAAGTTTCTTACGGGATAACTCAATATCTTCTCAGAAACATGCCGGCAGTGACTACAACTCTGGCAACAGCAATGCTTTTCAGGTATCTTCGTGGCCACATGAACGGAGCTTTCATAATGGGCAAACAGGCCTTGTGCCCCAGTCTCCAATTTCTTGGTTGACACGCAGCATACTCCCTGAACCAGGGCTTCCTGGCTCTAGGCAATTTTCTGATATCGAAACAGGTGCTGAAGCAGGGTCTTTAGGAGTCTTGGAAATCTTATTACCGTTAAACTAAAGCAGAACAGCGTTGAAAGCCTCAGGGAACTGCTGCTTGCCTCCCGTTTTGTAAGGCTATTCAGGGCCTTACATAGAGGATGGCGCTCCCTTGACTTTAACTTTAGTTACCGTGCAGAGCAAGGGGAGCTTCCAACTAGGAACTGGAAGCACAAGGTTTCATATGGGAAAACTCAATATCTTATCAGAACTATGCATGCAGTGACTAAAACCCCGGCAACAACAAAGCCTTTCAGGAGTCTTCGAGGCCGCATAAACGGTGCTTTCATAATGGGCAAACAAGCCTTGTGCCATCAGTCTTCAATATGTAAGTTGATACGCAGCATTCACGCAGGACGAAAGTTTCCTGGCTCTAGGCAGTTTTCTGATACCGAAACGGGTGCTGAAGCCAGGTCTCTAGGAGTATTGGAAAGCTTACTACCGTAAAACTAAAGCAGAGCAGCGTTGAAGTCCTCATGGAGATGCTGCATGCCTCCCGTTTTGTAAGGCTATTCAGGGCCTTACTTCGAGGCAAGTGCTCCCCTTGACTTTCACTTTAGTTATAGAGCAGAGCAGGGTGAGCTTCCAACTAGGAACTGGAAGCACAAGGTTTCTTTCGGGAAAACTCATTTTCCTCGCAGAAGCAGGCAGGCAGTGACTAAATCCTTGGCAACAACAATGCTTTTCAGGTATCTTCGAGGCCGCATGAACGGAGCTTTCCTAATGAGAAAACAAGCCTTGTGCCATCAGTCTCCAATTTCTAGGTTGACACGCAGCATACACGGAGGACCAGAGCTTCCTGGCTCTCTGCGGTGTTCTGTTACCGAAACGGGTGCTGAAGGAAGGTTCCTAGGAGTCTTGGAAAGCTTACTACCGCTAAATTAAAGAAGAACAGCGATGAAGGCCTCATGGAACTGCTGCATGCCTCCCGCTTTGCAAGGATAATCAGGGCCTTACTTGGAGGATGGTGCTCACGTTGACTCTCACTTTAGGTATAGAGGAGCGCAGGTTGAGCTTCCAACTTGGAACTGGAAGCACAAAGTTTCTTTCCAGAAAACTCATTTTCTTCTCTGAGCCATGCCGGCAATAACTCAAAGCACCGTAACAACAGTGCTTTTCTGGTAGCTTGGAGACTGCATGAGTGGAGCTTTCAAAATGGGAAAGCAAGATCTGTGTCTCAGTCTCACATTTCCAGATTGACACGCAGCATAAGGACATGTTGATGTTAACAAGTCAAAAGAGATTCAGGATACACAGTGGGGCTTTCCCTGATTCAACTTTTTTCTACGACAGCTTATCTGCCTGCAGCAACGTGCCTAAACAAAGGATGCGTGAGGGAGACAGGTGCCTGTGCTTCTTCCAAAGACCTGCAGTGTTACACCAAGAACAGTGCTTAAATTGTACTTGGATGCACGCCGACCACCTCCTTGAGGATGCGTGACTCTAAGTGCAAACGGTGAAAAGGGATTCGAAGCAGAGTGTTTTTCTCAATAGAGTTCAGCTAGGGAAATGAGGTTACATCCATTGCATGGAGGACAGTCTAGGAGTGTGTTCCTGAATCCTGTGTAGAGCTGAGGTCATCTGGCTCTCCCAGGGAGGAGTGCAGTGTGTTGCCTTTCTCTAGCCAACAATGAGGTGTTCCAAAAGGCCTACGGGGCAGAAGTTGCTTAGCTGGCCCTGAGCTTCTTGGCTGTAGTCAGTATACTGGTACTGAAACGGTTTCTAAAGCAAGGTCCCTAGGAGTCTTGAAAAGCTTACTACGGTGAAACTAAAGCAGAACAGTGAAGAAGGCCTCATGGAGCTGCTCCATGCCTCCAATTTGGCAAGGCAAATCAGGGCCTTCCTTCGAGGCTAGGGCTCACGTTGACTTTGACTTTAGGTATAGAGCAGAGCAGGGTGAACTTCCAACTAGGAACTGGAAGCACAAGGTTTCTTATGGGATAACTCAATATCTTCTCAGAAACATGCCGGCAGTGACTACAACTCTGGCAACAGCAATGCTTTCCAGGTATATTCGAGGCCACATGAACGGAGCTTTCAGAATGGGCAAACAGGCCTTGTGCCATCAGTCTCCAATTTCTAGGTTGACACGCAGCATACTCGCTGAACCAGGGCTTCCTGGCTCTAGGCAATTTTCTGATATCTAAACGGGTGCTGAAGCAGGGTCTTTAGGAGTCTTGGAAAGCTTACTACCGTTAAACTAAAGCAGAACAGCGTTGAAAGCCTCAGGGAACTGCTGCATGCCTCCCGTTTTGTAAGGATATTCAGGGCCTTACCTAGAGGCTGGCGCTCCCTTGACTTTAACTTTAGTTACAGTGCAGAGCAAGTGGAGCTTCCTACTAGGAACTGGAAGCACAAGGTTTCTTATGGGAAAACTCAGTATCTTATCAGAACTATGCATGCAGTGACTAAAACCCCAGCAACAACAAACCCTTTCAGGAATCTTCGAGGCCGCATAAACGGTGCTTTCATAATGGGCAAACAAGCCTTGTGCCATCAGTCTTCAACATGTAAGTTGATACGCAGCATTCACGCAGGACAAAAGCTTCCTGGCTCTAGGCAGTTTTTTGATACCGAAACGGGTGCTGAAGCAAGGTCTGTAGGAGTATTGGAAAGCTTACTACCTAAAAACTAAAGCAGAGCAGCGTTGAAGACCCCATGGAGATGCTGCATGCCTCCCGTTTTGTAAGGCTATTCAGGACCTTACTTCGAGGCAAGTGCTCCCCTTGACTTTCACTTTAGTTATAGAGCAGAGCAGGGTGAGCTTCCAACTAGGAACTGGAAGCACAAGGTTTCTTTCGGGAAAACTCATTTTCCTCGCAGAAGCAGGCAGGCAGTGACTAAATCCATGGCAACAACAATGCTTTTCATGTATCTTCGAGGCCGCATGAATGGAGCTTTCCTAATGAGAAAACAAGCCTTGTGCCATCAGTCTCCAATTTCTAGGTTGACACGCAGCATACACGGAGGAACAGAGCTTCCTGGCTCTCTGCAGTGTTCTGTTACCGAAACGGGTGCTGAAGGAAGGTTCCTAGGAGTCTTGGAAAGCTTACTACCGCTAAACTAAAGAAGAACAGTGATGAAGGCCTCATGGAACTGCTGCATGCTTCCTGCTTTGCAAGGATAATCAGGGCCTTACTTGGAGGTTGGTGCTCACGTTGACTCTCACTTTTGGTATAGAGGAGCGCAGGTTGAGCTTCCAACTTGGAACTGGAAGCACAAAGTTTCTTTCCAGAAAACTCATTTTCTTCTCTGAGCCATGCCGGCAGTAACTCAAAGCACCGTAACAACAGTGCTTTTCTGGTAGCTTCGAGACTGCATGAGTGGAGCTTTCAAAATAGGAAAGCAAGATCTGTGTCTCAGTCTCACATTTCCAGATTGACACGAAGCCTAAGGACATGTTGATGTTAACAAGTCAAAAGAGATTCACGATACCCAGTGGGGCTTTCCCTGATTCAACTTTTTTCTACGACAGCTTATCTGCCTGCAGCAAAGTGCCTAAACAAAGGATGCCTGACGGAGACAGGTGCCTGTGCTTCTTCCAAAGACCTGCAGTGTTAAACCAAGAACAGTGCTTAAATTGTACTTGGATGTAAGCCGACCACCTCCTTGAGGATGCGTGACTCTAAGTGTAAAAGGTGAAAAGGGATTCGAAGCAGAGTGTTTTTCTCAATAGAGTTCAGCTAGGGGAATGAGGTTACATCCATTGCATGGAGGACAGTCTAGAAGTGTGATCCTGAATCCTGTGTAGAGCTGAGGTCATCTGGCTCTCCCAGGGAGGAGTGCAGTGTGTTGCCTTTCTCTAGCCAACACTGAGGTGTTCCTAAAGGCCTACGGGGCAGAAGTTGCTTAGCTGGCCCTGAGCTTCTTGGCTCTACTCAGTATACTGGTACTGAAACGACTTCTAAAGCAAGGTCCCTAGGAGTCTGGAAAGCTTACTACGGTGAAACTAAAGCAGGTCAGTGAAGAAGGCCTCATGGAGCTGCTCCATGCCTCCCGTTTGGCAAGGGAAATCAGGGCCTTCCTTCGAGGCTAGGGCTCACGTTGACTTTGACTTTAGGTATAGAGCAGAGCAGGGTGAGCTTCCAACTAGGAACTGGAAGCACAAGTTTCTTACGGGATAACTCAATATCTTCTCAGAAACATGCCGGCAGTGACTACAACTCTGGCAACAGCAATGCTTTTCAGGTATCTTCGTGGCCACATGAACGGAGCTTTCATAATGGGCAAACAGGCCTTGTGCCCCAGTGTCCAATTTCTAGGTTGACACGCAGCATACTCCCTGAACCAGTGCTTCCTGGCTCTAGGCAATTTTCTGATATCGAAACAGGTGCTGAAGCAGGGTCTTTAGGAGTCTTGGAAAGCTTATTACCGTTAAACTAAAGCAGAACAGCGTTGAAAGCCTCAGGGAACTGCTGCTTGCCTCCCGTTTTGTAAGGCTATTCAGGGCCTTACATAGAGGCTGGCGCTCCCTTGACTTTAACTTTAGTTACCGTGCAGAGCAAGGGGAGCTTCCAACTAGGAACTGGAAGCACAAGGTTTCATATGGGAAAACTCAATATCTTATCAGAACTATGCATGCAGTGACTAAAACCCCGGCAACAACAAAGCCTTTCAGGAATCTTCGAGGCCGCATAAACGGTGCTTTCATAATGGGCAAACAAGCCTTGTGCCATCAGTCTTCAATATGTAAGTTGATACGCAGCATTCACGCAGGACGAAAGTTTCCTGGCTCTAGGCAGTTTTCTGATACCGAAACGGGTGCTGAAGCCAGGTCTCTAGGTGTATTGGAAAGCTTACTACCGTAAAACTAAAGCAGAGCAGCGTTGAAGTCCTCATGGAGATGCTGCATGCCTCCCGTTTTGTAAGGCTATTCAGGGCCTTACTTCGAGGCAAGTGCTCCCCTTGACTTTCACTTTAGTTATAGAGCAGAGCAGGGTGAGCTTCCAACTAGGAACTGGAAGCACAAGGTTTCTTTCGGGAAAACTCATTTTCCTCGCAGAAGCAGGAAGGCAGTGACTAAATCCCTGGCAACAACAATGCTTTTCAGGTATCTTCGAGGCCGCATGAACGGAGCTTTCCTAATGAGAAAACAAGCCTTGTGCCATCAGTCTCCAATTTCTAGGTTGACACGCAGCATACACGGAGGACCAGAGCTTCCTGGCTCTCTGCAGTGTTCTGTTACCGAAACGGTTGCTGAAGGAAGGTTCCTAGGAGTCTTGGAAAGCTTACTACGGCTAAACTAAAGAAGAACAGCGATGAAGGCCTCATGGAACTGCTGCATGCTTCCTGCTTTGCAAGGATAATCAGGGCCTTACTTGGAGGTTGGTGCTCACGTTGACTCTCACTTTTGGTATAGAGGAGCGCAGGTGGAGCTTCCAACTTGGAACTGGAAGCACAAAGTTTCTTTCCAGAAAACTCATTTTCTTCTCTGAGCCATGCCGGCAGTAACTCAAAGCACCGTAACAACAGTGCTTTTCTGGTAGCTTCGAGACTGCATGAGTGGAGCTTTCAAAATAGGAAAGCAAGATCTGTGTCTCAGTCTCACATTTCCAGATTGACACGCAGCCTAAGGACATGTTGATGTTAACAAGTCAAAAGAGATTCACGATACCCAGTGGGGCTTTCCCTGATTCAACTTTTTTCTACGACAGCTTATCTGCCTGCCCCAAAGTGCCTAAACAAAGGATGCGTGAGGGAGACAGGTGCCTGTGCTTCTTCCAAAGACCTGCAGTGTTACACCAAGAACAGTGCTTAAATTGTACTTGGATGTAAGCCGACCACCTCCTTGAAGATGCGTGACTCTAAGTGTAAAAGGTGAAAAGGGATTCGAAGCAGAGTGTTTTTCTCAATAGAGTTCAGCTAGGGGAATGAGGTTACATCCATTGCATGGAGGACAGTCTAGAAGTGTGATCCTGAATCCTGTGTAGAGCTGAGGTCATCTGGCTCTCCCAGGGAGGAGTGCAGTGTGTTTCCTTTCTCTAGCCAACAATGAGGTGTTCCAAAAGGCCTACGGGGCAGAAGTTTCTTAGCTGGCCCTGAGCTTCTTGGCTGTACTCAGTATACTGGTACTGAAACGGTTTCTAAAGCAAGGTCCCTAGGAGTCTTGAAAAGCTTACTACGGTGAAACTAAAGCAGAACAGTGAAGAAGGCCTCATGGAGCTGCTCCATGCCTCCCGTTTGGCAAGGGAAATCAGGGACTTCCTTCGAGGCTAGGGCTCACGTTGACTTTGACTTTAGGTATAGAGCAGAGCAGGGTGAGCTTCCAACTAGGAACTGGAAGCACAAGGTTTCTTATGGGATAACTCAATATCTTCTCAGAAACATGCCGGCAGTGACTACAACTCTGGCAACAGCAATGCTTTCCAGGTATATTCGAGGCCACATGAACGGAGCTTTCAGAATGGGCAAACAGGCCTTGTGCCATCAGTCTCCAATTTCTAGGTTGACACGCAGCATACTCGCTGAACCAGGGCTTCCTGGCTCTAGGCAATTTTCTGATATCGAAACGGGTGCTGAAGCAGGGTCTTTAGGAGTCTTGGAAAGCTTACTACCGTTAAACTAAAGCAGAACAGCGTTGAAAGCCTCAGGGAACTGCTACATGCCTCCCGTTTTGTAAGGATATTCAGGGCCTTACCTAGAGGCTGGCGCTCCCTTGACTTTAACTTTAGTTACAGTGCAGAGCAAGGGGAGTTTCCAACTAGGAACTGGAAGCACAAGGTTTCTTATGGGAAAACTCAATATCTTATCAGAACTATGCATGCTTTGACTAAAACCCCGGCAACAACAAAGCCTTTCAGGAATCTTCGAGGCCGCATAAACGGTGCTTTCATAATGGGCAAACAAGCCTTATGCCATCAGTCTTCAATATGTAAGTTGATACGCAGCATTCACGCAGGACGAAAGCTTCCTGGCTCTAGGCAGTTTTCTGATACCGAAACGGGTGCAGAAGCCAGGTCTCTAGGAGTATTGGAAAGCTTACTACCGTTAAACTAAAGCAGAACAGCGTTGAAAGCCTCAGGGAACTGCTGCATGCCTCCCGTTTTGTAAGGATATTCAGGGCCTTACATAGAGGCTGCCGCTCCCTTGACTTTAACTTTAGTTACAGTGCAGAGCAAGTGGAGCTTCCTACTAGGAACTGGAAGCACAAGGTTTCTTATGGGAAAACTCAGTATCTTATCAGAACTATGCATGCAGTGACTAAAACCCCAGCAACAACAAAGCCTTTCAGGAATCTTCGAGGCCGCATAAACGGTGCTTTCATAATGGGCAAACAAGCCTTGTGCCATCAGTCTTCAATATGTAAGTTGATACGCAGCATTCACGCAGGACAAAAGCTTCCTGGCTCTAGGCAGTTTTCTGATACCGAAACGGGTGCTGAAGCAAGGTCTCTAGGAGTATTGGAAAGCTTACTACCTAAAAACTAAAGCAGAGCAGCGTTGAAGTCCTCATGGAGATGCTGCATGCCTCCCGTTTTGTAAGGCTATTCAGGACCTTACTTCGAGGCAAGTGCTCCCCTTGACTTTCACTTTACTTATAGAGCAGAGCAGGGTGAGCTTCCAACTAGGAACTGGAAGCACAAGGTTTCTTTCGGGAAAACTCATTTTCCTCGCAGAAGCAGGCAGGCAGTGACTAAATCCCTGGCAACAACAATGCTTTTCAGGTATCTTCGAGGCCGCATGAACGGAGCTTTCCTAATGAGAAAACAAGCCTTGTGCCATCAGTCTCCAATTTCTAGGTTGACACGCAGCATACACGGAGGACCAGAGCTTCCTGGCTCTCTGCAGTTTTCTGTTACCGAAACGGGTGCTGAAGGAAGGTTCCTAGGAGTCTTGGAAAGCTTACTACCGCTAAACTAAAGAAGAACAGCGATGAAGGCCTCATGGAACTGCTGCATGCTTCCTGCTTTGCAAGGATAATCAGGGCCTTACTTGGAGGTTGGTGCTCACGTTGACTCTCACTTTTGGTATAGAGGAGCGCAGGTGGAGCTTCCAACTTGGAACTGGAAGCACAAAGTTTCTTTCCAGAAAACTCATTTTCTTCTCTGAGCCATGCCGGCAGTAACTCAAAGCACCGTAACAACAGTGCTTTTCTGGTAGCTTCGAGACTGCATGAGTGGAGCTTTCAAAATAGGAAAGCAAGATCTGTGTCTCAGTCTCACATTTCCAGATTGACACGCAGCCTAAGGACATGTTGATGTTAACAAGTCAAAAGAGATTCACGATACCCAGTGGGGCTTTCCCTGATTCAACTTTTTTCTACGACAGCTTATCTGCCTGCCCCAAAGTGCCTAAACAAAGGATGCGTGAGGGAGACAGGTGCCTGTGCTTCTTCCAAAGACCTGCAGTGTTACACCAAGAACAGTGCTTAAATTGTACTTGGATGTAAGCCGACCACCTCCTTGAGGATGCGTGACTCTAAGTGTAAAAGGTGAAAAGGGATTCGAAGCAGAGTGTTTTTCTCAATAGAGTTCAGCTAGGGGAATGAGGTTACATCCATTGCATGGAGGACAGTCTAGAAGTGTGATCCTGAATCCTGTGTAGAGCTGAGGTCATCTGGCTCTCCCAGGGAGGAGTGCAGTGTGTTTCCTTTCTCTAGCCAACAATGAGGTGTTCCAAAAGGCCTACGGGGCAGAAGTTTCTTAGCTGGCCCTGAGCTTCTTGGCTGTACTCAGTATACTGGTACTGAAACGGTTTCTAAAGCAAGGTCCCTAGGAGTCTTGAAAAGCTTACTACGGTGAAACTAAAGCAGAACAGTGAAGAAGGCCTCATGGAGCTGCTCCATGCCTCCCGTTTGGCAAGGGAAATCAGGGACTTCCTTCGAGGCTAGGGCTCACGTTGACTTTGACTTTAGGTATAGAGCAGAGCAGGGTGAGCTTCCAACTAGGAACTGGAAGCACAAGGTTTCTTATGGGATAACTCAATATCTTCTCAGAAACATGCCGGCAGTGACTACAACTCTGGCAACAGCAATGCTTTCCAGGTATATTCGAGGCCACATGAACGGAGCTTTCAGAATGGGCAAACAGGCCTTGTGCCATCAGTCTCCAATTTCTAGGTTGACACGCAGCATACTCGCTGAACCAGGGCTTCCTGGCTCTAGGCAATTTTCTGATATCGAAACGGGTGCTGAAGCAGGGTCTTTAGGAGTCTTGGAAAGCTTACTACCGTTAAACTAAAGCAGAACAGCGTTGAAAGCCTCAGGGAACTGCTACATGCCTCCCGTTTTGTAAGGATATTCAGGGCCTTACCTAGAGGCTGGCGCTCCCTTGACTTTAACTTTAGTTACAGTGCAGAGCAAGGGGAGTTTCCAACTAGGAACTGGAAGCACAAGGTTTCTTATGGGAAAACTCAATATCTTATCAGAACTATGCATGCTTTGACTAAAACCCCGGCAACAACAAAGCCTTTCAGGAATCTTCGAGGCCGCATAAACGGTGCTTTCATAATGGGCAAACAAGCCTTATGCCATCAGTCTTCAATATGTAAGTTGATACGCAGCATTCACGCAGGACGAAAGCTTCCTGGCTCTAGGCAGTTTTCTGATACCGAAACGGGTGCAGAAGCCAGGTCTCTAGGAGTATTGGAAAGCTTACTACCGTTAAACTAAAGCAGAACAGCGTTGAAAGCCTCAGGGAACTGCTGCATGCCTCCCGTTTTGTAAGGATATTCAGGGCCTTACATAGAGGCTGCCGCTCCCTTGACTTTAACTTTAGTTACAGTGCAGAGCAAGTGGAGCTTCCTACTAGGAACTGGAAGCACAAGGTTTCTTATGGGAAAACTCAGTATCTTATCAGAACTATGCATGCAGTGACTAAAACCCCAGCAACAACAAAGCCTTTCAGGAATCTTCGAGGCCGCATAAACGGTGCTTTCATAATGGGCAAACAAGCCTTGTGCCATCAGTCTTCAATATGTAAGTTGATACGCAGCATTCACGCAGGACGAAAGCTTCCTGGCTCTAGGCAGTTTTCTGATACCGAAACGGGTGCTGAAGCCAGGTCTCTAGGAGTATTGGAAAGCTTACTACCTAAAAACTAAAGCAGAGCAGCGTTGAAGACCCCATGGAGATGCTGCATGCCTCCCGTTTTGTAAGGCTATTCAGGACCTTACTTCGAGGCAAGTGCTCCCCTTGACTTTCACTTTAGTTATAGAGCAGAGCAGGGTGAGCTTCCAACTAGGAACTGGAAGCACAAGGTTTCTTTCGGGAAAACTCATTTTCCTCGCAGAAGCAGGCAGGCAGTGACTAAATCCCTGGCAACAACAATGCTTTTCAGGTATCTTCGAGGCCGCATGAACGGAGCTTTCCTAATGAGAAAACAAGCCTTGTGCCATCAGTCTCCAATTTCTAGGTTGACACGCAGCATACACGGAGGACCAGAGCTTCCTGGCTCTCTGCAGTTTTCTGTTACCGAAACGGGTGCTGAAGGAAGGTTCCTAGGAGTCTTGGAAAGTTTACTACCGCTAAACTAAAGAAGAACAGCGATGAAGGCCTCATGGAACTGCTGCATGCTTCCTGCTTTGCAAGGATAATCAGGGCCTTACTTGGAGGTTGGTGCTCACGTTGACTCTCACTTTTGGTATAGAGGAGCGCAGGTTGAGCTTCCAACTTGGAACTGGAAGCACAAAGTTTCTTTAAAGAAAACTCATTTTCTTCTCTGAGCAATGCCGGCAGTAACTAAAAGCACCGTAACAACAGTGCTTTTCTGGTAGCTTCGAGACTGCATGAGTGGAGCTTTCAAAATAGGAAAGCAAGATCTGTGTCTCAGTCTCACATTTCCAGATTGACACGCAGCCTAAGGACATGTTGATGTTAACAAGTCAAAAGAGATTCTCGATACCCAGTGGGGCTTTCCCTGATTCAACTTTTTTCTACGACAGCTTATCTGCCTGCCCCAAAGTGCCTAAACAAAGGATGCGTGAGGGAGACAGGTGCCTGTGCTTCTTCCAAAGACCTGCAGTGTAACACCAAGAACAGTGCTTAAATTGTACTTGGATGCAAGCCGAACACCTCCTTCAGGATGAGTGACTCTAAGTGTAAAAGGTGAAAAGGGATTCGAAGCAGAGTGTTTTTCTCAATAGATTTCAGCTAGGGGAATGAGGTTACATCCATTGCATGGAGGACAGTCTAGAAGTGTGTTCCTGAATCCTGTGTAGAGGTGAGGTCATCTGGCTCTCCCAGGGAGGAGTGCAGTGTGTTGCCTTTCTCTACCAACACTGAGGTGTTCCAAAAGGCCTACGGGGCAGAAGTTGCTTAGCTGGCCCTGAGCTTCTTGCCTCTACTCAGTATACTGGTAAGGAAACGGTTTCTAAAGCGAGGTCCCTAGGAGTCTGGGAAAGCTTACTACGGTGAAACTAAAGCAGAACAGTGAAGAAGGCCTCATAGAGCTGCTCCATGCCTCCCGTTTGGCAAAGGAAATCAGGGCCTTTCTTCGAGGCTAGGGCTCACGTTGACTTTGACTTTAGTTATAGAGCAGAGCAGGGTGAGCTTCCAACTAGGAACTGGAAGCACAAGGTTTCTTACGGGATAACTCAATATCTTCTCAGAAACATGCCGGCAGTGACTACAACTCTGGCAACAGCACTGCTTTTCAGGTATATTCGTGGCCACATGAACGGAGCTTTCATAATGGGCAAACAGGCCTTCTGCCCCAGTCTCCAATTTGTAGGTTGACACGCAGCATACTCGCTGAACCAGGGCTTCCTGGCTCTAGGCAATTTTCTGATATCGAAACGGGTGCTGAAGCAGGGTCTTTAGGAGTCTTGGAAAGCTTACTACCGTTAAACTAAAGCAGAACAGCGTTGAAAGCCTCAAAGAACTGCTGCATGCCTCCCGTTTTGTAAGGATATTCAGGGCCTTACATAGAGGCTGACGCTCCCATGACTTTAACTTTAGTTACAGTGCAGAGCAAGGGGAGCTTCCTACTAGGAACTGGAAGCAGAAGGTTTCTTATGGGAAAACTCAATATCTTATCAGAACTATGCATGCAGTGACTAAAACCCCGGCAACAACAAAGCCTTTCAGGAATCTTCGAGGCCGCATAAACGGTGCTTTCATAATGGGCAAACAAGCCTTGTGTCATCAGTCTTCAATATGTAAGTTGATACGCATCATTCACGCAGGACGAAAGCTTCCTGGCTCTAGGCAGTTTTCTGATACCGAAACGGGTGCTGAAGCCAGGTCTCTAGGAGTATTGGAAAGCTTACTACCGTAAAACTAAAGCAGAGCAGCGTTGAAGTCCTCATGGAGATGCTGCATGCCTCCCGTTTTGTAAGGCTATTCAGGGCCTTACTTCGAGGCAAGTGCTCCCCTTGACTTTCACTTTAGTTATAGAGCAGAGCAGGGTGAGCTTCCAACTAGGAACTGGAAGCACAAGGTTTCTTTCAGGAAAACTCATTTTCTTCGCAGAAGCAGGCAGGCAGTGACTAAATCCCTGGCAACAACAATGCTTTTCAGGTATCTTCGAGGCCGCATGAACGGAGCTTTCCTAATGAGAAAACCAGCCTTGTGCCATCACTCTCCAATTTCTAGGTTGACACGCAGCATACACGGAGGACCAGAGCTTCCTGGCTCTCTGCAGTGTTCTGTTACCGAAACGGGTGCTGAAGGAAGGTTCCTAGGAGTCTTGGAAAGCTTACTACCGCTAAACTAAAGAAGAACAGCGATGAAGGCCTCATGGAACTGCTGCATGCCTCCCGCTTTGCGAGGATAATCAGGGCCTTACTTGGAGGTTGGTGCTCACGTTGACTCTCACTTTTGGTATAGAGAAGCGCAGGTTGAGCTTCCAACTTGGAACTGGAAGCACAAAGTTTCTTTCCAGAAAACTCATTTTCTTCTCTGAGCCATGCCGGCAGTAACTAAAAGCACCGTAACAACAGTGCTTTTCTGGTAGCTTCGAGACTGCATGAGTGGAGCTTTGAAAATGGGAAAGCAAGATCTGTGTCTCAGTCTCACATTTCCAGATTGACACGCAGCATAAGGACATGTTGATGTTAACAAGTCAAAAGAGATTCACGATACCCAGTGGGGCTCTCCCTGATTCAACTTTTTTCTACGACAGCTTATCTGCGTGCAGCAAAGTGCCTAAACAAAGGATGCGTGAGGGAGACAGGTGCCTGTGCTTCTTCCAAAGACCTGCAGTGTTACACCAAGAACAGTGCTTAAATTGTACTTGGATGCAAGCCGACCACCTCCTTCAGGATGCGTGACTCTAAGTGTAAAAGGTGAAAAGGGATTCGAAGCAGAGTGTTTTTCTCAATAGAGTTCAGCTAGGGGAATGAGGTTACATCCATTGCATGGAGGACAGTCTAGAAGTGTGATCCTGAATCCTGTGTAGAGCTGAGGTCATCTGGCTCTCCCAGGGAGGAGTGCAGTGTGTTGCCTTTCTCTAGCCAACACTGAGGTGTTCCAAAAGGCCTACGGGGCAGAAGTTGCTTAGCTGGCCCTGAGCTTCTTGGCTCTACTCAGTATACTGGTACTGAAACGGTTTCTAAAGCAAGGTCCCTAGGAGTCTGGGAAAGCTTACTACGGTGAAACTAAAGCAGGTCAGTGAAGAAGGCCTCATGGAGCTGCTCCATGCCTCCCGTTTGGCAAGGGAAATCAGGGCCTTCCTTCGAGGCTAGGGCTCACGTTGACTTTGACTTTAGGTATAGAGCAGAGCAGGGTGAGCTTCCAACTAGGAACTGGAAGCACAAGGTTTCTTACGGGATAACTCAATATCTTTTAGAAACATGCCGGCAGTGACTACAACTCTGGCAACAGCACTGCTTTTCAGGTATATTCGTGGCCACATGAACGGAGCTTTCATAATGGGCAAACAGGCCTTCTGCCCCAGTCTCCAATTTGTAGGTTGACACGCAGCATACTCGCTGAACCAGGGCTTCCTGGCTCTAGGCAATTTTCTGATATCGAAACGGGTGCTGAAGCAGGGTGTTTAGGAGTCTTGGAAAGCTTACTACCGTTAAACTAAAGCAGAACAGCGTTGAAAGCCTCAAAGAACTGCTGCATGCCTCCCGTTTTGTAAGGATATTCAGGGCCTTACATAGAGGCTGGCGCTCCCCTGACTTTAACTTTAGTTACCGTGCAGAGCAAGGGGAGCTTCCAACTAGGAACTGGAAGCAGAAGGTTTCTTATGGGAAAACTCAATGTCTTTTCAGAACTATGCATGCAGTGACTAAAACCCCGGCAACAAGAAAGCCTTTCAGGAATCTTCGAGGCCGCATAAACGGTGCTTTCATAATGGGCAAACAAGCCTTGTGTCATCAGTCTTCAATATGTAAGTTGATACGCAGCATTCACGCAGGACGAAAGCTTCCTGGCTCTAGGCAGTTTTCTGATACCGAAACGGGTGCTGAAGCCAGGTCTCTAGGAGTATTGGAAAGCTTACTACCGTAAAACTAAAGCAGAGCAGCGTTGAAGTCCTCATGGAGATGCTGCATGCCTCCCGTTTTGTAAGGCTATTCAGGGCCTTACTTCGAGGCAAGTGCTCCCCTTGACTTTCACTTTAGTTATAGAGCAGAGCAGGGTGAGCTTCCAACTAGGAACTGGAAGCACAAGGTTTCTTTCAGGAAAACTCATTTTCTTCGCAGAAGCAGGCAGGCAGTGACTAAATCCCTGGCAACAACAATGCTTTTCAGGTATCTTCGAGGCCGCATGAACGGAGCATTCCTAATGAGAAAACCAGCCTTGTGCCATCACTCTCCAATTTCTAGGTTGACACGCAGCATACACGGAGGACCAGAGCTTCCTGGCTCTCTGCAGTGTTCTGTTACCGAAACGGGTGCTGAAGGAAGGTTCCTAGGAGTCTTGGAAAGCTTACTACCGCTAAACTAAAGAAGAACAGCGATGAAGGCCTCATGGAACTGCTGCATGCCTCCCGCTTTGCGAGGATAATCAGGGCCTTACTTGGAGGTTGGTGCTCACGTTGACTCTCACTTTTGGTATAGAGGAGCGCAGGTTGAGCTTCCAACTTGGAACTGGAAGCACAAAGTTTCTTTTAAGAAAACTCATTTTCTTCTCTGAGCCATGCCGGCAGTAACTAAAAGCACCGTAACAACAGTGCTTTTCTGGTAGCTTCGAGACTGCATGAGTGGAGCTTTGAAAATGGGAAAGCAAGATCTGTGTCTCAGTCTCACATTTCCAGATTGACACGCAGCATAAGGACATGTTGATGTTAACAAGTCAAAAGAGATTGACGATACCCAGTGGGGCTCTCCCTGATTCAACTTTTTTCTACGACAGCTTATCTGCGTGCAGCAAAGTGCCTAAACAAAGGATGCGTGAGGGAGACAGGTGCCTGTGCTTCTTCCAAAGACCTGCAGTGTTACACCAAGAACAGTGCTTAAATTGTACTTGGATGCAAGCCGACCACCTCCTTCAGGATGCGTGACTCTAAGTGTAAAAGGTGAAAAGGGATTCGAAGCAGAGTGTTTTTCTCAATAGAGTTCAGCTAGGGGAATGAGGTTACATCCATTCCATGGAGGACAGTCTAGAAGTGTGATCCTGAATCCTGTGTAGAGCTGAGGTCATCTGGCTCTCCCAGGGAGGAGTGCAGTGTGTTGCCTTTCTCTAGCCAACACTGAGGTGTTCCAAAAGGCCTACGGGGCAGAAGTTGCTTAGCTGGCCCTGAGCTTCTTGGCTCTACTCAGTATACTGGTACTGAAACGGTTTCTAAAGCAAGGTCCCTAGGAGTCTGGGAAAGCTTACTACGGTGAAACTAAAGCAGGTCAGGGAAGAAGGCCTCAGGGAGCTGCTCCATGCCTCCCGTTTGGCAAGGGAAATCAGGGCCTTCCTTCGAGGCTAGGGCTCACGTTGACTTTGACTTTAGGTATAGAGCAGAGCAGGGTGAGCTTCCAACTAGGAACTGGAAGCACAAGGTTTCTTACGGGATAACTCAATATCTTCTCAGAAACATGCCGGCGGTGACTACAACTCTGGCAACAGCAATGCTTTTCAGGTATATACTTGTCCACATGAACGGAGCTTTCATAATGGGCAAACAGGCCTTCTGCCCCAGTCTCCAATTTCTAGGTTGAAACGCAGCATACTCGCTGAACCAGGGCTTCCTGGCTCTAGGCAATTTTCTGATATCGAAACGGGTGCTGAAGCAGGGTCATTAGGAGTCTTGGAAAGCTTACTACCGTTAAACTAAAGCAGAACAGCGTTGAAAGCCTCAGGGAACTGCTGCTTGCCTCCCGTTTTGTAAGGATGTTCAGGGCCTTACATAGAGGCTGGCGCTCCCTTGACTTTAACTTTAGTTACCGTGCAGAGCAAAGGGAGCTTCCAACTAGGAACTGGAAGCAGAAGGTTTCTTATGGGAAAACTCAATGTCTTATCAGAACTATGCATGCAGTGACTAAAACCCTGGCAACAACAAAGCCTTTCAGGAATCTTCGAGGCCGCATAAACGGTGCTTTCATAATGGGCAAACAAGCCTTGTGTCATCAGTCTTCAATATGTAAGTTGATACGCAGCATTCACGCAGGACGAAAGCTTCCTGGCTCTAGACAGTTTTCTGATACCGAAACGGGTGCTGAAGCCAGGTCTCTAGGAGTATTGGAAAGCTTACTACCGTAAAACTAAAGCAGAGCAGCGTTGAAGTCCTCATGGAGATGCTGCATGCCTCCCGTTTTGTAAGGCTATTCAGGGCCTTATTTCGAGGCAAGTGCTCCCCTTGACTTTCACTTTAGTTATAGAGCAGAGCAGGGTGAGCTTCCAACTAGGAACTGGAAGCACAAGGTTTCTTTCAGGAAAACTCATTTTCTTCGCAGAAGCAGGCAGGCAGTGACTAAATCCCTGGCAACAACAATGCTTTTCAGGTATCTTCGAGGCTGCATGAACGGAGCTTTCCTAATGAGAAAACAAGCCTTGTGCCATCACTCTCCAATTTCTAGGTTAACACGCAGCATACACGGAGGACCAGAGCTTCCTGGCTCTCTGCAGTGTTCTGTTACCGAAACGGGTGCTGAAGGAAGGTTCCTAGGAGTCTTGGAAAGCTTACTACCGCTAAACTAAAGAAGAACAGCGATGAAGGCCTCATGGAACTGCTGCATGCCTCCCGCTTTGCAAGGATAATCAGGGCCTTACTTGGAGGTTGGTGCTCACGTTGACTCTCACTTTTGGTATAGAGGAGCGCAGGTTGAGCTTCCAACTTGGAACTGGAAGCACAAAGTTTCTTTCCAGAAAACTCATTTTCTTCTCTGAGCCATGCCGGCAGTAACTAAAAGCAACGTAACAACAGTGCTTTTCTGGTAGCTTCGAGACTGCATGAGTGGAGCTTTGAAAATGGGAAAGCAAGATCTGTGTCTCAGTCTCACATTTCCAGATTGACACGCAGCATAAGGACATGTTGATGTTAACAAGTCAAAATAGATTGACGATACCCAGTGGGGCTCTCCCTGATTCAACTTTTTTCTACGACAGCTTATCTGCCTGCAGCAAAGTGCCTAAACATAGGATGCGTGAGGGAGACAGGTGCCTGTGCTTCTTCCAAAGACCTGCAGTGTAACACCAAGAACAGTGCTTAAATTGTACTTGGATGCAAGCCGACCACCTCCTTCAGGATGAGTGACTCTAAGTGTAAAAGGTGAAAAGGGATTCGAAGCAGAGTGTTTTTCTCAATAGAGTTCAGCTAGGGGAATGAGGTTACATGCATTGCATGGAGGACAGTCTAGAAGTGTGTTCCTGAATCCTGTGTAGAGCTGAGGTCATCTGGCTCTCCCAGGGAGGAGTGCAGTGTGTTGCCTTTCTCTAGCCAACACTGAGGTGTTCCAAAAGGCCTACGGGGCAGAAGTTGCTTAGCTGGCCCTGAGCTTCTTGGCTCTACTCAGTATACTGGTAAGGAAACGGTTTCTAAAGCAAGGTCCCTAGGAGTCTGGGAAAGCTTACTACGGTGAAACTAAAGCAGAACAGTGAAGAAGGCCTCATAGAGCTGCTCCATGCCTCCCGTTTGGCAAGGGAAATCAGGGCCTTTCTTCGAGGCTAGGGCTCACGTTGACTTTGACTTTAGGCATAGAGCAGAGCAGGGTGAGCTTCCAACTAGGAACTGGAAGCACAAGGTTTCTTAAGGGATAAGTCAATATCTTCTCCGAAACATGCCGGAAGTGACTACAACCCTGGCAACAGCAATGCTTTTCAGGTATATTCGAGGCCACATGAACGGAGCTTTCATAATGGGCAAACAGGCCTTGTGCCATCAGTCTCCAATTTCTACTTGACACGCAGCATACTCGCTGAACCAGGTCTTCCTGGCTCTAGGCAATTTTCTGATATCGAAACGGGTGCTGAAGCAGGGTCTTTAGGAGTCTTGGAAAGCTTACTACCGTTAAACTAAAGCAGAACAGCGTTGAAAGCCTCAGGGAACTGCTGCATGCCTCCCGTTTTGTAAGGATATTCAGGGCCTTACATAGAGGCTGGCGCTCCCATGACTTTAACTTTAGTTACAGTGCAGAGCAAGGGGAGCTTCCAACTAGGAACTGGAAGCAGAAGGTTTCTTATGGGAAAACTCAATATCTTATCAGAACTATGCATGCAGTGACTAAAACCCCGGAAACAACAAAGCCTTCCAGGAATCTTCGAGGCCGCATAAACGGTGCTTTCATAATGGGCAAACAAGCCTTGTGCCACCAGTCTTCAATATGTAAGTTGATACGCAGCATTCACGCAGGACGAAAGCTTCCTGGCTCAAGGCAGTTTTCTGATACCGAAACAGGTGCTGAAGACAGGTCTCTAGGAGTATTGGAAAGCTTACTACCGTAAAACTAAAGCAGAGCAGCGTTGAAGTCCTCATGGAGATGCTGCATGCCTCCCGTTTTGTAAGGCTATTCAGGGCCTTACTTCGAGGCAAGTGCTCCCCTTGACTTTCACTTTAGTTATAGAGCAGAGCAGGGTGAGCTTCCAACTAGGAACTGGAAGCACAAGGTTTCTTTAAGGAAAACTCATTTTCTTCGCAGAAGCAGGCAGGCAGTGACTAAATCCCTGGCAACAACAATGCTTTTCAGGTATCTTCGAGGCCGCATGAACGGAGCTTTCCTAAGGAGAAAACAAGCCTTGTGCCATCACTCTCCAATTTCTAGGTTGACACGCAGCATACACGGAGGACCAGAGCTTCCTGGCTCTCTGCAGTGTTCTGTTACCGAAACAGGTTCTGAAGGAAGGTTCCTAGGAGTCTTGGAAAGCTTACTACCGCTAAACTAAAGAAGAACAGCGATGAAGGCCTCATGGAACTGTTGCATGCCTCCCGCTTTGCAAGGATAATCAGGGCCTTACTTGGAGGTTGGTGCTCACGTTGACTCTCACTTTTGGTATAGAGGAGCGCAGGTTGAGCTTCCAACTTGGAACTGGAAGCACAAAGTTTCTTTCCAGAAAACTCATTTTCTTCTCTGAGCCATGCGGGCAGTAACTAAAAGCACCGTAACAACAGTGCTTTTCTGGTAGCTTCGAGACTGCATGAGTGGAGCTTTGAAAATGGGAAAGCAAGATCTGTGTCTCAGTCTCACATTTCCAGATTGACACGCAGCATAAGGACATGTTGATGTTAACAAGTCAAAAGAGATTGACGATACCCAGTGGGGATCTCCCTTATTCAACTTTTTTCTACGACAGCTTATCTGCCTGCAGCAAAGTGCCTAAACAAAGGATGAGTGAGGGAGACAGGTGCCTGTGCTTCTTCCAAAGACCTGCAGTGTAACACCAAGAACAGTGCTTAAATTGTACTTGGATGCAAGCCGACCACCTCCTTCAGGATGAGTGACTCTAAGTGTAAAAGGTGAAAAGGGATTCGAAGCAGAGTGTTTTTCTCAATAGAGTTCAGCTAGGGGAATGAGGTTACATCCATTGCATGGAGGACAGTCTAGAAGTGTGTTCCTGAATCCTGTGTAGAGCTGAGGTCATCTGGCTCTCCCAGGGAGGAGTGCAGTGTGTTGCCTTTCTCTAGCCAACACTGAGGTGTTCCAAAAGGCCTACGGAGCAGAAGTTGCTTAGCTGGCCCTGAGCTTCTTGGCTCTACTCAGTATACTGGTAAGGAAACGGTTTCTAAAGCGAGGTCCCTAGGAGTCTGGGAAAGCTTACGACGGTGAAACTAAAGCAGAACAGTGAAGAAGGCCTCATGGAGCTGCTCCATGCCTCCCGTTTGGCAAGGGAAATCAGGTCCTTTCTTCGAGGCTAGGGCTCACGTTGACTTTGACTTTAGGTATAGAGCAGAGCAGGGTGAGCTTCCAACTAGGAACTGGAAGCACAAGGTTTCTTACGGGATAACTCAATATCTTCTAGAAACATGCCGGGAGTGACTACAACTCTGGCAACAGCACTGCTTTTCAGGTATATTCGTGGCCACATGAACGGAGCTTTCATAATGGGCAAACAGGCCTTCTGCCCCAGTCTCCAATTTGTAGGTTGACACGCAGCATACTCGCTGAACCAGGGCTTCCTGGCTCTAGGCAATTTTCTGATATCGAAACGGGTGCTGAAGCAGGGTGTTTAGGAGTCTTGGAAAGCTTACTACCGTTAAACTAAAGCAGAACAGCGTTGAAAGCCTCAAAGAACTGCTGCATGCCTCCCGTTTTGTAAGGATATTCAGGGCCTTACATAGAGGCTGGCGCTCCCCTGACTTTAACTTTAGTTACAGTGCAGAGCAAGGGGAGCTTCCAACTAGGAACTGGAAGCAGAAGGTTTCTTATGGGAAAACTCAATATCTTATCAGAACTATGCATGCAGTGACTAAAACCCCGGCAACAACAAAGCCTTTCAGGAATCTTCGAGGCCGCATAAACGGTGCTTTCATAATGGGCAAACAAGCCTTGTGCCATCACTCTCCAATTTCTAGGTTGACACGCAGCATAAACGGAGGACCAGAGCTTCCTGGCTCTCTGCAGTGTTCTGTTACCGAAACGGGTGCTGAAGGAAGGTTCCTAGGAGTCTTGGAAAGCTTACTACCGCTAAACTGAAGAAGAACAGCGATGAAGGCCTCATGGAACTGCTGCATGCCTCCCGCTTTGCAAGGATAATCAGGGCCTTACTTGGAGGTTGGTACTCACGTTGACTCTCACTTTTGGTATAGAGGAGCGCAGGTTGAGCTTCCAACTTGGAACTGGAAGCACAAAGTTTCTTTAAAGAAAACTCATTTTCTTCTCTGAGCCATGCCGGCAGTAACTAAAAGCACCGTAACAACAGTGCTTTTCTGGTAGCTTCGAGACTGCATGAGTGGAGCTTTGAAAATGGGAAAGCAAGATCTGTGTCTCAGTCTCACATTTCCAGATTGACACGCAGCATAAGGACATGTTGATGTTAACAAGTCAAAAGAGATTGACGATACCCAGTGGGGCTCTCCCTGATTCAACTTTTTTCTACGACAGCTTATCTGCGTGCAGCAAAGTGCCTAAACAAAGGATGCGTGAGGGAGACAGGTGCCTGTGCTTCTTCCAAAGACCTGCAGTGTTACACCAAGAACAGTGCTTAAATTGTACTTGGATGCAAGCCGACCACCTCCTTCAGGATGCGTGACTCTAAGTGCAAAAGCTGAAAAGGGATTCGAAGCAGAGTGTTTTTCTCAATAGAGTTCAGCTAGGGGAATGAGGTTACATCCATTGCATGGAGGACAGTCTAGAAGTGTGATCCTGAATCCTGTGTAGAGCTGAGGTCATCTGGCTCTCCCAGGGAGGAGTGCAGTGTGTTGCCTTTCTCTAGCCAACACTGAGGTGTTCCAAAAGGCCTACGGGGCAGAAGTTGCTTAGCTGGCCCTGAGCTTCTTGGCTCTACTCAGTATACTGGTACTGAAACGGTTTCTAAAGCAAGGTCCCTAGGAGTCTGGGAAAGCTTACTACGGTGAAACTAAAGCAGGTCAGTGAAGAAGGCCTCATGGAGCTGCTCCATGCCTCCCGTTTGGCAAGGGAAATCAGGGCCTTCCTTCGAGGCTAGGGCTCACGTTGACTTTGACTTTAGGTATAGAGCAGAGCAGGGTGAGCTTCCAACTAGGAACTGGAAGCACAAGGTTTCTTACGGGATAACTCAATATCTTCTCAGAAACATGCCGGCGGTGACTACAACTCTGGCAACAGCAATGCTTTTCAGGTATATTCTTGTCCACATGAACGGAGCTTTCATACTGGGCAAACAGGCCTTCTGCCCCAGTCTCCAATTTCTAGGTTGAAACGCAGCATACTCGCTGAACCAGGGCTTCCTGGCTCTAGGCAATTTTCTGATATCGAAACGGGTGCTGAAGCAGGGTCTTTAGGAGTCTTGGAAAGCTCACTACCGTTAAACTAAAGCAGAACAGCGTTGAAAGCCTCAGGGAACTGCTGCTTGCCTCCCGTTTTGTAAGGATGTTCAGGGCCTTACATAGAGGCTGGCGCTCCCTTGACTTTAACTTTAGTTACAGTGCAGAGCAAGGGGAGCTTCCAACTAGGAACTGGAAGCAGAAGGTTTCTTATGGGAAAACTCAATGTCTTATCAGAACTATGCATGCAGTGACTAAAACCCCGGCAACAACAAAGCCTTTCAGGAATCTTCGAGGCCGCATAAACGGTGCTTTCATAATGGGCAAACAAGCCTTGTGTCATCAGTCTTCAATATGTAAGTTGATACGCAGCATTCACGCAGGACGAAAGCTTCCTGGCTCTAGGCAGTTTTCTGATACCGAAACGGGTGCTGAAGCCAGGTCTCTAGGAGTATTGGAAAGCTTACTACCGTAAAACTAAAGCAGAGCAGCGTTGAAGTCCTCATGGAGATGCTGCATGCCTCCCGTTTTGTAAGGCTATTCAGGGCCTTACTTCGAGGCAAGTGCTCCCCTTGACTTTCACTTTAGTTATAGAGCAGAGCAGGGTGAGCTTCCAACTAGGAACTGGAAGCACAAGGTTTCTTTCAGGAAAACTCATTTTCTTCGCAGAAGCAGGCAGGCAGTGACTAAATCCCTGGCAACAACAATGCTTTTCAGGTATCTTCGAGGCCGCATGAACGGAGCTTTCCTAATGAGAAAACAAACCTTGTGCCATCACTCTCCAATTTCTAGGTTGACACGCAGCATACACGGAGGACCAGAGCTTTCTGGCTCTCTGCAGTGTTCTGTTACCGAAACGGGTGCTGAAGGAAGGTTCCTAGGAGTCTTGGAAAGCTTACTACCGCTAAACTAAAGAAGAACAGCGATGAAGGCCTCATGGAACTGCTGCATGCCTCCCGCTTTGCAAGGATAATCAGGGCCTTACTTGGAGGTTGGTGCTCACGTTGACTCTCACTTTTGGTATAGAGGAGCGCAGGTTGAGCTTCCAACTTGGAACTGGAAGCACAAAGTTTCTTTCCAGAAAACTCATTTTCTTCTCTGAGCCATGCCGGCAGTAACTAAAAGCACCATAACAACAGTGCTTTTCTGGTAGCTTCGAGACTGCATGAGTGGAGCTTTGAAAATGGGAAAGCAAGATCTCTGTCTCAGTCTCACATTTCCAGATTGACACGCAGCATAAGGACATGTTGATGTTAACAAGTCAAAAGAGATTGACGATACCCAGTGGGGCTCTCCCTGATTCAACTTTTTTCTACGACAGCTTATCTGCGTGCAGCAAAGTGCCTAAACAAAGGATGCGTGAGGGAGACAGGTGCCTGTGCTTCTTCCAAAGACCTGCAGTGTTACACCAAGAACAGTGCTTAAATTGTACTTGGATGCAAGCCGACCACCTCCTTCAGGATGCGTGACTCTAAGTGTAAAAGGTGAAAAGGGATTCGAAGCAGAGTGTTTTTCTCAATAGAGTTCAGCTAGGCGAATGAGGTTACATCCATTGCATGGAGGACAGTCTAGAAGTGTGATCCTGAATCCTGTGTAGAGCTGAGGTCATCTGGCTCTCCCAGGGAGGAGTGCAGTGTGTTGCCTTTCTCTAGCCAACACTGAGGTGTTCCAAAAGGCCTACGGGGCAGAAGTTGCTTAGCTGGCCCTGAGCTTCTTGGCTGTACTCAGTATACTGGTACTGAAACGGTTTCTAAAGCAAGGTCCCTAGGAGTCTTGAAAAGCTTACTACGGTGAAACTAAAGCAGAACAGTGAAGAAGGCCTCATGGAGCTGCTCCATGCCTCCCGTTTGGCAAGGGAAATCAGGGACTTCCTTCGAGGCTAGGGCTCACGTTGACTTTGACTTTAGGTATAGAGCAGAGCAGGGTGAGCTTCCAACTAGGAACTGGAAGCACAAGGTTTCTTATGGGATAACTCAATATCTTCTCAGAAACATGCCGGCAGTGACTACAACTCTGGCAACAGCAATGCTTTCCAGGTATATTCGAGGCCACATGAACGGAGCTTTCAGAATGGGCAAACAGGCCTTGTGCCATCAGTCTCCAATTTCTAGGTTGACACGCAGCATACTCGCTGAACCAGGGCTTCCTGGCTCTAGGCAATTTTCTGATATCGAAACGGGTGCTGAAGCAGGGTCTTTAGGAGTCTTGGAAAGCTTACTACCGTTAAACTAAAGCAGAACAGCGTTGAAAGCCTCAGGGAACTGCTACATGCCTCCCGTTTTGTAAGGATATTCAGGGCCTTACCTAGAGGCTGGCGCTCCCTTGACTTTAACTTTAGTTACAGTGCAGAGCAAGGGGAGTTTCCAACTAGGAACTGGAAGCACAAGGTTTCTTATGGGAAAACTCAATATCTTATCAGAACTATGCATGCTTTGACTAAAACCCCGGCAACAACAAAGCCTTTCAGGAATCTTCGAGGCCGCATAAACGGTGCTTTCATAATGGGCAAACAAGCCTTATGCCATCAGTCTTCAATATGTAAGTTGATACGCAGCATTCACGCAGGACGAAAGCTTCCTGGCTCTAGGCAGTTTTCTGATACCGAAACGGGTGCAGAAGCCAGGTCTCTAGGAGTATTGGAAAGCTTACTACCGTTAAACTAAAGCAGAACAGCGTTGAAAGCCTCAGGGAACTGCTGCATGCCTCCCGTTTTGTAAGGATATTCAGGGCCTTACATAGAGGCTGCCGCTCCCTTGACTTTAACTTTAGTTACAGTGCAGAGCAAGTGGAGCTTCCTACTAGGAACTGGAAGCACAAGGTTTCTTATGGGAAAACTCAGTATCTTATCAGAACTATGCATGCAGTGACTAAAACCCCAGCAACAACAAAGCCTTTCAGGAATCTTCGAGGCCGCATAAACGGTGCTTTCATAATGGGCAAACAAGCCTTGTGCCATCAGTCTTCAATATGTAAGTTGATACGCAGCATTCACGCAGGACGAAAGCTTCCTGGCTCTAGGCAGTTTTCTGATACCGAAACGGGTGCTGAAGCAAGGTCTCTAGGAGTATTGGAAAGCTTACTACCTAAAAACTAAAGCAGAGCAGCGTTGAAGACCCCATGGAGATGCTGCATGCCTCCCGTTTTGTAAGGCTATTCAGGACCTTACTTCGAGGCAAGTGCTCCCCTTGACTTTCACTTTAGTTATAGAGCAGAGCAGGGTGAGCTTCCAACTAGGAACTGGAAGCACAAGGTTTCTTTCGGGAAAACTCATTTTCCTCGCAGAAGCAGGCAGGCAGTGACTAAATCCCTGGCAACAACAATGCTTTTCAGGTATCTTCGAGGCCGCATGAACGGAGCTTTCCTAATGAGAAAACAAGCCTTGTGCCATCAGTCTCCAATTTCTAGGTTGACACGCAGCATACACGGAGGACCAGAGCTTCCTGGCTCTCTGCAGTTTTCTGTTACCGAAACGGGTGCTGAAGGAAGGTTCCTAGGAGTCTTGGAAAGTTTACTACCGCTAAACTAAAGAAGAACAGCGATGAAGGCCTCATGGAACTGCTGCATGCTTCCTGCTTTGCAAGGATAATCAGGGCCTTACTTGGAGGTTGGTGCTCACGTTGACTCTCACTTTTGGTATAGAGGAGCGCAGGTTGAGCTTCCAACTTGGAACTGGAAGCACAAAGTTTCTTTAAAGAAAACTCATTTTCTTCTCTGAGCAATGCCGGCAGTAACTAAAAGCACCGTAACAACAGTGCTTTTCTGGTAGCTTCGAGACTGCATGAGTGGAGCTTTCAAAATAGGAAAGCAAGATCTGTGTCTCAGTCTCACATTTCCAGATTGACACGCAGCCTAAGGACATGTTGATGTTAACAAGTCAAAAGAGATTCTCGATACCCAGTGGGGCTTTCCCTGATTCAACTTTTTTCTACGACAGCTTATCTGCCTGCCCCAAAGTGCCTAAACAAAGGATGCGTGAGGGAGACAGGTGCCTGTGCTTCTTCCAAAGACCTGCAGTGTAACACCAAGAACAGTGCTTAAATTGTACTTGGATGCAAGCCGAACACCTCCTTCAGGATGAGTGACTCTAAGTGTAAAAGGTGAAAAGGGATTCGAAGCAGAGTGTTTTTCTCAATAGATTTCAGCTAGGGGAATGAGGTTACATCCATTGCATGGAGGACAGTCTAGAAGTGTGTTCCTGAATCCTGTGTAGAGGTGAGGTCATCTGGCTCTCCCAGGGAGGAGTGCAGTGTGTTGCCTTTCTCTACCAACACTGAGGTGTTCCAAAAGGCCTACGGGGCAGAAGTTGCTTAGCTGGCCCTGAGCTTCTTGCCTCTACTCAGTATACTGGTAAGGAAACGGTTTCTAAAGCGAGGTCCCTAGGAGTCTGGGAAAGCTTACTACGGTGAAACTAAAGCAGAACAGTGAAGAAGGCCTCATAGAGCTGCTCCATGCCTCCCGTTTGGCAAAGGAAATCAGGGCCTTTCTTCGAGGCTAGGGCTCACGTTGACTTTGACTTTAGTTATAGAGCAGAGCAGGGTGAGCTTCCAACTAGGAACTGGAAGCACAAGGTTTCTTACGGGATAACTCAATATCTTCTCAGAAACATGCCGGCAGTGACTACAACTCTGGCAACAGCACTGCTTTTCAGGTATATTCGTGGCCACATGAACGGAGCTTTCATAATGGGCAAACAGGCCTTCTGCCCCAGTCTCCAATTTGTAGGTTGACACGCAGCATACTCGCTGAACCAGGGCTTCCTGGCTCTAGGCAATTTTCTGATATCGAAACGGGTGCTGAAGCAGGGTCTTTAGGAGTCTTGGAAAGCTTACTACCGTTAAACTAAAGCAGAACAGCGTTGAAAGCCTCAAAGAACTGCTGCATGCCTCCCGTTTTGTAAGGATATTCAGGGCCTTACATAGAGGCTGACGCTCCCATGACTTTAACTTTAGTTACAGTGCAGAGCAAGGGGAGCTTCCTACTAGGAACTGGAAGCAGAAGGTTTCTTATGGGAAAACTCAATATCTTATCAGAACTATGCATGCAGTGACTAAAACCCCGGCAACAACAAAGCCTTTCAGGAATCTTCGAGGCCGCATAAACGGTGCTTTCATAATGGGCAAACAAGCCTTGTGTCATCAGTCTTCAATATGTAAGTTGATACGCATCATTCACGCAGGACGAAAGCTTCCTGGCTCTAGGCAGTTTTCTGATACCGAAACGGGTGCTGAAGCCAGGTCTCTAGGAGTATTGGAAAGCTTACTACCGTAAAACTAAAGCAGAGCAGCGTTGAAGTCCTCATGGAGATGCTGCATGCCTCCCGTTTTGTAAGGCTATTCAGGGCCTTACTTCGAGGCAAGTGCTCCCCTTGACTTTCACTTTAGTTATAGAGCAGAGCAGGGTGAGCTTCCAACTAGGAACTGGAAGCACAAGGTTTCTTTCAGGAAAACTCATTTTCTTCGCAGAAGCAGGCAGGCAGTGACTAAATCCCTGGCAACAACAATGCTTTTCAGGTATCTTCGAGGCCGCATGAACGGAGCTTTCCTAATGAGAAAACCAGCCTTGTGCCATCACTCTCCAATTTCTAGGTTGACACGCAGCATACACGGAGGACCAGAGCTTCCTGGCTCTCTGCAGTGTTCTGTTACCGAAACGGGTGCTGAAGGAAGGTTCCTAGGAGTCTTGGAAAGCTTACTACCGCTAAACTAAAGAAGAACAGCGATGAAGGCCTCATGGAACTGCTGCATGCCTCCCGCTTTGCGAGGATAATCAGGGCCTTACTTGGAGGTTGGTGCTCACGTTGACTCTCACTTTTGGTATAGAGAAGCGCAGGTTGAGCTTCCAACTTGGAACTGGAAGCACAAAGTTTCTTTCCAGAAAACTCATTTTCTTCTCTGAGCCATGCCGGCAGTAACTAAAAGCACCGTAACAACAGTGCTTTTCTGGTAGCTTCGAGACTGCATGAGTGGAGCTTTGAAAATGGGAAAGCAAGATCTGTGTCTCAGTCTCACATTTCCAGATTGACACGCAGCATAAGGACATGTTGATGTTAACAAGTCAAAAGAGATTCACGATACCCAGTGGGGCTCTCCCTGATTCAACTTTTTTCTACGACAGCTTATCTGCGTGCAGCAAAGTGCCTAAACAAAGGATGCGTGAGGGAGACAGGTGCCTGTGCTTCTTCCAAAGACCTGCAGTGTTACACCAAGAACAGTGCTTAAATTGTACTTGGATGCAAGCCGACCACCTCCTTCAGGATGCGTGACTCTAAGTGTAAAAGGTGAAAAGGGATTCGAAGCAGAGTGTTTTTCTCAATAGAGTTCAGCTAGGGGAATGAGGTTACATCCATTGCATGGAGGACAGTCTAGAAGTGTGATCCTGAATCCTGTGTAGAGCTGAGGTCATCTGGCTCTCCCAGGGAGGAGTGCAGTGTGTTGCCTTTCTCTAGCCAACACTGAGGTGTTCCAAAAGGCCTACGGGGCAGAAGTTGCTTAGCTGGCCCTGAGCTTCTTGGCTCTACTCAGTATACTGGTACTGAAACGGTTTCTAAAGCAAGGTCCCTAGGAGTCTGGGAAAGCTTACTACGGTGAAACTAAAGCAGGTCAGTGAAGAAGGCCTCATGGAGCTGCTCCATGCCTCCCGTTTGGCAAGGGAAATCAGGGCCTTCCTTCGAGGCTAGGGCTCACGTTGACTTTGACTTTAGGTATAGAGCAGAGCAGGGTGAGCTTCCAACTAGGAACTGGAAGCACAAGGTTTCTTACGGGATAACTCAATATCTTTTAGAAACATGCCGGCAGTGACTACAACTCTGGCAACAGCACTGCTTTTCAGGTATATTCGTGGCCACATGAACGGAGCTTTCATAATGGGCAAACAGGCCTTCTGCCCCAGTCTCCAATTTGTAGGTTGACACGCAGCATACTCGCTGAACCAGGGCTTCCTGGCTCTAGGCAATTTTCTGATATCGAAACGGGTGCTGAAGCAGGGTGTTTAGGAGTCTTGGAAAGCTTACTACCGTTAAACTAAAGCAGAACAGCGTTGAAAGCCTCAAAGAACTGCTGCATGCCTCCCGTTTTGTAAGGATATTCAGGGCCTTACATAGAGGCTGGCGCTCCCCTGACTTTAACTTTAGTTACCGTGCAGAGCAAGGGGAGCTTCCAACTAGGAACTGGAAGCAGAAGGTTTCTTATGGGAAAACTCAATGTCTTTTCAGAACTATGCATGCAGTGACTAAAACCCCGGCAACAAGAAAGCCTTTCAGGAATCTTCGAGGCCGCATAAACGGTGCTTTCATAATGGGCAAACAAGCCTTGTGTCATCAGTCTTCAATATGTAAGTTGATACGCAGCATTCACGCAGGACGAAAGCTTCCTGGCTCTAGGCAGTTTTCTGATACCGAAACGGGTGCTGAAGCCAGGTCTCTAGGAGTATTGGAAAGCTTACTACCGTAAAACTAAAGCAGAGCAGCGTTGAAGTCCTCATGGAGATGCTGCATGCCTCCCGTTTTGTAAGGCTATTCAGGGCCTTACTTCGAGGCAAGTGCTCCCCTTGACTTTCACTTTAGTTATAGAGCAGAGCAGGGTGAGCTTCCAACTAGGAACTGGAAGCACAAGGTTTCTTTCAGGAAAACTCATTTTCTTCGCAGAAGCAGGCAGGCAGTGACTAAATCCCTGGCAACAACAATGCTTTTCAGGTATCTTCGAGGCCGCATGAACGGAGCATTCCTAATGAGAAAACCAGCCTTGTGCCATCACTCTCCAATTTCTAGGTTGACACGCAGCATACACGGAGGACCAGAGCTTCCTGGCTCTCTGCAGTGTTCTGTTACCGAAACGGGTGCTGAAGGAAGGTTCCTAGGAGTCTTGGAAAGCTTACTACCGCTAAACTAAAGAAGAACAGCGATGAAGGCCTCATGGAACTGCTGCATGCCTCCCGCTTTGCGAGGATAATCAGGGCCTTACTTGGAGGTTGGTGCTCACGTTGACTCTCACTTTTGGTATAGAGGAGCGCAGGTTGAGCTTCCAACTTGGAACTGGAAGCACAAAGTTTCTTTTAAGAAAACTCATTTTCTTCTCTGAGCCATGCCGGCAGTAACTAAAAGCACCGTAACAACAGTGCTTTTCTGGTAGCTTCGAGACTGCATGAGTGGAGCTTTGAAAATGGGAAAGCAAGATCTGTGTCTCAGTCTCACATTTCCAGATTGACACGCAGCATAAGGACATGTTGATGTTAACAAGTCAAAAGAGATTGACGATACCCAGTGGGGCTCTCCCTGATTCAACTTTTTTCTACGACAGCTTATCTGCGTGCAGCAAAGTGCCTAAACAAAGGATGCGTGAGGGAGACAGGTGCCTGTGCTTCTTCCAAAGACCTGCAGTGTTACACCAAGAACAGTGCTTAAATTGTACTTGGATGCAAGCCGACCACCTCCTTCAGGATGCGTGACTCTAAGTGTAAAAGGTGAAAAGGGATTCGAAGCAGAGTGTTTTTCTCAATAGAGTTCAGCTAGGGGAATGAGGTTACATCCATTCCATGGAGGACAGTCTAGCAGTGTGATCCTGAATCCTGTGTAGAGCTGAGGTCATCTGGCTCTCCCAGGGAGGAGTGCAGTGTGTTGCCTTTCTCTAGCCAACACTGAGGTGTTCCAAAAGGCCTACGGGGCAGAAGTTGCTTAGCTGGCCCTGAGCTTCTTGGCTCTACTCAGTATACTGGTACTGAAACGGTTTCTAAAGCAAGGTCCCTAGGAGTCTGGGAAAGCTTACTACGGTGAAACTAAAGCAGGTCAGGGAAGAAGGCCTCAGGGAGCTGCTCCATGCCTCCCGTTTGGCAAGGGAAATCAGGGCCTTCCTTCGAGGCTAGGGCTCACGTTGACTTTGACTTTAGGTATAGAGCAGAGCAGGGTGAGCTTCCAACTAGGAACTGGAAGCACAAGGTTTCTTACGGGATAACTCAATATCTTCTCAGAAACATGCCGGCGGTGACTACAACTCTGGCAACAGCAATGCTTTTCAGGTATATACTTGTCCACATGAACGGAGCTTTCATAATGGGCAAACAGGCCTTCTGCCCCAGTCTCCAATTTCTAGGTTGAAACGCAGCATACTCGCTGAACCAGGGCTTCCTGGCTCTAGGCAATTTTCTGATATCGAAACGGGTGCTGAAGCAGGGTCATTAGGAGTCTTGGAAAGCTTACTACCGTTAAACTAAAGCAGAACAGCGTTGAAAGCCTCAGGGAACTGCTGCTTGCCTCCCGTTTTGTAAGGATGTTCAGGGCCTTACATAGAGGCTGGCGCTCCCTTGACTTTAACTTTAGTTACCGTGCAGAGCAAAGGGAGCTTCCAACTAGGAACTGGAAGCAGAAGGTTTCTTATGGGAAAACTCAATGTCTTATCAGAACTATGCATGCAGTGACTAAAACCCTGGCAACAACAAAGCCTTTCAGGAATCTTCGAGGCCGCATAAACGGTGCTTTCATAATGGGCAAACAAGCCTTGTGTCATCAGTCTTCAATATGTAAGTTGATACGCAGCATTCACGCAGGACGAAAGCTTCCTGGCTCTAGACAGTTTTCTGATACCGAAACGGGTGCTGAAGCCAGGTCTCTAGGAGTATTGGAAAGCTTACTACCGTAAAACTAAAGCAGAGCAGCGTTGAAGTCCTCATGGAGATGCTGCATGCCTCCCGTTTTGTAAGGCTATTCAGGGCCTTATTTCGAGGCAAGTGCTCCCCTTGACTTTCACTTTAGTTATAGAGCAGAGCAGGGTGAGCTTCCAACTAGGAACTGGAAGCACAAGGTTTCTTTCAGGAAAACTCATTTTCTTCGCAGAAGCAGGCAGGCAGTGACTAAATCCCTGGCAACAACAATGCTTTTCAGGTATCTTCGAGGCTGCATGAACGGAGCTTTCCTAATGAGAAAACAAGCCTTGTGCCATCACTCTCCAATTTCTAGGTTAACACGCAGCATACACGGAGGACCAGAGCTTCCTGGCTCTCTGCAGTGTTCTGTTACCGAAACGGGTGCTGAAGGAAGGTTCCTAGGAGTCTTGGAAAGCTTACTACCGCTAAACTAAAGAAGAACAGCGATGAAGGCCTCATGGAACTGCTGCATGCCTCCCGCTTTGCAAGGATAATCAGGGCCTTACTTGGAGGTTGGTGCTCACGTTGACTCTCACTTTTGGTATAGAGGAGCGCAGGTTGAGCTTCCAACTTGGAACTGGAAGCACAAAGTTTCTTTCCAGAAAACTCATTTTCTTCTCTGAGCCATGCCGGCAGTAACTAAAAGCAACGTAACAACAGTGCTTTTCTGGTAGCTTCGAGACTGCATGAGTGGAGCTTTGAAAATGGGAAAGCAAGATCTGTGTCTCAGTCTCACATTTCCAGATTGACACGCAGCATAAGGACATGTTGATGTTAACAAGTCAAAATAGATTGACGATACCCAGTGGGGCTCTCCCTGATTCAACTTTTTTCTACGACAGCTTATCTGCCTGCAGCAAAGTGCCTAAACATAGGATGCGTGAGGGAGACAGGTGCCTGTGCTTCTTCCAAAGACCTGCAGTGTAACACCAAGAACAGTGCTTAAATTGTACTTGGATGCAAGCCGACCACCTCCTTCAGGATGAGTGACTCTAAGTGTAAAAGGTGAAAAGGGATTCGAAGCAGAGTGTTTTTCTCAATAGAGTTCAGCTAGGGGAATGAGGTTACATGCATTGCATGGAGGACAGTCTAGAAGTGTGTTCCTGAATCCTGTGTAGAGCTGAGGTCATCTGGCTCTCCCAGGGAGGAGTGCAGTGTGTTGCCTTTCTCTAGCCAACACTGAGGTGTTCCAAAAGGCCTACGGGGCAGAAGTTGCTTAGCTGGCCCTGAGCTTCTTGGCTCTACTCAGTATACTGGTAAGGAAACGGTTTCTAAAGCAAGGTCCCTAGGAGTCTGGGAAAGCTTACTACGGTGAAACTAAAGCAGAACAGTGAAGAAGGCCTCATAGAGCTGCTCCATGCCTCCCGTTTGGCAAGGGAAATCAGGGCCTTTCTTCGAGGCTAGGGCTCACGTTGACTTTGACTTTAGGCATAGAGCAGAGCAGGGTGAGCTTCCAACTAGGAACTGGAAGCACAAGGTTTCTTAAGGGATAAGTCAATATCTTCTCCGAAACATGCCGGAAGTGACTACAACCCTGGCAACAGCAATGCTTTTCAGGTATATTCGAGGCCACATGAACGGAGCTTTCATAATGGGCAAACAGGCCTTGTGCCATCAGTCTCCAATTTCTACTTGACACGCAGCATACTCGCTGAACCAGGTCTTCCTGGCTCTAGGCAATTTTCTGATATCGAAACGGGTGCTGAAGCAGGGTCTTTAGGAGTCTTGGAAAGCTTACTACCGTTAAACTAAAGCAGAACAGCGTTGAAAGCCTCAGGGAACTGCTGCATGCCTCCCGTTTTGTAAGGATATTCAGGGCCTTACATAGAGGCTGGCGCTCCCATGACTTTAACTTTAGTTACAGTGCAGAGCAAGGGGAGCTTCCAACTAGGAACTGGAAGCAGAAGGTTTCTTATGGGAAAACTCAATATCTTATCAGAACTATGCATGCAGTGACTAAAACCCCGGAAACAACAAAGCCTTCCAGGAATCTTCGAGGCCGCATAAACGGTGCTTTCATAATGGGCAAACAAGCCTTGTGCCACCAGTCTTCAATATGTAAGTTGATACGCAGCATTCACGCAGGACGAAAGCTTCCTGGCTCAAGGCAGTTTTCTGATACCGAAACAGGTGCTGAAGACAGGTCTCTAGGAGTATTGGAAAGCTTACTACCGTAAAACTAAAGCAGAGCAGCGTTGAAGTCCTCATGGAGATGCTGCATGCCTCCCGTTTTGTAAGGCTATTCAGGGCCTTACTTCGAGGCAAGTGCTCCCCTTGACTTTCACTTTAGTTATAGAGCAGAGCAGGGTGAGCTTCCAACTAGGAACTGGAAGCACAAGGTTTCTTTAAGGAAAACTCATTTTCTTCGCAGAAGCAGGCAGGCAGTGACTAAATCCCTGGCAACAACAATGCTTTTCAGGTATCTTCGAGGCCGCATGAACGGAGCTTTCCTAAGGAGAAAACAAGCCTTGTGCCATCACTCTCCAATTTCTAGGTTGACACGCAGCATACACGGAGGACCAGAGCTTCCTGGCTCTCTGCAGTGTTCTGTTACCGAAACAGGTTCTGAAGGAAGGTTCCTAGGAGTCTTGGAAAGCTTACTACCGCTAAACTAAAGAAGAACAGCGATGAAGGCCTCATGGAACTGTTGCATGCCTCCCGCTTTGCAAGGATAATCAGGGCCTTACTTGGAGGTTGGTGCTCACGTTGACTCTCACTTTTGGTATAGAGGAGCGCAGGTTGAGCTTCCAACTTGGAACTGGAAGCACAAAGTTTCTTTCCAGAAAACTCATTTTCTTCTCTGAGCCATGCGGGCAGTAACTAAAAGCACCGTAACAACAGTGCTTTTCTGGTAGCTTCGAGACTGCATGAGTGGAGCTTTGAAAATGGGAAAGCAAGATCTGTGTCTCAGTCTCACATTTCCAGATTGACACGCAGCATAAGGACATGTTGATGTTAACAAGTCAAAAGAGATTGACGATACCCAGTGGGGATCTCCCTTATTCAACTTTTTTCTACGACAGCTTATCTGCCTGCAGCAAAGTGCCTAAACAAAGGATGAGTGAGGGAGACAGGTGCCTGTGCTTCTTCCAAAGACCTGCAGTGTAACACCAAGAACAGTGCTTAAATTGTACTTGGATGCAAGCCGACCACCTCCTTCAGGATGAGTGACTCTAAGTGTAAAAGGTGAAAAGGGATTCGAAGCAGAGTGTTTTTCTCAATAGAGTTCAGCTAGGGGAATGAGGTTACATCCATTGCATGGAGGACAGTCTAGAAGTGTGTTCCTGAATCCTGTGTAGAGCTGAGGTCATCTGGCTCTCCCAGGGAGGAGTGCAGTGTGTTGCCTTTCTCTAGCCAACACTGAGGTGTTCCAAAAGGCCTACGGAGCAGATGTTGCTTAGCTGGCCCTGAGCTTCTTGGCTCTACTCAGTATACTGGTAAGGAAACGGTTTCTAAAGCGAGGTCCCTAGGAGTCTGGGAAAGCTTACGACGGTGAAACTAAAGCAGAACAGTGAAGAAGGCCTCATGGAGCTGCTCCATGCCTCCCGTTTGGCAAGGGAAATCAGGTCCTTTCTTCGAGGCTAGGGCTCACGTTGACTTTGACTTTAGGTATAGAGCAGAGCAGGGTGAGCTTCCAACTAGGAACTGGAAGCACAAGGTTTCTTACGGGATAACTCAATATCTTCTAGAAACATGCCGGGAGTGACTACAACTCTGGCAACAGCACTGCTTTTCAGGTATATTCGTGGCCACATGAACGGAGCTTTCATAATGGGCAAACAGGCCTTCTGCCCCAGTCTCCAATTTGTAGGTTGACACGCAGCATACTCGCTGAACCAGGGCTTCCTGGCTCTAGGCAATTTTCTGATATCGAAACGGGTGCTGAAGCAGGGTGTTTAGGAGTCTTGGAAAGCTTACTACCGTTAAACTAAAGCAGAACAGCGTTGAAAGCCTCAAAGAACTGCTGCATGCCTCCCGTTTTGTAAGGATATTCAGGGCCTTACATAGAGGCTGGCGCTCCCCTGACTTTAACTTTAGTTACAGTGCAGAGCAAGGGGAGCTTCCAACTAGGAACTGGAAGCAGAAGGTTTCTTATGGGAAAACTCAATATCTTATCAGAACTATGCATGCAGTGACTAAAACCCCGGCAACAACAAAGCCTTTCAGGAATCTTCGAGGCCGCATAAACGGTGCTTTCATAATGGGCAAACAAGCCTTGTGCCATCACTCTCCAATTTCTAGGTTGACACGCAGCATAAACGGAGGACCAGAGCTTCCTGGCTCTCTGCAGTGTTCTGTTACCGAAACGGGTGCTGAAGGAAGGTTCCTAGGAGTCTTGGAAAGCTTACTACCGCTAAACTGAAGAAGAACAGCGATGAAGGCCTCATGGAACTGCTGCATGCCTCCCGCTTTGCAAGGATAATCAGGGCCTTACTTGGAGGTTGGTACTCACGTTGACTCTCACTTTTGGTATAGAGGAGCGCAGGTTGAGCTTCCAACTTGGAACTGGAAGCACAAAGTTTCTTTAAAGAAAACTCATTTTCTTCTCTGAGCCATGCCGGCAGTAACTAAAAGCACCGTAACAACAGTGCTTTTCTGGTAGCTTCGAGACTGCATGAGTGGAGCTTTGAAAATGGGAAAGCAAGATCTGTGTCTCAGTCTCACATTTCCAGATTGACACGCAGCATAAGGACATGTTGATGTTAACAAGTCAAAAGAGATTGACGATACCCAGTGGGGCTCTCCCTGATTCAACTTTTTTCTACGACAGCTTATCTGCGTGCAGCAAAGTGCCTAAACAAAGGATGCGTGAGGGAGACAGGTGCCTGTGCTTCTTCCAAAGACCTGCAGTGTTACACCAAGAACAGTGCTTAAATTGTACTTGGATGCAAGCCGACCACCTCCTTCAGGATGCGTGACTCTAAGTGCAAAAGCTGAAAAGGGATTCGAAGCAGAGTGTTTTTCTCAATAGAGTTCAGCTAGGGGAATGAGGTTACATCCATTGCATGGAGGACAGTCTAGAAGTGTGATCCTGAATCCTGTGTAGAGCTGAGGTCATCTGGCTCTCCCAGGGAGGAGTGCAGTGTGTTGCCTTTCTCTAGCCAACACTGAGGTGTTCCAAAAGGCCTACGGGGCAGAAGTTGCTTAGCTGGCCCTGAGCTTCTTGGCTCTACTCAGTATACTGGTACTGAAACGGTTTCTAAAGCAAGGTCCCTAGGAGTCTGGGAAAGCTTACTACGGTGAAACTAAAGCAGGTCAGTGAAGAAGGCCTCATGGAGCTGCTCCATGCCTCCCGTTTGGCAAGGGAAATCAGGGCCTTCCTTCGAGGCTAGGGCTCACGTTGACTTTGACTTTAGGTATAGAGCAGAGCAGGGTGAGCTTCCAACTAGGAACTGGAAGCACAAGGTTTCTTACGGGATAACTCAATATCTTCTCAGAAACATGCCGGCGGTGACTACAACTCTGGCAACAGCAATGCTTTTCAGGTATATTCTTGTCCACATGAACGGAGCTTTCATACTGGGCAAACAGGCCTTCTGCCCCAGTCTCCAATTTCTAGGTTGAAACGCAGCATACTCGCTGAACCAGGGCTTCCTGGCTCTAGGCAATTTTCTGATATCGAAACGGGTGCTGAAGCAGGGTCTTTAGGAGTCTTGGAAAGCTCACTACCGTTAAACTAAAGCAGAACAGCGTTGAAAGCCTCAGGGAACTGCTGCTTGCCTCCCGTTTTGTAAGGATGTTCAGGGCCTTACATAGAGGCTGGCGCTCCCTTGACTTTAACTTTAGTTACAGTGCAGAGCAAGGGGAGCTTCCAACTAGGAACTGGAAGCAGAAGGTTTCTTATGGGAAAACTCAATGTCTTATCAGAACTATGCATGCAGTGACTAAAACCCCGGCAACAACAAAGCCTTTCAGGAATCTTCGAGGCCGCATAAACGGTGCTTTCATAATGGGCAAACAAGCCTTGTGTCATCAGTCTTCAATATGTAAGTTGATACGCAGCATTCACGCAGGACGAAAGCTTCCTGGCTCTAGGCAGTTTTCTGATACCGAAACGGGTGCTGAAGCCAGGTCTCTAGGAGTATTGGAAAGCTTACTACCGTAAAACTAAAGCAGAGCAGCGTTGAAGTCCTCATGGAGATGCTGCATGCCTCCCGTTTTGTAAGGCTATTCATGGCCTTACTTCGAGGCAAGTGCTCCCCTTGACTTTCACTTTAGTTATAGAGCAGAGCAGGGTGAGCTTCCAACTAGGAACTGGAAGCACAAGGTTTCTTTCAGGAAAACTCATTTTCTTCGCAGAAGCAGGCAGGCAGTGACTAAATCCCTGGCAACAACAATGCTTTTCAGGTATCTTCGAGGCCGCATGAACGGAGCTTTCCTAATGAGAAAACAAACCTTGTGCCATCACTCTCCAATTTCTAGGTTGACACGCAGCATACACGGAGGACCAGAGCTTTCTGGCTCTCTGCAGTGTTCTGTTACCGAAACGGGTGCTGAAGGAAGGTTCCTAGGAGTCTTGGAAAGCTTACTACCGCTAAACTAAAGAAGAACAGCGATGAAGGCCTCATGGAACTGCTGCATGCCTCCCGCTTTGCAAGGATAATCAGGGCCTTACTTGGAGGTTGGTGCTCACGTTGACTCTCACTTTTGGTATAGAGGAGCGCAGGTTGAGCTTCCAACTTGGAACTGGAAGCACAAAGTTTCTTTCCAGAAAACTCATTTTCTTCTCTGAGCCATGCCGGCAGTAACTAAAAGCACCATAACAACAGTGCTTTTCTGGTAGCTTCGAGACTGCATGAGTGGAGCTTTGAAAATGGGAAAGCAAGATCTCTGTCTCAGTCTCACATTTCCAGATTGACACGCAGCATAAGGACATGTTGATGTTAACAAGTCAAAAGAGATTGACGATACCCAGTGGGGCTCTCCCTGATTCAACTTTTTTCTACGACAGCTTATCTGCGTGCAGCAAAGTGCCTAAACAAAGGATGCGTGAGGGAGACAGGTGCCTGTGCTTCTTCCAAAGACCTGCAGTGTTACACCAAGAACAGTGCTTAAATTGTACTTGGATGCAAGCCGACCACCTCCTTCAGGATGCGTGACTCTAAGTGTAAAAGGTGAAAAGGGATTCGAAGCAGAGTGTTTTTCTCAATAGAGTTCAGCTAGGCGAATGAGGTTACATCCATTGCATGGAGGACAGTCTAGAAGTGTGATCCTGAATCCTGTGTAGAGCTGAGGTCATCTGGCTCTCCCAGGGAGGAGTGCAGTGTGTTGCCTTTCTCTAGCCAACACTGAGGTGTTCCAAAAGGCCTACGGGGCAGAAGTTGCTTAGCTGGCCCTGAGCTTCTTGGCTCTACTCAGTATACTGGTACTGAAACGGTTTCTAAAGCAAGGTCCCTAGGAGTCTGGGAAAGCTTACTACGGTGAAACTAAAGCAGATCAGTGAAGAAGGCCTCATGGATCCACTCCATGCCTCCCGTTTGGCAAGGGAAATCAGGGCCTTCCTTCGAGGCTAGGGCTCACGTTGACTTTGACTTTAGGTATAGAGCAGAGCAGGGTGAGCTTCCAACTAGGAACTGGAAGCACAAGGTTTCTTACGGGATAACTCAATATCTTCTCAGAAACATGCCGGCAGTGACTACAACTCTGGCAACAGCAATGCTTTTCAGGTATATTCGTGTCCACATGAACGGAGCTTTCATAATGGGCAAACAGGCCTTCTGCCCCAGTCTCCAATTTCTAGGTTGACAAGCAGCATACTCGCTGAACCAGGGCTTCCTGGCTCTAGGCAATTTTCTGATATCGAAACGGGTGCTGAAGCAGGGTCTTTAGGAGTCTTGGAAAGCTTACTACCGTTAAACTAAAGCAGAACAGCGTTGAAAGCCTCAGGGAACTGCTGCTTGCCTCCCGTTTTGTAAGGATATTCAGGGCCTTACATAGAGGCTGGCGATCCCTTGACTTTAACTTTAGTTACCGTGCAGAGCAAGGGGAGCTTGCAACTAGGAACTGGAAGCAGAAGGTTTCTTATGGGAAAACTCAATGTCTTATCAGAACTATGCATGCAGTGACTAAAACCCCGGCAACAACAAAGCCTTTCAGGAATCTTCGAGGCCGCATAAACGGTGCTTTCATAATGGGCAAACAAGCCTTGTGCCATCAGTCTTCAATATGTAAGTTGATACGCAGCATTCACGCAGGACGAAAGCTTCCTGGCTCTAGGCAGTTTTCTGATACCGAAACGGGTGCTGAAGCCAGGTCTCTAGGAGTATTGGAAACCTTACTACCGTAAAACTAAAGCAGAGCAGCGTTGAAGTCCTCATGGAGATGCTGCATGCCTCCCGTTTTGTAAGGCTATTCAGGGCCTTACTTCGAGGCAAGTGCTCCCCTTGACTTTCACTTTAGTTATAGAGCAGAGCAGGGTGCGCTTCCAACTAGGAACTGGAAGCACAAGGTTTCTTTCGGGAAAACTCATTTTCTTCGCAGAAGCAGGCAGGCAGTGACTAAATCCCTGGCAACAACAATGCTTTTCAGGTATCTTCGATGCCGCATGAACGGAGCTTTCCTAATGAGAAAACAAGCCTTGTGCCATCACTCTCCAATTTCTAGGTTGACACGCAGCATATACGGAAGACCAGAGCTTCCTGGCTCTCTGCAGTGTTCTGTTACCGAAACGGGTGCTGAAGGAAGGTTCCTAGGAGTCTTGGAAAGCTTACTACCGCTAAACTAAAGAAGAACAGCGATGAAGGCCTCATGGAACTGCTGCATGCCTCCCGCTTTGCAAGGATAATCAGGGCCTTACTTGGAGGTTGGTCCTCACGTTGACTCTCACTTTTGGTATAGAGGAGCGCAGGTTGAGCATCCAACTTGGAACTGGAAGCACAAAGTTTCATTCCAGAAAACTCATTTTCTTCTCTGAGCCATGCCGGCAGTAACTAAAAGCACCGTAACAACAGTGCTTTTCTGGTAGCTTCGAGACTGCATGAGTGGAGCTTTCAAAATGGGAAAGCAAGATCTGTGTCTCAATCTCACATTTCCAGATTGACACGCAGCATAAGGACATGTTGCTGTTAACAAGTCAAAAGAGATTCACGATACCCAGTGGGGCTTTCCCTGATTCAACGTTTTTCTACGACAGCTTATCTGCGTGCAGCAAAGTGCATAAACAAAGGATGCGTGAGGGAGACAGGTGCCTGTGCTTCTTCCAAAGACCTGCAGTGTTACACCAAGAACAGTGCTTAAATTGTACTTGGATGCAAGCCGACCACCTCCTTCAGGATGCGTGACTCTAAGTGTAAAAGGTGAAAAGGGATTCGAAGCAGAGTGTTTTTCTCAATAGAGTTCAGCTAGGGGAATGAGGTTACATCCATTGCATGGAGGACAGTCTAGAAGTGTGATCCTGAATCCTGTGTAGAGCTGAGGTCATCTGGCTCTCCCAGGGAGGAGTGCAGTGTGTTGCCTTTCTCTAGCCAACACTGAGGTGTTCCAAAAGGCCTACGGGGCAGAAGTTGCTTAGCTGGCCCTAAGCTTCTTGGCTCTACTCAGTATACTGGTACTGAAACGGTTTCTAAAGCAAGGTCCCTAGGAGTCTGGGAAAGCTTACTACGGTGAAACTAAAGCAGGTCAGTGAAGAAGGCCTCATGGAGCTGCTCCATGCCTCCCGTTTGGCAAGGGAAATCAGGGCCTTCCTTCGAGGCTAGGGCTCACGTTGACTTTGACTTTACGTATAGAGCAGAACAGGGTGAGCTTCCAACTAGGAACTGGAAGCACAAGGTTTCTTACGGGATAACTCAATATCTTCTCAGAAACATGCCGGCAGTGACTACAACTCTGGCAACAGCAATGCTTTTCAGGTATCCTCGTGGCCACACGAACGGAGCTTTCATAATGGGCAAACAGGCCTTGTGCCCCAGTCTCCAATTTCTAGGTTGACACGCAGCATACTCCCTGAACCAGGGCTTCCTGGCTCTAGGCAATTTTCTGATATCGAAACAGGTGCTGAAGCAGGGTCTTTAGGAGTCTTGGAAAGCTTATTACCGTTAAACTAAAGCAGAACAGCGTTGAAAGCCTCAGGGAACTGCTGCTTGCCTCCCGTTTTGTAAGGCTATTCAGGGCCTTACATAGAGGCTGGCGCTCCCTTGACTTTAACTTTAGTTACTGTGCAGTGCAAGGGGAGCTTCCAACTAGGAACTGGAAGCACAAGGTTTCATATGGGAAAACTCAATATCTTATCAGAACTATGCATGCAGTGACTAAAACCCCGGCAACAACAAAGCCTTTCAGGAATCTTCGAGGCCGCATAAACGGTGCTTTCATAATGGGCAAACAAGCCTTGTGCCATCAGTCTTCAATATGTAAGTTGATACGCAGCATTCACGCAGGACGAAAGCTTCCTGGCTCTAGGCAGTTTTCTGATACCGAAACGGGTGCTGAAGCCAGGTCTCTAGGAGTATTGGAAAGCTTACTACCGTAAAACTAAAGCAGAGCAACGTTGAAGTCCTCATGGAGATGCTGCATGCTTCCCGTTTTGTAAGGCTATTCAGGGCCTTACTTCGAGGCAAGTGCTCCCCTTGACTTTCACTTTAGTTATAGAGCAGAGCAGGGTGAGCTTCCAACTAGGAACTGGAAGCACAAGGTTTCTTTCGGGAAAACTCATTTTCTTCGCAGAAGCAGGCAGGCAGTGACTAAATCCCTGGCAACAACAATGCTTTTCAGGTATCTTCGAGGCCGCATGAACGGAGCTTTCCTAATGAGAAAACAAGCCTTGTGCCATCAGTCTCCAATTTCTAGGTTGACACGCAGCATATACGGAGGACCAGAGCTTCCTGGCTCTCTGCAGTGTTCTGTTACCGAAACGGGTGCTGAAGGAAGGTTCCTAGGAATCTTGGAAAGCTTACTACCGCTAAACTAAAGAAGAACAGTGATGAAGGCCTCATGGAACTGCTGCATGCCTCCCGCTTTGCAAGGATAATCAGGGCCTTACTTGGAGGTTGGTGCTCACGTTGACTCTCACTTTTGGCATAGAGGAGCGCAGGTAGAGCTTCCAACTTGGAACTGGAAGCACAAAGTTTCTTTCCAGAAAACTCATTTTCTTCTCTGAGCCATGCCGGCAGTAACTCAAAGAACGGTAACAACAGTGCTTTTCTGGTAGCTTCGAGACTGCATGAGTGGACGTTTCAAAATGGGAAAGCAAGATCTGTGTCTCAGTCTCACATTTCCTGATTGACACGCAGCATAAGGACATGTTGATGTTAACAAGTCAAAAGAGATTCAGGATACACAGTGGGGCTTTCCCTGATTCAACTTTTTTCTACGACAGCTTATCTGCCTGCAGCAACGTGCCTAAACAAAGGATGCGTGAGGGAGACAGGTGCCTGTGCTTCTTCCAAAGACCTGCAGTGTTACACCAAGAACAGTGCTTAAATTGTACTTGGATGCAAGCCGACCACCTCCTTGAGGATGCGTGACTCTAAGTGCAAAAGGTGAAAAGGGATTCGAAGCAGAGTGTTTTTCTTAATAGAGTTCAGCTAGGGGAATGAGGTTACATCCATTGCATGGAGGACAGTCTAGGAGTGTGTTCCTGAATCCTGTGTAGAGCTGAGGTCATCTGGCTCTCCCAGGGAGGAGTGCAGTGTGTTGCCTTTCTCTAGCCAACACTGAGGTGTTCCAAAAGGCCTACGGGGCAGAAGTAGCTTAGCTGGCCCTGAGCTTCTTGGCTCTACTCAGTATACTGGTACTGAAACGGTTTCTAAAGCAAGGTCCCTAGGAGTCTGGGAAAGCTTACTACGGTGAAACTAAAGCAGAACAGTGAAGAAGGCCTCATGGAGCTGCTCCATGCCTCCCGTTTGGCAAGGGAAATCAGGGACTTCCTTCGAGGCTAGGGCTCACGTTGACTTTGACTTTAGGTATAGAGCAGAGCAGGGTGAGCTTCCAACTAGGAACTGGAAGCACAAGTTTCTTACGGGATAACTCAATATCTTCTCAGAAACATGCCGGCAGTGACTACAACTCTGGCAACAGCAATGCTTTTCAGGTATCTTCGGGGCCACATGAACGGAGCTTTCAAAATGGGCAAACAGGCCTTCTGCCCCAGTCTCCAATTTCTAGGTTGACACGCAGCATACTCCCTGAACCAGGGCTTCCTGGCTCTAGGCAATTTTCTGATATCGAAACAGGTGCTGAAGCAGGGTCTTTAGGAGTCTTGGAAAGCTTATTACCGTTAAACTAAAGCAGAACAGCGTTGAAAGCCTCAGGGAACTGCTGCTTGCCTCCCGTTTTGTAAGGATATTCAGGGCCTTACATAGAGGCTGGCGCTCCCTTGACTTTAAGTTTAGTTACAGTGCAGAGCAAGGGGAGCTTCCAAGTAGGAACTGGAAGCACAAGGTTTCTTATGGGAAAACTCAATATCTTATCAGAACTATGCATGCAGTGACTAAAACCCCAGCAACAACAAAGCCTTTCAGGAATCTTCGAGGCCGCATAAACGGTGCTTTCATAATGGGCAAACAAGCCTTGTGCCATCAGTCTTCAATATGTAAGTTGATACGCAGCATTCACGCAGGACGAAAGCTTCCTGGCTCTAGGCAGTTTTCTGATACCGAAACGGGCGCTGAAGCCAAATCTCTAGGAGTATTGGAAAGCTTACTACCTAAAAACTAAAGCAGAGCAGCGTTGAAGTCCTCATGGAGATGCTGCATGCCTCCCGTTTTGTAAGGCTATTCTGGACCTTGCTTCGAGGCAAGTGCTCCCTTTGACTTTCACTTTAGTTATAGAGCAGAGCAGGGTGAGCTTCCAACTAGGAACTGGAAGCACAAGGTTTCTTTCGGGAAAACTCATTTTCCTCGCAGAAGTAGGCAGGCAGTGACTAAATCCCTGGCAACAACAATGCTTTTCAGGTATCTTCGAGGCCGCATGAACGGATCTTTCCTAATGAGAAAACAAGCCTTGTGCCATCAGTCTCCAATTTCTAGGTTGACACTCAGCATACACGGAGGACCAGAGCTTCCTGGCTCTCTGCAGTTTTCTGTTACCGAAACGGGTGCTGAAGGAAGGTTCCTAGGAGTCTTGGAAAGCTTACTACCGCTAAACTAAAGAAGAACAGCGATGAAGGCCTCATGGAACTGCTGCATTCCTCCCGCTTTGCAAGGATAATCAGGGCCTTACTTGGAGGTTGGTGCTCACGTTGACTCTCACTTTTGGTATAGAGGAGCGCAGGTTGAGCTTCCAACTTGGAACTGGAAGCACAAAGTTTCTTTCCAGAAAACTCATTTTCTTCTCTGAGCCATGCCGGCAGTAACTAAAAGCACCGTAACAACAGTGCTTTTCTGGTAGCTTCGAGACTGCATGAGTGGAGCTTTGAAAATGGGAAAGCAAGATCTGTGTCTCAGTCTCACATTTCCAGATTGACACGCAGCATAAGGACATGTTGATGTTAACAAGTCAAAAGAGATTGACGATACCCAGTGGGGCTCTCCCTGATTCAACTTTTTTCTACGACAGCTTATCTGCGTGCAGCAAAGTGCATAAACAAAGGATGCGTGAGGGAGACAGGTGCCTGTGCTTCTTCCAAAGACCTGCAGTGTTACACCAAGAACAGTGCTTAAATTGTACTTGGATGCAAGCCGACCACCTCCTTCAGGATGCGTGACTCTAAGTGTAAAAGGTGAAAAGGGATTCGAAGCAGAGTGTTTTTCTCAATAGAGTTCAGCTAGGGGAATGAGGTTACATCCATTGCATGGAGGACAGTCTAGAAGTGTGATCCTGAATCCTGTGTAGAGCTGAGGTCATCTGGCTCTCCCAGGGAGGAGTGCAGTGTGTTGCCTTTCTCTAGCCAACACTGAGGTGTTCCAAAAGGCCTACGGGGCAGAAGTTGCTTAGCTGGCCCTGAGCTTCTTGGCTCTACTCAGTATACTGGTACTGAAACGGTTTCTAAAGCAAGGTCCCTAGGAGTCTGGGAAAGCTTACTACGGTGAAACTAAAGCAGGTCAGTGAAGAAGGCCTCATGGAGCTGCTCCATGCCTCCCGTTTGGCAAGGGAAATCAGGGCCTTCTTTCGAGCCTAGGGCTCACGTTGACTTTGACTTTAGGTATAGAGCAGAGCAGGGTGAGCTTCCAACTAGGAACTGGAAGCACAAGGTTTCTTACGGGATAACTCAATATCTTCTCAGAAACATGCCGGCAGTGACTACAACTCTGGCAACAGCAATGCTTTTCAGGTATATTCGTGTCCACATGAACGGAGCTTTCATAATGGGCAAACAGGCCTTCTGCCCCAGTCTCCAATTTCTAGGTTGACACGCAGCATACTCGCTGAACCAGGGCTTCCTGGCTCTAGGCAATTTTCTGATATCGAAACGGGTGCTGAAGCAGGGTCTTTAGGAGTCTTGGAAAGCTTACTACCGTTAAACTAAAGCAGAACAGCGTTGAAAGCCTCAGGGAACTGCTGCTTGCCTCCCGTTTTGTAAGGATGTTCAGGGCCTTACATAGAGGCTGGCGCTCCCTTGACTTTAACTTTAGTTACCGTGCAGAGCAAGGGGAGCTTCCAACTAGGAACTGGAAGCAGAAGGTTTCTTATGGGAAAACTCAATGTCTTATCAGAACTATGCATGCAGTGACTAAAACCCCGGCAACAACAAAGCCTTTCAGGAATCTTCGAGGCCGCATAAACGGTGCTTTCATAATGGGCAAACAAGCCTTTTGTCATCAGTCTTCAATATGTAAGTTGATACGCAGCATTCACGCAGGACGAAAGCTTCCTGCCTCTAGGCAGTTTTCTGATACCGAAACGGGTGCTGAAGCCAGGTCTCTAGGAGTATTGGAAAGCTTACTACCGTAAAACTAAAGCAGATCAGCGTTGAAGTCCTCATGGAGATGCTGCATGCCTCCCGTTTTGTAAGGCTATTCAGGGCCTTACTTCGAGGCAAGTGCTCCCCTTGACTTTCACTTTAGTTATAGAGCAGAGCAGGGTGAGCTTCCAACTAGGAACTGGAAGCACAAGGTTTCTTTCAGGAAAACTCATTTTCTTCGCAGAAGCAAGCAGGCAGTGACTAAATCCCTGGCAACAACAATGCTTTTCAGGTATCTTCGAGGCCGCATGAACGGAGCTTTCCTAATGAGAAAACAAAACTTGTGCCATCACTCTCCAATTTCTAGGTTGACACGCAGCATACACGGAGGACCAGAGCTTTCTGGCTCTCTGCAGTGTTCTGTTACCGAAACGGGTGCTGAAGGAAGGTTCCTAGGAGTCTTGGAAAGCTTACTACCGCTAAACTAAAGAAGAACAGCGATGAAGGCCTCATGGAACTGCTGCATGCCTCCCGCTTTGCAAGGATAATCAGGGCCTTACTTGGAGGTTGGTGCTCACGTTGACTCTCACTTTTGGTATAGAGGAGCGCAGGTTGAGCTTCCAACTTGGAACTGGAAGCACAAAGTTTCTTTCCAGAAAACTCATTTTCTTCTCTGAGCCATGCCGGCAGTAACTAAAAGCACCGTAACAACAGTGCTTTTCTGGTAGCTTCGAGACTGCATGAGTGGAGCTTTGAAAATGGGAAAGCAAGATCTGTGTCTCAGTCTCACATTTCCAGATTGACACGCAGCATAAGGACATGTTGATGTTAACAAGTCAAAAGAGATTGACGATACCCAGTGGGGCTCTCCCTGATTCAACTTTTTCCTACGACAGCTTATCTGCGTGCAGCAAAGTGCCTAAACAAAGGATGCGTGAGGGAGACAGGTGCCTGTGCTTCTTCCAAAGACCTGCAGTGTTACCCCAAGAACAGTGCTTAAATTGTACTTGGATGCAAGCCGACCACCTCCTTCAGGATGCGTGACTCTAAGTGTAAAAGGTGAAAAGGAATTCGAAGCAGAGTGTTTTTCTCAATAGAGTTCAGCTAGGGGAATGAGGTTACATCCATTGCATGGAGGACAGTCTAGAAGTGTGATCCTGAATCCTGTGTAGAGCTGAGGTCATCTGGCTCTCCCAGGGAGGAGTGCAGTGTGTTGCCTTTCTCTAGCCAACACTGAGGTGTTCCAAAAGGCCTACGGGGCAGAAGTTGCTTAGCTGGCCCTGAGCTTCTTGGCTCTACTCAGTATACTGGTACTGAAACGGTTTCTAAAGCAAGGTCCCTAGGAGTCTGGGAAAGCTTACTACGGTGAAACTACAGCAGGTCAGTGAAGAAGGCCTCATGGAGCTGCTCCATGCCTCCCGTTTGGCAAGGGAAATCAGGGCCTTCCTTCGAGGCTAGGGCTCACGTTGACTTTGACTTTAGGTATAGAGCAGAGCAGGGTGAGCTTCCAACTAGGAACTGGAAGCACAAGGTTTCTTACGGGATAACTCAATATCTTCTCAGAAACATGCCGGCAGTGACTACAACTCTGGCAACAGCAATGCTTTTCAGGTATATTCGTGTCCACATGAATGGAGCTTTCATAATGGGCAAACAGGCCTTCTGCCCCAGTCTCCAATTTCTAGGTTGACACGCAGCATACTCGCTGAACCAGGGCTTCCTGGCTCTAGGCAATTTTCTGATATCGAAACGGGTGCTGAAGCAGGGTCTTTAGGAGTCTTGGAAAGCTTACTACCGTTAAACTAAAGCAGAACAGCGTTGAAAGCCTCAGGGAACTGCTGCTTGCCTCCCGTTTTGTAAGGATATTCAGGGCCTTACATAGAGGCTGGCGCTCCCTTGACTTTAACTTTAGTTACCGTGCAGAGCAAGGGGAGCTTGCAACTAGGAACTGGAAGCAGAAGGTTTCTTATGGGAAAACTCAATGTCTTATCAGAACTATGCATGCAGTGACTAAAACCCCGGCAACAACACAGCCTTTCAGGAATCTTCGAGGCCGCATAAACGGTGCTTTCATAATGGGCAAACAAGCCTTGTGTCATCAGTCTTCAATATATAAGTTGATACGCAGCATTCACGCAGGACGAAAGCTTCCTGGCTCTAGGCAGTTTTCTGATACCGAAACGGGTGCTGAAGCCAGGTCTCTAGGAGTATTGGAAACCTTACTACCGTAAAACTAAAGCAGAGCAGCGTTGAAGTCCTCATGGAGATGCTGCATGCCTCCCGTTTTGTAAGGTTATTCAGGGCCTTACTTCGAGGCAAGTGCTCCCCTTGACTTTCACTTTAGTTATAGAGCAGAGCAGGGTGAGCTTCCAACTAGGAACTGGAAGCACAAGGTTTCTTTCGGGAAAACTCATTTTCTTCGCAGAAGCAGGCAGGCAGTGACTAAATCCCTGGCAACAACAATGCTTTTCAGGTATCTTCGATGCCGCATGAACGGAGCTTTCCTAATGAGAAAACAAGCCTTGTGCCATCACTCTCCAATTTCTAGGTTGACACGCAGCATATACGGAGGACCAGAGCTTCCTGGCTCTCTGCAGTGTTCTGTTACCGAAACGGGTGCTGAAGGAAGGTTCCTAGGAGTCTTGGAAAGCTTACTACCGCTAAACTAAAGAAGAACAGCGATGAAGGCCTCATGGAACTGCTGCATGCCTCCCGCTTTGCAAGGATAATCAGGGCCTTACTTGGAGGTTGGTCCTCACGTTGACTCTCACTTTTGGTATAGAGGAGCGCAGGTTGAGCATCCAACTTGGAACTGGAAGCACAAAGTTTCATTCCAGAAAACTCATTTTCTTCTCTGAGCCATGCCGGCAGTAACTAAAAGCACCGTAACAACAGTGCTTTTCTGGTAGCTTCGAGACTGCATGAGTGGAGCTTTGAAAATGGGAAAGCAAGATCTGTGTCTCAGTCTCACATTTCCTGATTGACACGCAGCATAAGGACATGTTGATGTTAACAAGTCAAAAGAGATTCAGGATACACAGTGGGGCTTTCCCTGATTCAACTTTTTTCTACGACAGCTTATCTGCCTGCAGCAAAGTGCCTAAACAAAGGATGCGTGAGGGAGACAGGTGCCTGTGCTTCCTCCAAAGACCTGCAGTGTTACACCAAGAACAGTGCTTAAATTGTACTTGGATGCAAGCCGACCACCTCCTTCAGGATGCGTGACTCTAAGTGCAAAAGGTGAAAAGGGATTCGAAGCAGAGTGTTTTTCTCAATAGAGTTCAGCTAGGGGAATGAGGTTACATCCATTGCATGGAGGACAGTCTAGAAGTGTGATCCTGAATCCTGTGTAGAGCTGAGGTCATCTGGCTCTCCCAGGGAGGAGTGCAGTGTGTTGCCTTTCTCTAGCCAACACTGAGGTGTTCCAAAAGGCCTACGGGGCAGAAGTTGCTTAGCTGGCCCTGAGCTTCTTGGCTCTACTCAGTATACTGGTACTGAAACGGTTTCTAAAGCAAGGTCCCTAGGAGTCTGGGAAAGCTTACTACGGTGAAACTAAAGCAGGTCAGTGAAGAAGGCCTCATGGAGCTGCTCCATGCCTCCCGTTTGGCAAGGGAAATCAGGGCCTTCCTTCGAGGCTAGGGCTCACGTTGACTTTGACTTTAGGTATAGAGCAGAGCAGGGTGAGCTTCCAACTAGGAACTGGAAGCACAAGTTTCTTACGGGATAACTCAATATCTTCTCAGAAACATGCCGGCAGTGACTACAACTATGGCAACAGCAATGCTTTTCAGGTATCTTCGTGGCCACATGAACGGAGCTTTCATAATGGGCAAACAGGCCTTGTGCCCCAGTCTCCAATTTCTAGGTTGACACGCAGCATACTCCCTGAACCAGGGCTTCCTGGCTCTAGGCAATTTTCTGATATCGAAACAGGTGCTGAAGCAGGGTCTTTAGGAGTCTTGGAAAGCTTATTACCGTTAAACTAAAGCAGAACAGCGTTGAAAGCCTCAGGGAACTGCTGCTTGCCTCCCGTTTTGTAAGGCTATTCAGGGCCTTACATAGAGGCTGGCGCTCCCTTGACTTTAACTTTAGTTACCGTGCAGTGCAAGGGGAGCTTCCAACTAGGAACTGGAAGCACAAGGTTTCATATGGGAAAACTCAATATCTTATCAGAACTATGCATGCAGTGACTAAAACCCCGGCAACAACAAAGCCTTTCAGGAATCTTCGAGGCCGCATAAACGGTGCTTTCATAATGGGCAAACAAGCCTTGTGCCATCAGTCTTCAATATGTAAGTTGATACGCAGCATTCACGCAGGACGAAAGCTTCCTGGCTCTAGGCAGTTTTCTGATACCGAAACGGGCGCTGAAGCCAAGTCTCTAGGAGTATTGGAAAGCTTACTACCTAAAAACTAAAGCAGAGCAGCGTTGAAGTCCTCATGGAGATGCTGCATGCCTCCCGTTTTGTAAGGCTATTCTGGACCTTGCTTCGAGGCAAGTGCTCCCTTTGACTTTCACTTTAGTTATAGAGCAGAGCAGGGTGAGCTTCCAACTAGGAACTGGAAGCACAAGGTTTCTTTCGGGAAAACTCATTTCCCTCGCAGAAGCAGGCAGGCAGTGACTAAATCCCTGGCAACAACAATGCTTTTCAGGTATCTTCGAGGCCGCATGAACGGAGCTTTCCTAATGAGAAAACAAGCCTTGTGCCATCAGTCTCCAATTTCTAGGTTGACACGCAGCATACACGGAGGACCAGAGCTTCCTGGCTCTCTGCAGTTTTCTGTTACCGAAACGGGTGCTGAAGGAAGGTTCCTAGGAGTCTTGGAAAGCTTACTACCGCTAAACTAAAGAAGAACAGCGATGAAGGCCTCATGGAACTGCTGCATGCCTCCCGCTTTGCAAGGATAATCAGGGCCTTACTTGGAGGTTGGTGCTCACGTTGACTCTCACTTTTGGTATAGAGGAGCGCAGGTTGAGCTTCCAACTTGGAACTGGAAGCACAAACTTTCTTTCCAGAAAACTCATTTTCTTCTCTGAGCCATGCCGGCAGTAACTCAAAGCACCGTAACAACAGTGCTTTTCTGGTAGCTTGGAGACTGCATGAGTGGAGCTGTGAAAATGGGAAAGCAAGATCTGTGTCTCAGTCTCACATTTCCTGATTGACACGCAGCATAAGGACATGTTGATGTTAACAAGTCAAAAGAGATTCAGGATACACAGTGGGGCTTTCCCTGATTCAACTTTTTTCTACGACAGCTTATCTGCCTGCAGCAAAGTGCCTAAACAAAGGAGGCGTGAGGGAGACAGGTGCCTGTGCTTCCTCCAAAGACCTGCAGTGTTACACCAAGAACAGTGCTTAAATTGTACTTGGATGCAAGCCGACCACCTCCTTCAGGATGCGTGACTCTAAGTGCAAAAGGTGAAAAGGGATTCGAAGCAGAGTGTTTTTCTCAATAGAGTTCAGCTAGGGGAATGAGGTTACATCCATTGCATGGAGGACAGTCTAGAAGTGTGATCCTGAATCCTGTGTAGAGCTGAGGTCATCTGGCTCTCCCAGGGAGGAGTGCAGTGTGTTGCCTTTCTCTAGCCAACACTGAGGTGTTCCAAAAGGCCTACGGGGCAGAAGTTGCTTAGCTGGCCCTGAGCTTCTTGGCTCTACTCAGTATACTGGTACTGAAACGGTTTCTAAAGCAAGGTCCCTAGGAGTCTGGGAAAGCTTACTACGGTGAAACTAAAGCAGGTCAGTCAAGAAGGCCTCATGGAGCTGCTCCATGCCTCCCGTTTGGCAAGGGAAATCAGGGCCTTCCTTCGAGGCTAGGGCTCACGTTGACTTTGACTTTAGGTATAGAGCAGAGCAGGGTGAGCTTCCAACTAGGAACTGGAAGCACAAGGTTTCTTACGGGATAACTCAATATCTTCTCAGAAACATGCCGGCAGTGACTACAACTCTGGCAACAGCAATGCTTTTCAGGTATATTCGTGTCCACATGAACGGAGCTTTCATAATGGGCAAACAGGCCTTCTGCCCCAGTCTCCAATTTCTAGGTTGACACGCAGCATACTCGCTGAACCAGGGCTTCCTGGCTCTAGGCAATTATCTGATATCGAAACGGGTGCTCAAGCAGGGTCTTTAGGAGTCTTGGAAAGCTTACTACCGTTAAACTAAAGCAGAACAGCGTTGAAAGCCTCAGGGAACTGCTGCTTGCCTCCCGTTTTGTAAGGATATTCAGGGCCTTACATAGAGGCTGGCGCTCCCTTGACTTTAACTTTAGTTACCGTGCAGAGCAAGGGGAGCTTGCAACTAGGAACTGGAAGCAGAAGGTTTCTTATGGGAAAACTCAATGTCTTATCAGAACTATGCATGCAGTGACTAAAACCCCGGCAACAACAAAGCCTTTCAGGAATCTTCGAGGCCGCATAAACGGTGCTTTCATAATGGGCAAACAAGCCTTGTGTCATCAGTCTTCAATATGTAAGTTGATACGCAGCATTCACGCAGGACGAAAGCTTCCTGGCTCTAGGCAGTTTTCTGATACCGAAACGGGTGCTGAAGCCAGGTCTCTAGGAGTATTGGAAACCTTACTACCGTAAAACTAAAGCAGAGCAGCGTTGAAGTCCTCATGGAGATGCTGCATGCCTCCCGTTTTGTAAGGTTATTCAGGGCCTTACTTCGAGGCAAGTGCTCCCCTTGACTTTCACTTTAGTTATAGAGCAGAGCAGGGTGAGCTTCCAACTAGGAACTGGAAGCACAAGGTTTCTTTCGGGAAAACTCATTTTCTTCGCAGAAGCAGGCAGGCAGTGACTAAATCCCTGGCAACAACAATGCTTTTCAGGTATCTTCGATGCCGCATGAACGGAGCTTTCCTAATGAGAAAACAAGCCTTGTGCCATCACTCTCCAATTTCTAGGTTGACACGCAGCATATACGGAGGACCAGAGCTTCCTGGCTCTCTGCAGTGTTCTGTTACCGAAACGGGTGCTGAAGGAAGGTTCCTAGGAGTCTTGGAAAGCTTACTACCGCTAAACTAAAGAAGAACAGCGATGAAGGCCTCATGGAACTGCTGCATGCCTCCCGCTTTGCAAGGATAATCAGGGCCTTACTTGGAGGTTGGTCCTCCCGTTGACTCTCACTTTTGGTATAGAGGAGCGCAGGTTGAGCATCCAACTTGGAACTGGAAGCACAAAGTTTCATTCCAGAAAACTCATTTTCTTCTCTGAGCCATGCCGGCAGTAACTAAAAGCACCGTAACAACAGTGCTTTTCTGGTAGCTTCGAGACTGCATGAGTGGAGCTTTCAAAATGGGAAAGCAAGATCTGTGTCTCAGTCTCACATTTCCTGATTGACACGCAGCATAAGGACATGTTGATGTTAACAAGTCAAAAGAGATTCAGGATACACAGTGGGGCTTTCCCTGATTCAACTTTTTTCTACGAGAGCTTATCTGCCTGCAGCAAAGTGCCTAAACAAAGGATGCGTGAGGGAGACAGGTGCCTGTGCTTCCTCCAAAGACCTGCAGTGTTACACCAAGAACAGTGCTTAAATTGTACTTGGATGCAAGCCGACCACCTCCTTCAGGATGCGTGACTCTAAGTGCAAAAGGTGAAAAGGGATTCGAAGCAGAGTGTTTTTCTCAATAGAGTTCAGCTAGGGGAATGAGGTTACATCCATTGCATGGAGGACAGTCTAGAAGTGTGATCCTGAATCCTGTGTAGAGCTGAGGTCATCTGGCTCTCCCAGGGAGGAGTGCAGTGTGTTGCCTTTCTCTAGCCAACACTGAGGTGTTCCAAAAGGCCTACGGGGCAGAAGTAGCTTAGCTGGCCCTGAGCTTCTTGGCTCTACTCAGTATACTGGTACTGAAACGGTTTCTAAAGCAAGGTCCCTAGGAGTCTGGGAAAGCTTACTACGGTGAAACTAAAGCAGGTCAGTGAAGAAGGCCTCATGGAGCTGCTCCATGCCTCCCGTTTGGCAAGGGAAATCAGGGCCTTCCTTCGAGGCTAGGGCTCACGTTGACTTTGACTTTAGGTATAGAGCAGAGCAGGGTGAGCTTCCAACTAGGAACTGGAAGCACAAGTTTCTTACGGGATAACTCAATATCTTCTCAGAAACATGCCGGCAGTGACTACAACTATGGCAACAGCAATGCTTTTCAGGTATCTTCGTGGCCACATGAACGGAGCTTTCATAATGGGCAAACAGGCCTTGTGCCCCAGTCTCCAATTTCTAGGTTGACACGCAGCATACTCCCTGAACCAGGGCTTCCTGGCTCTAGGCAATTTTCTGATATCGAAACAGGTGCTGAAGCAGGGTCTTTAGGAGTCTTGGAAAGCTTATTACCGTTAAACTAAAGCAGAACAGCGTTGAAAGCCTCAGGGAACTGCTGCTTGCCTCCCGTTTTGTAAGGCTATTCAGGGCCTTACATAGAGGCTGGCGCTCCCTTGACTTTAACTTTAGTTACCGTGCAGTGCAAGGGGAGCTTCCAACTAGGAACTGGAAGCACAAGGTTTCATATGGGAAAACTCAATATCTTATCAGAACTATGCATGCAGTGACTAAAACCCCGGCAACAACAAAGCCTTTCAGGAATCTTCGAGGCCGCATAAACGGTGCTTTCATAATGGGCAAACAAGCCTTGTGCCATCAGTCTTCAATATGTAAGTTGATACGCAGCATTCACGCAGGACGAAAGCTTCCTGGCTCTAGGCAGTTTTCTGATACCGAAACGGGCGCTGAAGCCAAGTCTCTAGGAGTATTGGAAAGCTTACTACCTAAAAACTAAAGCAGAGCAGCGTTGAAGTCCTCATGGAGATGCTGCATGCCTCCCGTTTTGTAAGGCTATTCTGGACCTTGCTTCGAGGCAAGTGCTCCCTTTGACTTTCACTTTAGTTATAGAGCAGAGCAGGGTGAGCTTCCAACTAGGAACTGGAAGCACAAGGTTTCTTTCGGGAAAACTCATTTCCCTCGCAGAAGCAGGCAGGCAGTGACTAAATCCCTGGCAACAACAATGCTTTTCAGGTATCTTCGAGGCCGCATGAACGGAGCTTTCCTAATGAGAAAACAAGCCTTGTGCCATCAGTCTCCAATTTCTAGGTTGACACGCAGCATACACGGAGGACCAGAGCTTCCTGGCTCTCTGCAGTTTTCTGTTACCGAAACGGGTGCTGAAGGAAGGTTCCTAGGAGTCTTGGAAAGCTTACTACCGCTAAACTAAAGAAGAACAGCGATGAAGGCCTCATGGAACTGCTGCATGCCTCCCGCTTTGCAAGGATAATCAGGGCCTTACTTGGAGGTTGGTGCTCACGTTGACTCTCACTTTTGGTATAGAGGAGCGCAGGTTGAGCTTCCAACTTGGAACTGGAAGCACAAACTTTCTTTCCAGAAAACTCATTTTCTTCTCTGAGCCATGCCGGCAGTAACTCAAAGCACCGTAACAACAGTGCTTTTCTGGTAGCTTGGAGACTGCATGAGTGGAGCTTTGAAAATGGGAAAGCAAGATCTGTGTCTCAGTCTCACATTTCCTGATTGACACGCAGCATAAGGACATGTTGATGTTAACAAGTCAAAAGAGATTCAGGATACACAGTGGGGCTTTCCCTGATTCAACTTTTTTCTACGACAGCTTATCTGCCTGCAGCAAAGTGCCTAAACAAAGGATGCGTGAGGGAGACAGGTGCCTGTGCTTCCTCCAAAGACCTGCAGTGTTACACCAAGAACAGTGCTTAAATTGTACTTGGATGCAAGCCGACCACCTCCTTCAGGATGCGTGACTCTAAGTGCAAAAGGTGAAAAGGGATTCGAAGCAGAGTGTTTTTCTCAATAGAGTTCAGCTAGGGGAATGAGGTTACATCCATTGCATGGAGGACAGTCTAGAAGTGTGATCCTGAATCCTGTGTAGAGCTGAGGTCATCTGGCTCTCCCAGGGAGGAGTGCAGTGTGTTGCCTTTCTCTAGCCAACACTGAGGTGTTCCAAAAGGCCTACGGGGCAGAAGTTGCTTAGCTGGCCCTGAGCTTCTTGGCTCTACTCAGTATACTGGTACTGAAACGGTTTCTAAAGCAAGGTCCCTAGGAGTCTGGGAAAGCTTACTACGGTGAAACTAAAGCAGGTCAGTGAAGAAGGCCTCATGGAGCTGCTCCATGCCTCCCGTTTGGCAAGGGAAATCAGGGCCTTCCTTCGAGGCTAGGGCTCACGTTGACTTTGACTTTAGGTATAGAGCAGAGCAGGGTGAGCTTCCAACTAGGAACTGGAAGCACAAGGTTTCTTACGGGATAACTCAATATCTTCTCAGAAACATGCCGGCAGTGACTACAACTCTGGCAACAGCAATGCTTTTCAGGTATATTCGTGTCCACATGAACGGAGCTTTCATAATGGGCAAACAGGCCTTCTGCCCCAGTCTCCAATTTCTAGGTTGACACGCAGCATACTCGCTGAACCAGGGCTTCCTGGCTCTAGGCAATTTTCTGATATCGAAACGGGTGCTCAAGCAGGGTCTTTAGGAGTCTTGGAAAGCTTACTACCGTTAAACTAAAGCAGAACAGCGTTGAAAGCCTCAGGGAACTGCTGCTTGCCTCCCGTTTTGTAAGGATATTCAGGGCCTTACATAGAGGCTGGCGCTCCCTTGACTTTAACTTTAGTTACCGTGCAGAGCAAGGGGAGCTTGCAACTAGGAACTGGAAGCAGAAGGTTTCTTATGGGAAAACTCAATGTCTTATCAGAACTATGCATGCAGTGACTAAAACCCCGGCAACAACAAAGCCTTTCAGGAATCTTCGAGGCCGCATAAACGGTGCTTTCATAATGGGCAAACAAGCCTTGTGTCATCAGTCTTCAATATGTAAGTTGATACGCAGCATTCACGCAGGACGAAAGCTTCCTGGCTCTAGGCAGTTTTCTGATACCGAAACGGGTGCTGAAGCCAGGTCTCTAGGAGTATTGGAAACCTTACTACCGTAAAACTAAAGCAGAGCAGCGTTGAAGTCCTCATGGAGATGCTGCATGCCTCCCGTTTTGTAAGGTTATTCAGGGCCTTACTTCGAGGCAAGTGCTCCCCTTGACTTTCACTTTAGTTATAGAGCAGAGCAGGGTGAGCTTCCAACTAGGAACTGGAAGCACAAGGTTTCTTTCGGGAAAACTCATTTTCTTCGCAGAAGCAGGCAGGCAGTGACTAAATCCCTGGCAACAACAATGCTTTTCAGGTATCTTCGATGCCGCATGAACGGAGCTTTCCTAATGAGAAAACAAGCCTTGTGCCATCACTCTCCAATTTCTAGGTTGACACGCAGCATATACGGAGGACCAGAGCTTCCTGGCTCTCTGCAGTGTTCTGTTACCGAAACGGGTGCTGAAGGAAGGTTCCTAGGAGTCTTGGAAAGCTTACTACCGCTAAACTAAAGAAGAACAGCGATGAAGGCCTCATGGAACTGCTGCATGCCTCCCGCTTTGCAAGGATAATCAGGGCCTTACTTGGAGGTTGGTCCTCACGTTGACTCTCACTTTTGGTATAGAGGAGCGCAGGTTGAGCATCCAACTTGGAACTGGAAGCACAAAGTTTCATTCCAGAAAACTCATTTTCTTCTCTGAGCCATGCCGGCAGTAACTAAAAGCACCGTAACAACAGTGCTTTTCTGGTAGCTTCGAGACTGCATGAGTGGAGCTTTCAAAATGGGAAAGCAAGATTTGTGTCTCAATCTCACATTTCCAGATTGACACGCAGCATAAGGACATGTTGCTGTTAACAAGTCAAAAGAGATTCACGATACCCAGTGGGGCTTTCCCTGATTCAACGTTTTTCTACGACAGCTTATCTGCGTGCAGCAAAGTGCATAAACAAAGGATGCGTGAGGGAGACAGGTGCCTGTGCTTCTTCCAAAGACCTGCAGTGTTACACCAAGAACAGTGCTTAAATTGTACTTGGATGCAAGCCGACCACCTCCTTCAGGATGCGTGACTCTAAGTGCAAAAGTTGAAAAGGGATTCGAAGCAGAGTGTTTTTCTCAATAGAGTTCAGCTAGGGGAATGAGGTTACATCCATTGCATGGAGGACAGTCTAGAAGTGTGATCCTGAATCCTGTGTAGAGCTGAGGTCATCTGGCTCTCCCAGGGAGGAGTGCAGTGTGTTGCCTTTCTCTAGCCAACACTGAGGTGTTCCAAAAGGCCTACGGGGCAGAAGTTGCTTAGCTGGCCCTGAGCTTCTTGGCTCTACTCAGTATACTGGTACTGAAACGGTTTCTAAAGCAAGGTCCCTAGGAGTCTGGGAAAGCTTACTACGGTGAAACTAAAGCAGGTCAGTGAAGAAGGCCTCATGGAGCTGCTCCATGCCTCCCGTTTGGCAAGGGAAATCAGGGCCTTCCTTCGAGGCTAGGGCTCACGTTGACTTTGACTTTAGGTATAGAGCAGAGCAGGGTGAGCTTCCAACTAGGAAATGGAAGCAGAAGTTTCTTACGGGATAACTCAATATCTTCTCAGAAACATGCCGGCAGTGACTACAACTATGGCAACAGCAATGCTTTTCAGGTATCTTCGTGGCCACATGAACGGAGCTTTCATAATGGGCAAACAGGCCTTCTGCCCCAGTCTCCAATTTCTAGGTTGACACGCAGCATACTCGCTGAACCAGGGCTTCCTGGCTCTAGGCAATTTTCTGATATCGAAACGGGTGCTGAAGCAGGGTCTTTAGGAGTCTTGGAAAGCTTACTACCGTTAATCTAAAGCAGAACAGCGTTGAAAGCCTCAGGGAACTGCTGCTTGCCTCCCGTTTTGTAAGGATATTCAGGGCCTTACATAGAGGCTGGCGCTCCCTTGACTTTAACTTTAGTTACCGTGCAGAGCAAGGGGAGCTTGCAACTAGGAACTGGAAACAGAAGGTTTCTTATGGGAAAACTCAATGTCTTATCAGAACTATGCATGCAGTGACTAAAACCCCGGCAACAACAAAGCCTTTCAGGAATCTTCGAGGCCGCATAAACGGTGCTTTCATAATGGGCAAACAAGCCTTGTGTCATCAGTCTTCAATATGTAAGTTGATACGCAGCATTCACGCAGGACGAAAGCTTCCTGGCTCTAGGCAGTTTTCTGATACCGAAACGGGTGCTGAAGCCAGGTCTCTAGGAGTATTGGAAACCTTACTACCGTAAAACTAAAGCAGAGCAGCGTTGAAGTCCTCATGGAGATGCTGCATGCCTCCCGTTTTGTAAGGTTATTCAGGGCCTTACTTCGAGGCAAGTGCTCCCCTTGACTTTCACTTTTGTTATAGAGCAGAGCAGGGTGAGCTTCCAACTAGGAACTGGAAGCACAAGGTTTCTTTCGGGAAAACTCATTTTCTTCGCAGAAGCAGGCAGGCAGTGACTAAATCCCTGGCAACAACAATGCTTTTCAGGTATCTTCGATGCCGCATGAACGGAGCTTTCCTAATGAGAAAACAAGCCTTGTGCCATCACTCTCCAATTTCTAGGTTGACACGCAGCATATACGGAGGACCAGAGCTTCCTGGCTCTCTGCAGTGTTCTGTTACCGAAACGGGTGCTGAAGGAAGGTTCCTAGGAGTCTTGGAAAGCTTACTACCGCTAAACTAAAGAAGAACAGCGATGAAGGCCTCATGGAACTGCTGCATGCCTCCCGCTTTGCAAGGATAATCAGGGCCTTACTTGGAGGTTGGTCCTCACGTTGACTCTCACTTTTGGTATAGAGGAGCGCAGGTTGAGCATCCAACTTGGAACTGGAAGCACAAAGTTTCATTCCAGAAAACTCATTTTCTTCTCTGAGCCATGCCGGCAGTAACTAAAAGCACCGTAACAACAGTGCTTTTCTGGTAGCTTCGAGACTGCATGAGTGGAGCTTTCAAAATGGGAAAGCAAGATTTGTGTCTCAATCTCACATTTCCAGATTGACACGCAGCATAAGGACATGTTGCTGTTAACAAGTCAAAAGAGATTCACGATACCCAGTGGGGCTTTCCCTGAATCAACGTTTTTCTACGACAGCTTATCTGCGTGCAGCAAAGTGCATAAACAAAGGATGCGTGAGGGAGACAGGTGCCTGTGCTTCTTCCAAAGAGCTGCAGTGTTACACCAAGAACAGTGCTTAAATTGTACTTGGATGCAAGCCGACCACCTCCTTCAGGATGCGTGACTCTAAGTGCAAAAGTTGAAAAGGGATTCGAAGCAGAGTGTTTTTCTCAATAGAGTTCAGCTAGGGGAATGAGGTTACATCCATTGCATGGAGGACAGTCTAGAAGTGTGATCCTGAATCCTGTGTAGAGCTGAGGTCATCTGGCTCTCCCAGGGAGGAGTGCAGTGTGTTGCCTTTCTCTAGCCAACACTGAGGTGTTCCAAAAGGCCTACGGGGCAGAAGTTGCTTAGCTGGCCCTGAGCTTCTTGGCTCTACTCAGTATACTGGTACTGAAACGGTTTCTAAAGCAAGGTCCCTAGGAGTCTGGGAAAGCTTACTACGGTGAAACTAAAGCAGGTCAGTGAAGAAGGCCTCATGGAGCTGCTCCATGCCTCCCGTTTGGCAAGGGAAATCAGGGCCTTCCTTCGAGGCTAGGGCTCACGTTGACTTTGACTTTAGGTATAGAGCAGAGCAGGGTGAGCTTCCAACTAGGAACTGGAAGCAGAAGTTTCTTACGGGATAACTCAATATCTTCTCAGAAACATGCCGGCAGTGACTACAACTATGGCAACAGCAATGCTTTTCAGGTATCTTCGTGGCCACATGAACGGAGCTTTCATAATGGGCAAACAGGCCTTGTGCCCCAGTCTCCAATTTCTAGGTTGACACGCAGCATACTCCCTGAACCAGGGCTTCCTGGCTCTAGGCAATTTTCTGATATCGAAACAGGTGCTGAAGCAGGGTCTTTAGGAGTCTTGGAAAGCTTATTACCGTTAAACTAAAGCAGAACAGCGTTGAAAGCCTCAGGGAACTGCTGCTTGCCTCCCGTTTTGTAAGGCTATTCAGGGCCTTACATAGAGGCTGGCGCTCCCTTGACTTTAACTTTAGTTACCGTGCAGTGCAAGGGGAGCTTCCAACTAGGAACTGGAAGCACAAGGTTTCATATGGGAAAACTCAATATCTTATCAGAACTATGCATGCAGTGACTAAAACCCCGGCAACAACAAAGCCTTTCAGGAATCTTCGAGGCCGCATAAACGGTGCTTTCATAATGGGCAAACAAGCCTTGTGCCATCAGTCTTCAATATGTAAGTTGATACGCAGCATTCACGCAGGACGAAAGCTTCCTGGCTCTAGGCAGTTTTCTGATACCGAAACGGGCGCTGAAGCCAAGTCTCTAGGAGTATTGGAAAGCTTACTACCTAAAAACTAAAGCAGAGCAGCGTTGAAGTCCTCATGGTGATGCTGCATGCCTCCCGTTTTGTAAGGCTATTCTGGACCTTGCTTCGAGGCAAGTGCTCCCTTTGACTTTCACTTTAGTTATAGAGCAGAGCAGGGTGAGCTTCCAACTAGGAACTGGAAGCACAAGGTTTCTTTCGGGAAAACTCATTTTCCTCGCAGAAGCAGGCAGGCAGTGACTAAATCCCTGGCAACAACAATGCTTTTCAGGTATCTTCGAGGCCGCATGAACGGAGCTTTCCTAATGAGAAAACAAGCCTTGTGCCATCAGTCTCCAATTTCTAGGTTGACACGCAGCATACACGGAGGACCAGAGCTTCCTGGCTCTCTTCAGTGTTCTGTTACCGAAACGGGTGCTGAAGGAAGGTTCCTAGGAGTCTTGGAAAGCTTACTACCGCTAAACTAAAGAAGAACAGCGATGAAGGCCTCATGGAACTGCTGCATGCCTCCCGCTTTGCAAGGATAATCAGGGCCTTACTTGGAGGTTGATCCTCACGTTGACTCTCACTTTTGGTATAGAGGAGCGCAGGTTGAGCATCCAACTTGGAACTGGAAGCACAAAGTTTCATTCCAGAAAACTCATTTTCTTCTCTGAGCCATGCCGGCAGTAACTAAAAGCACCGTAACAACAGTGCTTTTCTGGTAGCTTCGAGACTGCATGAGTGGAGCTTTCAAAATGGGAAAGCAAGATCTGTGTCTCAATCTCACATTTCCAGATTGACAACGCAGCATAAGGACATGTTGCTGTTAACAAGTCAAAAGAGATTCACGATACCCAGTGGGGCTTTCCCTGATTCAACGTTTTTCTACGACAGCTTATCTGCGTGCAGCAAAGTGCATAAACAAAGGATGCGTGAGGGAGACAGGTGCCTGTGCTTCTTCCAAAGACCTGCAGTGTTACACCAAGAACAGTGCTTAAATTGTACTTGGATGCAAGCCGACCACCTCCTTCAGGATGCGTGACTCTAAGTGTAAAAGGTGAAAAGGGATTCGAAGCAGAGTGTTTTTCTCAATAGAGTTCAGCTAGGGGAATGAGGTTACATCCATTGCATGGAGGACAGTCTAGAAGTGTGATCCTGAATCCTGTGTAGAGCTGAGGTCATCTGGCTCTCCCAGGGAGGAGTGCAGTGTGTTGCCTTTCTCTAGCCAACACTGAGGTGTTCCAAAAGGCCTACGGGGCAGAAGTTGCTTAGCTGGCCCTGAGCTTCGTGGCTCTACTCAGTATACTGGTACTGAAACGGTTTCTAAAGCAAGGTCCCTAGGAGTCTGAGAAAGCTTACTACGGTGAAACTAAAGCAGGTCAGTGAAGAAGGCCTCATGGAGCTGCTCCATGCCTCCCGTTTGGCAAGGGAAATCAGGGCCTTCCTTCGAGGCTAGGGCTCACGTTGACTTTGACTTTAGGTATAGAGCAGAGCAGGGTGAGCTTCCAACTAGGAACTGGAAGCACAAGGTTTCTTACGGGATAACTCAATATCTTCTAGAAACATGCCGGCAGTGACTACAACTCTGGCAACAGCAATGCTTTTCAGGTATATTCTTGTCCACATGAACGGAGCTTTCATAATGGGCAAACAGGCCTTGTGCCCCAGTCTCCAATTTCTAGGTTGACACGCAGCATACTCGCTGAACCAGGGCTTCCTGGCTCTAGGCAATTTTCTGATATCGAAACGGGTGCTGAAGCAGGGTCTTTAGGAGTCTTGGAAAGCTTACTACCGTTAAACTAAAGCAGAACAGCGTTGAAAGCCTCAAGGAACTGCTGCTTGCCTCCCGTTTTGTAAGGATGTTCAGGGCCTTACATAGAGGCTGGCGCTCCCTTGACTTTAACTTTAGTTACCGTGCAGAGCAAGGGGAGCTTCCAACTAGGAACTGGAAGCAGAAGGTTTCTTATGGGAAAACTCAATGTCTTATCAGAACAATGCATGCAGTGACTAAAACCCCGGCAACAACAAAGCCTTTCAGGAATCTTCGAGGCCGCATAAACGGTGCTTTCATAATGGGCAAACAAGCCTTTTGTCATCAGTCTTCAATATGTAAGTTGATACGCAGCATTCACGCAGGACGAAAGCTTCCTGGCTCTAGGCAGTTTTCTGATACCGAAACGGGTGCTGAAGCCAGGTCTCTAGGAGTATTGGAAAGCTTACTACCGTAAAACTAAAGCAGAGCAGCGTTGAAGTTCTCATGGAGATGCTGCATGCCTCCCGTTTTGTAAGGCTATTCAGGGCCTTACTTCGAGGCAAGTGCTCCCCTTGACTTTCACTTTAGTTATAGAGCAGGGCAGGGTGAGCTTCCAACTAGGAACTGGAAGCACAAGGTTTCTTTCAGGAAAACTCATTTTCTTCGCAGAAGCAGGCAGGCAGTGACTAAATCCCTGGCAACAACAATGCTTTTCAGGTTTCTTCGAGGCCGCATGAACGGAGCTTTCCTAATGAGAAAACAAACCTTGTGCCATCACTCTCCAATTTCTAGGTTGACACGCAGCATACACGGAGGACCAGAGCTTTCTGGCTCTCTGCAGTTTTCTGTTACCGAAACGGGTGCTGAAGGAAGGTTCCTAGGAGTCTTGGAAAGCTTACTACCGCTAAACTAAAGAAGAACAGCGATGAAGGCCTCATGGAACTGCTGCATGCCTCCCGCTTTGCAAGGATAATCAGGGCCTTACTTGGAGGTTGGTGCTCACGTTGACTCTCACTTTTGGTATAGAGGAGCGCAGGTTGAGCTTCCAACTTGGAACTGGAAGCACAAAGTTTCTTTCCAGAAAACTAATTTTCTTCTCTGAGCCATGCCGGCAGTAACTAAAAGCACCGTAACAACAGTGCTTTTCTGGTAGCTTCGAGACTGCATGAGTGGAGCTTTCAAAATGGGAAAGCAAGATCTGTGTCTCAGTCTCACATTTCCAGATTGACACGTAGCATAAGGACATGTTGATGTTAACAAGTCAAAGAGATTGACGATACCCAGTGGGGCTCTCCCTGATTCAACTTTTTTCTACGACAGCTTATCTGCCTGCAGCAAAGTGCCTAAACAAAGGATGCGTGAGGGAGACAGGTGCCTGTGCTTCTTCCAAAGACCTGCAGTGTTACACCAAGAACAGTGCTTAAATTGTACTTGGATGCAAGCCGACCACCTCCTTCAGGATGCGTGACTCTAAGTGTAAAAGGTGAAAAGGGATTCGAAGCAGAGTGTTTTTCTCAATAGAGTTCAGCTAGGGGAATGAGGTTACATCCATTGCATGGAGGACAGTCTAGAAGTGTGATCCTGAATCCTGTGTAGAGCTGAGGTCATCTGGCTCTCCCAGGGAGGAGTGCAGTGTGTTGCCTTTCTCTAGCCAACACTGAGGTGTTCCAAAAGGCCTACGGGGCAGAAGTTGCTTAGCTGGCCCTGAGCTTCTTGGCTCTACTCAGTATACTGGTACTGAAACGGTTTCTAAAGCAAGGTCCCTAGGAGTCTGGGAAAGCTTACTACGGTGAAACTAAAGCAGGTCAGTGAAGAAGGCCTCATGGAGCTGCTCCATGCCTCCCGTTTGGCAAGGGAAATCAGGGCCTTCCTTCGAGGCTAGGGCTCACGTTGACTTTGACTTTAGGTATAGAGCAGAGCAGGGTGAGCTTCCAACTAGGAACTGGAAGCACAAGGTTTCTTACGGGATAACTCAATATCTTCTCAGAAACATGCCGGCGGTGACTACAACTCTGGCAACAACAATGCTTTTCAGGTATATTCTTGTCCACATGAACGGAGCTTTCATAATGGGCAAACAGGCCTTGTGCCCCAGTCTCCAATTTCTAGGTTGACACGCAGCATACTCGCTGAACCAGGGCTTCCTGGCTCTAGGCAATTTTCTGATATCGAAACGGGTGCTGAAGCAGGGTCTTTAGGAGTCTTGGAAAGCTTACTACCGTTAAACTAAAGCAGAACAGCGTTGAAAGCCTCAAGGAACTGCTGCTTGCCTCCCGTTTTGTAAGGATGTTCAGGGCCTTACATAGAGGCTGGCGCTCCCTTGACTTTAACTTTAGTTACCGTGCAGAGCAAGGGGAGCTTCCAACTAGGAACTGGAAGCAGAAGGTTTCTTATGGGAAAACTCAATGTCTTATCAGAACTATGCATGCAGTGACTAAAACCCCGGCAACAACAAAGCCTTTCAGGAATCTTCGAGGCCGCATAAACGGTGCTTTCATAATGGGCAAACAAGCCTTTTGTCATCAGTCTTCAATATGTAAGTTGATACGCAGCATTCACGCAGGACGAAAGCTTCCTGACTCTAGGCAGTTTTCTGATACCGAAACGGGTGCTGAAGCCAGGTCTCTAGGAGTATTGGAAAGCTTACTACCGTAAAACTAAAGCAGAGCAGCGTTGAAGTTCTCATGGAGATGCTGCATGCCTCCCGTTTTGTAAGGCTATTCAGGGCCTTACTTCGAGGCAAGTGCTCCCCTTGACTTTCACTTTAGTTATAGAGCAGGGCAGGGTGAGCTTCCAACTAGGAACTGGAAGCACAAGGTTTCTTTCAGGAAAACTCATTTTCTTCGCAGAAGCAGGCAGGCAGTGACTAAATCCCTGGCAACAACAATGCTTTTCAGGTATCTTCGAGGCCGCATGAACGGAGCTTTCCTAATGAGAAAACAAACCTTGTGCCATCACTCTCCAATTTCTAGGTTGACACGCAGCATACACGGAGGACCAGAGCTTTCTGGCTCTCTGCAGTGTTCTGTTACCGAAACGGGTGCTGAAGGAAGGTTCCTAGGAGTCTTGGAAAGCTTACTACCGCTAAACTAAAGAAGAACAGCGATGAAGGCCTCATGGAACTGCTGCATGCCTCCCGCTTTGCAAGGATAATCAGGGCCTTACTTGGAGGTTGGTGCTCACGTTGACTCTCACTTTTGGTATAGAGGAGCGCAGGTTGAGCTTCCAACTTGGAACTGGAAGCACAAAGTTTCTTTCCAGAAAACTCATTTTCTTCTCTGAGCCATGCCGGCAGTAACTAAAAGCACCGTAACAACAGTGCTTTTCTGGTAGCTTCGAGACTGCATGAGTGGAGCTTTGAAAATGGGAAAGCAAGATCTGTGTCTCAGTCTCACATTTCCTGATTGACACGCAGCATAAGGACATGTTGATGTTAACAAGTCAAAAGAGATTCACGATACCCAGTGGGGCTTTCCCTGATTCAACTTTTTTCTACGACAGCTTATCTGCCTGCAGCAAAGTGCCTAAACAAAGGATGCGTGAGGGAGACAGGTGCCTGTGCTTCCTCCAAAGACCTGCAGTGTTACACCAAGAACAGTGCTTAAATTGTACTTGGATGCAAGCCGACCACCTCCTTCAGGATGCGTGACTCTAAGTGCAAAAGTTGAAAAGGGATTCGAAGCAGAGTGTTTTTCTCAATAGAGTTCAGCTAGGGGAATGAGGTTACATCCATTGCATGGAGGACAGTCTAGAAGTGTGATCCTGAATCCTGTGTAGAGCTGAGGTCATCTGGCTCTCCCAGGGAGGAGTGCAGTGTGTTGCCTTTCTCTAGCCAACACTGAGGTGTTCCAAAAGGCCTACGGGGCAGAAGTAGCTTAGCTGGCCCTGAGCTTCTTGGCTCTACTCAGTATACTGGTACTGAAACGGTTTCTAAAGCAAGGTCCCTAGGAGTCTGGGAAAGCTTACTACGGTAAAACTAAAGCAGAACAGTGAAGAAGACCTCATGGAGCTGCTCCATGCCTCCCGTTTGGCAAGGTAAATCAGGGACTTCCTTCGAGGCTAGGGCTCACGTTGACTTTGACTTTAGGTATAGAGCAGAGCAGGGTGAGCTTCCAACTAGGAACTGGAAGCACAAGGTTTCTTATGGATAACTCAATATCTTCTCAGAAACATGCCGGCAGTGACTACAACTCTGGCAACAGCAATGCTTTTCAGGTATATTCGAGGCCACATGAACGGAGCTTTCATAATGGGCAAACAGGCCTTGTGCCATCAGTCTCCAATTTCTAGGTTGACACGCAGCATACTCGCTGAACCAGGGCTTCCTGGCTCTAGGCAATTTTCTGATATCGAAACGGGTGCTGAAGCAGGGTCTTTAGGAGTCTTGTAAAGCTTACTACCGTTAAACTAAAGCAGAACAGCGTTGAAAGCCTCAGGGAACTGCTGCATGCCTCCCGTTTTGTAAGGATATTCAGGGCCATACATAGAGGCTGGCGCTCCCTTGACTTTAACTTTAGTTACGGTGCAGAGCAAGGGGAGCTTCCAACTAGGAACTGGAAGCACAAGGTTTCTTATGGGAAAACTCAATATCTTATCAGAACTATGCATGCAGTGACTAAAACCCCAGCAACAACAAAGCCGTTCAGGAATCTTCGAGGCCGCATAAATGGTGCTTTCATAATGGGCAAACAAGCCTTGTGCCATCAGTCTTCAATATGTAAGTTGATACGCAGCATTCACGTGGGACGAAAGCTTCCTGGCTCTAGGCAGTTTTCTGATACCGAAACGGGTGCTGAAGCAGGGTCTTTAGGAGACTTGGAAAGCTTACTACCGTTAAACTAAAGCAGAACAGCGTTGAAAGCCTCAAAGAACTGCTGCATGCCTCCCGTTTTGTAAGGATATTCAGGGCCTTACATAGAGGCTGGCGCTCCCCTGACTTTAACTTTAGTTACAGTGCAGAGCAAGGGGAGCTTCCAACTAGGAACTGGAAGCAGAAGGTTTCTTATGGGAAAACTCAATATCTTATCAGAACTATGCATGCAGTGACTAAAACCCCGGCAACAACAAAGCCTTTCAGGAATCTTCGAGGCCGCATAAACGGTGCTTTCATAATGGGCAAACAAGCCTTGTACCATCACTCTCCAATTTCTAGGTTGACACGCAGCATACACGGAGGACCAGAGCTTCCTGGCTCTCTGCAGTGTTCTGTTCCCGAAACGGGTGCTGAAGGAAGGTTCCTAGGAGTCTTGGAAAGCTTACTACCGCTAAACTAAAGAAGAACAGCGATGAAGGCCTCATGGAACTGCTGCATGCCTCCCGCTTTGCAAGGATAATCAGGGCCTTACTTGGAGGTTGGTTCTCACGTTGACTCTCACTTTTGGTATAGAGGAGCGCAGGTTGAGCTTCCAACTTGGAACTGGAAGCACAAAGTTTCTTTCCAGAAAACTCATTTTCTTCTCTGAGCCATGCGGGCAGTAACTAAAAGCACCGTAACAACAGTGCTTTTCTGGTAGCTTCGAGACTGCATGAGTGGAGCTTTGAAAATGGGAAAGCAAGATCTGTGTCTCAGTCTCACATTTCCAGATTGACACGCAGCATAAGGACATGTTGATGTTAACAAGTCAAAAGAGATTGACGATACCCAGTGGGGCTCTCCCTGATTCAACTTTTTTCTACGACAGCTTATCTGCCTGCAGCAAAGTGCCTAAACAAAGGATGCGTGAGGGAGACAGGTGCCTGGGCTTCTTCCAAAGACCTGCAGTGTAACACCAAGAACAGTGCTTAAATTGTACTTGGATGCAAGCCGACCACCTCCTTCAGGATGAGTGACTCTAAGTGTAAAAGGTGAAAAGGGATTCGAAGCAGAGTGTTTTTCTCAATAGAGTTCAGCTAGGGGAATGAGGTTACATCCATTGCATGGAGGACAGTCTAGAAGTGTGTTCCTGAATCCTGTGTAGAGCTGAGGTCATCTGGCTCTCCCAGGGAGGAGTGCAGTGTGTTGCCTTTCTCTAGCCAACACTGAGGTGTTCCAAAAGGCCTACGGGGCAGAAGTTGCTTAGCTGGCCCTGAGCTTCTTGGCTCTACTCAGTATACTGGTACTGAAACGGTTTCTAAAGCAAGGTCCCTAGGAGTCTGGGAAAGCTTACTACGGTGAAACTAAAGCAGGTCAGTGAAGAAGGCCTCATGGAGCTGCTCCATGCCTCCCGTTTGGCAAGGGAAATCAGGGCCTTCCTTCGAGGCTAGGGCTCACGTTGACTTTGACTTTAGGTATAGAGCAGAGCAGGGTGAGCTTCCAACTAGGAACTGGAAGCACAAGGTTTCTTACGGGATAACTCAATATCTTCTCAGAAACATGCCGGCGGTGACTACAACTCTGGCAACAACAATGCTTTTCAGGTATATTCTTGTCCACATGAACGGAGCTTTCATAATGGGCAAACAGGCCTTGTGCCCCAGTCTCCAATTTCTAGGTTGACACGCAGCATACTCGCTGAACCAGGGCTTCCTGGCTCTAGGCAATTTTCTGATATCGAAACGGGTGCTGAAGCAGGGTCTTTAGGAGTCTTGGAAAGCTTACTACCGTTAAACTAAAGCAGAACAGCGTTGAAAGCCTCAAGGAACTGCTGCTTGCCTCCCGTTTTGTAAGGATGTTCAGGGCCTTACATAGAGGCTGGCGCTCCCTTGACTTTAACTTTAGTTACCGTGCAGAGCAAGGGGAGCTTCCAACTAGGAACTGGAAGCAGAAGGTTTCTTATGGGAAAACTCAATGTCTTATCAGAACTATGCATGCAGTGACTAAAACCCCGGCAACAACAAAGCCTTTCAGGAATCTTCGAGGCCGCATAAACGGTGCTTTCATAATGGGCAAACAAGCCTTTTGTCATCAGTCTTCAATATGTAAGTTGATACGCAGCATTCACGCAGGACGAAAGCTTCCTGACTCTAGGCAGTTTTCTGATACCGAAACGGGTGCTGAAGCCAGGTCTCTAGGAGTATTGGAAAGCTTACTACCGTAAAACTAAAGCAGAGCAGCGTTGAAGTTCTCATGGAGATGCTGCATGCCTCCCGTTTTGTAAGGCTATTCAGGGCCTTACTTCGAGGCAAGTGCTCCCCTTGACTTTCACTTTAGTTATAGAGCAGGGCAGGGTGAGCTTCCAACTAGGAACTGGAAGCACAAGGTTTCTTTCAGGAAAACTCATTTTCTTCGCAGAAGCAGGCAGGCAGTGACTAAATCCCTGGCAACAACAATGCTTTTCAGGTATCTTCGAGGCCGCATGAACGGAGCTTTCCTAATGAGAAAACAAACCTTGTGCCATCACTCTCCAATTTCTAGGTTGACACGCAGCATACACGGAGGACCAGAGCTTTCTGGCTCTCTGCAGTGTTCTGTTACCGAAACGGGTGCTGAAGGAAGGTTCCTAGGAGTCTTGGAAAGCTTACTACCGCTAAACTAAAGAAGAACAGCGATGAAGGCCTCATGGAACTGCTGCATGCCTCCCGCTTTGCAAGGATAATCAGGGCCTTACTTGGAGGTTGGTGCTCACGTTGACTCTCACTTTTGGTATAGAGGAGCGCAGGTTGAGCTTCCAACTTGGAACTGGAAGCACAAAGTTTCTTTCCAGAAAACTCATTTTCTTCTCTGAGCCATGCCGGCAGTAACTAAAAGCACCGTAACAACAGTGCTTTTCTGGTAGCTTCGAGACTGCATGAGTGGAGCTTTGAAAATGGGAAAGCAAGATCTGTGTCTCAGTCTCACATTTCCTGATTGACACGCAGCATAAGGACATGTTGATGTTAACAAGTCAAAAGAGATTCACGATACCCAGTGGGGCTTTCCCTGATTCAACTTTTTTCTACGACAGCTTATCTGCCTGCAGCAAAGTGCCTAAACAAAGGATGCGTGAGGGAGACAGGTGCCTGTGCTTCCTCCAAAGACCTGCAGTGTTACACCAAGAACAGTGCTTAAATTGTACTTGGATGCAAGCCGACCACCTCCTTCAGGATGCGTGACTCTAAGTGCAAAAGTTGAAAAGGGATTCGAAGCAGAGTGTTTTTCTCAATAGAGTTCAGCTAGGGGAATGAGGTTACATCCATTGCATGGAGGACAGTCTAGAAGTGTGATCCTGAATCCTGTGTAGAGCTGAGGTCATCTGGCTCTCCCAGGGAGGAGTGCAGTGTGTTGCCTTTCTCTAGCCAACACTGAGGTGTTCCAAAAGGCCTACGGGGCAGAAGTAGCTTAGCTGGCCCTGAGCTTCTTGGCTCTACTCAGTATACTGGTACTGAAACGGTTTCTAAAGCAAGGTCCCTAGGAGTCTGGGAAAGCTTACTACGGTAAAACTAAAGCAGAACAGTGAAGAAGACCTCATGGAGCTGCTCCATGCCTCCCGTTTGGCAAGGTAAATCAGGGACTTCCTTCGAGGCTAGGGCTCACGTTGACTTTGACTTTAGGTATAGAGCAGAGCAGGGTGAGCTTCCAACTAGGAACTGGAAGCACAAGGTTTCTTATGGATAACTCAATATCTTCTCAGAAACATGCCGGCAGTGACTACAACTCTGGCAACAGCAATGCTTTTCAGGTATATTCGAGGCCACATGAACGGAGCTTTCATAATGGGCAAACAGGCCTTGTGCCATCAGTCTCCAATTTCTAGGTTGACACGCAGCATACTCGCTGAACCAGGGCTTCCTGGCTCTAGGCAATTTTCTGATATCGAAACGGGTGCTGAAGCAGGGTCTTTAGGAGTCTTGTAAAGCTTACTACCGTTAAACTAAAGCAGAACAGCGTTGAAAGCCTCAGGGAACTGCTGCATGCCTCCCGTTTTGTAAGGATATTCAGGGCCATACATAGAGGCTGGCGCTCCCTTGACTTTAACTTTAGTTACGGTGCAGAGCAAGGGGAGCTTCCAACTAGGAACTGGAAGCACAAGGTTTCTTATGGGAAAACTCAATATCTTATCAGAACTATGCATGCAGTGACTAAAACCCCAGCAACAACAAAGCCGTTCAGGAATCTTCGAGGCCGCATAAATGGTGCTTTCATAATGGGCAAACAAGCCTTGTGCCATCAGTCTTCAATATGTAAGTTGATACGCAGCATTCACGTGGGACGAAAGCTTCCTGGCTCTAGGCAGTTTTCTGATACCGAAACGGGTGCTGAAGCAGGGTCTTTAGGAGACTTGGAAAGCTTACTACCGTTAAACTAAAGCAGAACAGCGTTGAAAGCCTCAAAGAACTGCTGCATGCCTCCCGTTTTGTAAGGATATTCAGGGCCTTACATAGAGGCTGGCGCTCCCCTGACTTTAACTTTAGTTACAGTGCAGAGCAAGGGGAGCTTCCAACTAGGAACTGGAAGCAGAAGGTTTCTTATGGGAAAACTCAATATCTTATCAGAACTATGCATGCAGTGACTAAAACCCCGGCAACAACAAAGCCTTTCAGGAATCTTCGAGGCCGCATAAACGGTGCTTTCATAATGGGCAAACAAGCCTTGTACCATCACTCTCCAATTTCTAGGTTGACACGCAGCATACACGGAGGACCAGAGCTTCCTGGCTCTCTGCAGTGTTCTGTTCCCGAAACGGGTGCTGAAGGAAGGTTCCTAGGAGTCTTGGAAAGCTTACTACCGCTAAACTAAAGAAGAACAGCGATGAAGGCCTCATGGAACTGCTGCATGCCTCCCGCTTTGCAAGGATAATCAGGGCCTTACTTGGAGGTTGGTTCTCACGTTGACTCTCACTTTTGGTATAGAGGAGCGCAGGTTGAGCTTCCAACTTGGAACTGGAAGCACAAAGTTTCTTTCCAGAAAACTCATTTTCTTCTCTGAGCCATGCGGGCAGTAACTAAAAGCACCGTAACAACAGTGCTTTTCTGGTAGCTTCGAGACTGCATGAGTGGAGCTTTGAAAATGGGAAAGCAAGATCTGTGTCTCAGTCTCACATTTCCAGATTGACACGCAGCATAAGGACATGTTGATGTTAACAAGTCAAAAGAGATTGACGATACCCAGTGGGGCTCTCCCTGATTCAACTTTTTTCTACGACAGCTTATCTGCCTGCAGCAAAGTGCCTAAACAAAGGATGCGTGAGGGAGACAGGTGCCTGGGCTTCTTCCAAAGACCTGCAGTGTAACACCAAGAACAGTGCTTAAATTGTACTTGGATGCAAGCCGACCACCTCCTTCAGGATGAGTGACTCTAAGTGTAAAAGGTGAAAAGGGATTCGAAGCAGAGTGTTTTTCTCAATAGAGTTCAGCTAGGGGAATGAGGTTACATCCATTGCATGGAGGACAGTCTAGAAGTGTGTTCCTGAATCCTGTGTAGAGCTGAGGTCATCTGGCTCTCCCAGGGAGGAGTGCAGTGTGTTGCCTTTCTCTAGCCAACACTGAGGTGTTCCAAAAGGCCTACGGAGCAGAAGTTGCTTAGCTGACCCTGAGCTTCTTGGCTCTACTCAGTATACTGGTAAGGAAACGGTTTCTAAAGCGAGGTCCCTAGGAGTCTGGGAAAGCTTAGGACGGTGAAACTAAAGCAGAACACTGAAGAAGGCCTCATGGAGCTGCTCCATGCCTCCCGTTTGGCAAGGGAAATCAGGGCCTTCCTTCGAGGCTAGGGCTCACGTTGACTTTGACTTTAGGTATAGAGCAGAGCAGGGTGAGCTTCCAACTAGGAACTGGAAGCACAAGGTTTCTTACGGGATAACTCAATATCTTCTCAGAAACATGCCGGCAGTGACTACAACTCTGGCAACAGCACTGCTTTTCAGGTATATTCGTGGCCACATGAACGGAGCTTTCATAATGGGCAAACAGGCCTTCTGCCCCAGTCTCCAATTTGTAGGTTGACACGCAGCATACTCGCTGAACCAGGGCTTCCTGGCTCTAGGCAATTTTCTGATATCGAAACGGGTGCTGAAGCAGGGTCTTTAGGAGTCTTGGAAAGCTTACTACCGTTAAACTAAAGCAGAACAGCGTTGAAAGCCTCAAAGAACTGCTGCATGCCTCCCGTTTTGTAAGGATATTCAGGGCCTTACATAGAGGCTGGCGCTCCCATGACTTTAACTTTAGTTACAGTGCAGAGCAAGGGGAGCTTCCTACTAGGAACTGGAAGCAGAAGCTTTCTTATGGGAAAACTCAATATCTTATCAGAACTATGCATGCTTTGACTAAAACCCCGGCAACAACAAAGCCTTTCAGGAATCTTCGAGGCCGCATAAACGGTGCTTTCATAATGGGCAAACAAGCCTTGTGTCATCAGTCTTCAATATGTAAGTTGATACGCAGCATTCACGCAGGACGAAAGCTTCCTGGCTCTAGGCAGTTTTCTGATACCGAAACGGGTGCTGAAGCCAGGTCTCTAGGAGTATTGGAAAGCTTACTACCGTAAAACTAAAGCAGAGCAGCGTTGAAGTCCTCATGGAGATGCTGCATGCCTCCCGTTTTGTAAGGCTATTCAGGGCCTTACTTCGAGGCAAGTGCTCCCCTTGACTTTCACTTTAGTTATAGAGCAGAGCAGGGTGAGCTTCCAACTAGGAACTGGAAGCACAAGGTTTCTTTCAGGAAAACTCATTTTCTTCGCAGAAGCAGGCAGGCAGTGACTAAATCCCTGGCAACAACAATGCTTTTCAGGTATCTTCGAGGCCGCATGAACGGAGCTTTCCTAATGAGAAAACCAGCCTTGTGCCATCACTCTCCAATTTCTAGGTTGACACGCAGCATACACGGAGGACCAGAGCTTCCTGGCTCTCTGCAGTGTTCTGTTACCGAAACGGGTGCTGAAGGAAGGTTCCTAGGAGTCTTGGAAAGCTTACTACCGCTAAACTAAAGAAGAACAGCGATGAAGGCCTCATGGAACTGCTGCATGCCTCCCGCTTTGCGAGGATAATCAGGGCCTTACTTGGAGGTTGGTGCTCACGTTGACTCTCACTTTTGGTATAGAGGAGCGCAGGTTGAGCTTCCAACTTGGAACTGGAAGCACAAAGTTTCTTTAAAGAAAACTCATTTTCTTCTCTGAGCCATGCCGGCAGTAACTAAAAGCACCGTAAAAACAGTGCTTTTCTGGTAACTTCGAGACTGCATGAGTGGAGCTTTGAAAATGGGAAAGCAAGATCTGTGTCTCAGTCTCACATTTCCAGATTGACACGCAGCATAAGGACATGTTGATGTTAACAAGTCAAAAGAGATTCATGATAACCAGTGGGGCTCTCCCTGATTCAACTTTTTTCTACGACAGCTTATCTGCGTGCAGCAAAGTGCCTAAACAAAGGATGCGTGAGGGAGACAGGTGCCTGTGCTTCTTCCAAAGACCTGCAGTGTTACACCAAGAACAGTGCTTAAATTGTACTTGGATGCAAGCCGACCACCTCCTTCAGGATGCGTGACTCTAAGTGTAAAAGGTTAAAAGGGATTCGAAGCAGAGTGTTTTTCTCAATAGAGTTCAGCTAGGGGAATGAGGTTACATCCATTGCATGGAGGACAGTCTAGAAGTGTGATCCTGAATCCTGTGTAGAGCTGAGGTCATCTGGCTCTCCCAGGGAGGAGTGCAGTGTGTTGCCTTTCTCTAGCCAACACTGAGGTGTTCCAAAAGGCCTACGGGGCAGAAGTTGCTTAGCTGGCCCTGAGCTTCTTGGCTCTACTCAGTATACTGGTACTGAAACGGTTTCTAAAGCAAGGTCCCTAGGAGTCTGGGAAAGCTTACTACGGTGAAACTAAAGCAGGTCAGTGAAGAAGGCCTCATGGAGCTGCTCCATGCCTCCCATTTGGCAAGGGAAATCAGGGCCTTCCTTCGAGGCTAGGGCTCACGTTGACTTTGACTTTAGGTATAGAGCAGAGCAGGGTGAGCTTCCAACTAGGAACTGGAAGCACAAGGTTTCTTACGGGATAACTCAATATCTTCTAGAAACATGCCGGCAGTGACTACAACTCTGGCAACAGCACTGCTTTTCAGGTATATTCGTGGCCACATGAACGGAGCTTTCATAATGGGCAAACAGGCCTTCTGCCCCAGTCTCCAATTTATAGGTTGACACGCAGCATACTCGCTGAACCAGGGCTTCCTGGCTCTAGGCAATTTTCTGATATCGAAACGGGTGCTGAAGCAGGGTGTTTAGGAGTCTTGGAAAGCTTACTACCGTTAAACTAAAGCAGAACAACGTTGAAAGCCTCAAAGAACTGCTGCATGCCTCCCGTTTTGTAAGGATATTCAGGGCCTTACATAGAGGCTGGCGCTCCCCTGACTTTAACTTTAGTTACAGTGCAGAGCAAGGGGAGCTTCCAACTAGGAACTGGAAGCAGAAGGTTTCTTATGGGAAAACTCAATATCTTATCAGAACAATGCATGCAGTGACTAAAACCCCGGCAACAACAAAGCCTTTCAGGAATCTTCGAGGCCGCATAAACGGTGCTTTCATAATGGGCAAACAAGCCTTGTGCCATCACTCTCCAATTTCTAGGTTGACACGCAGCATACACGGAGGACCAGAGCTTCCTGGCTTTCTGCAGTGTTCTGTTACCGAAACGGGTGCTGAAGGAAGGTTCCTAGGAGTCTTGGAAAGCTTACTACCGCTAAACTAAAGAAGAACAGCGATGAAGGCCTCATGGAACTGCTGCATGCCTCCCGCTTTGCAAGGATAATCAGGGCCTTACTTGGAGGTTGGTACTCACGTTGACTCTCACTTTTGGTATAGAGGAGCGCAGGTTGAGCTTCCAACTTGGAACTGGAAGCACAAAGTTTCTTTACAGAAAACTCATTTTCTTCTCTGAGCCATGCCGGCAGTAACTCAAAGCACCGTAACAACAGTGCTTTTCTCGTAGCTTCGAGACTGCATGAGTGGAGCTTTGAAAATGGGAAAGCAAGATCTGTGTCTCAGTCTCACATTTCCAGATTGACACGCAGCATAAGGACATGTTGATGTTAACAAGTCAAAAGAGATTGACGATACCCAGTGGGGCTCTCCCTGATTCAACTTTTTTCTACGACAGCTTATCTGCGTGCAGCAAAGTGCATAAACAAAGGATGCGTGAGGGAGACAGGTGCCTGTGCTTCTTCCAAAGTCCTGCAGTGTTACACCAAGAACAGTGCTTAAATTGTACTTGGATGCAAGCCGACCACCTCCTTCAGGATGCGTGACTCTAAGTGTAAAAGGTGAAAAGGGATTCGAAGCAGAGTGTTTTTCTCAATAGAGTTCAGCTAGGGGAATGAGGTTACATCCATTGCATGGAGGACAGTCTAGAAGTGTGATCCTGAATCCTGTGTAGAGCTGAGGTCATCTGGCTCTCCCAGGGAGGAGTGCAGTGTGTTGCCTTTCTCTAGCCAACACTGAGGTGTTCCAAAAGGCCTACGGGGCAGAAGTTGCTTAGCTGGCCCTGAGCTTCTTGGCTCTACTCAGTATACTGGTACTGAAACGGTTTCTAAAGCAAGGTCCCTAGGAGTCTGGGAAAGCTTACTACGGTGAAACTAAAGCAGGTCAGTGAAGAAGGCCTCATGGAGCTGCTCCATGCCTCCCGTTTGGCAAGGGAAATCAGGGCCTTCCTTCGAGGCTAGGGCTCACGTTGACTTTGACTTTAGGTATAGAGCAGAGCAGGGTGAGCTTCCAACTAGGAACTGGAAGCACAAGGTTTCTTACGGGATAACTCAATATCTTCTCAGAAACATGCCGGCGGTGACTACAACTCTGGCAACAGCAATGCTTTTCAGGTATATTCTTGTCCACGTGAACGGAGCTTTCATAATGGGCAAACAGGCCTTCTGCCCCAGTCTCCAATTTCTAGGTTGAAACGCAGCATACTCGCTGAACCAGGGCTTCCTGGCTCTAGGCAATTTTGTGATATCGAAACGGGTGCTGAAGCAGGGTCTTTAGGAGTCTTGGAAAGCTTACTACCGTTAAACTAAAGCAGAACAGCGTTGAAAGCCTCAGGGAACTGCTGCTTGCCTCCCGTTTTGTAAGGATATTCAGGGCCTTACCTAGAGGCTGGCGCTCCCTTGACTTTAACTTTAGTTACCGTGCAGAGCAAGGGGAGCTTCCAACTAGGAACTGGAAGCAGAAGGTTTCTTATGGGAAAACTCAATGTCTTATCAGAACTATGCATGCAGTGACTAACACCCCGGCAACAACAAAGCCTTTCAGGAATCTTCGAGGCCGCATAAACGGTGCTTTCATAATGGGCAAACAAGCCTTGTGTCATCAGTCTTCAATATGTAAGTTGATACGCAGCATTCACGCAGGACGAAAGCTTCCTGGCTCTAGGCAGTTTTCTGATACCGAAACGGGTGCTGAAGACAGGTCTCTAGGAGTATTGGAAAGCTTACTACCGTAAAACTAAAGCAGAGCAGCGTTGAAGTCCTCATGGAGATGCTGCATGCCTCCCGTTTTGTAAGGCTATTCAGGGCCTTACTTCGAGGCAAGTGCTCCCCTTGACTTTCACTTTAGTTATAGAGCAGAGCAGGGTGAGCTTCCAACTAGGAACTGGAAGCACAAGGTTTCTTTCAGGAAAACTCATTTTCTTCGCAGAAGCAGGCAGGCAGTGACTAAATCCCTGGCAACAACAATGCTTTTCAGGTATCTTCGAGGCTGCATGAACGGAGCTTTCCTAATGAGAAAACAAGCCTTGTGCCATCACTCTCCAATTTCTAGGTTAACACGCAGCATACACGGAGGACCAGAGCTTCCTGGCTCTCTGCAGTGTTCTGTTACCGAAACGGGTGCTGAAGGAAGGTTCCTAGGAGTCTTGGAAGGCTTACTACCGCTAAACTAAAGAAGAACAGCGATGAAGGCCTCATGGAACTGCTGCATGCCTCCCGCTTTGCAAGGATAATCAGGGCCTTACTTGGAGGTTGGTGCTCACGTTGACTCTCACTTTTGGTATAGAGGAGCGCAGGTTGAGCTTCCAACTTGGAACTGGAAGCACAAAGTTTCTTTCCAGAAAACTCATTTTCTTCTCTGAGCCATGCCGGCAGTAACTAAAAGCACCGTAACAACAGTGCTTTTCTGGTAGCTTCGAGACTGCATGAGTGGAGCTTTGAAAATGGGAAAGCAAGATCTGTGTCTCAGTCTCACATTTCCAGATTGACACGCAGCATAAGGACATGTTGATGTTAACAAGTCAAAATAGATTGACGATACCCAGTGGGGCTCTCCCTGATTCAACTTTTTTCTACGACAGCTTATCTGCCTGCAGCAAAGTGCCTAAACAAAGGATGCGTGAGGGAGACAGGTGCCTGTGCTTCTTCCAAAGACCTGCAGTGTAACACCAAGAACAGTGCTTAAATTGTACTTGGATGCAAGCCGACCACCTCCTTCAGGATGAGTGACTCTAAGTGTAAAAGGTGAAAAGGGATTCGAAGCAGAGTGTTTTTCTCAATAGATTTCAGCTAGGGGAATGAGGTTACATCCATTGCATGGAGGACAGTCTAGAAGTGTGTTCCTGAATCCTGTGTAGAGCTGAGGTCATCTGGCTCTCCCAGGGAGGAGTGCAGTGTGTTGCCTTTCTCTAGCCAACACTGAGGTGTTCCAAAAGGCCTACGGGGCAGAAGTTGCTTAGCTGGCCCTGAGCTTCTTGGCTCTACTCAGTATACTGGTAAGGAAACGGTTTCTAAAGCGAGGTCCCTAGGAGTCTGGGAAAGCTTACTACGGTGAAACTAAAGCAGAACAGTGAAGAAGGCCTCATAGAGCTGCTCCATGCCTCCCGTTTGGCAAGGGAAATCAGATCCTTTCTTCGAGGCTAGGGCTCACGTTGACTTTGACTTTAGCTATAGAGCAGAGCAGGGTGAGCTTCCAACTAGGAACTGGAAGCACAAGGTTTCTTATGGGAAAACTCAATATCTTATCACAACTATGCATGCAGTGACTAAAACCCCGGCAACAACAAAGCCTTTCAGGAATCTTCGAGGCCGCATAAACGGTGCTTTCATAATGGGCAAACAAGCCTTGTGCCATCAGTCTTCAGTATGTAAGTTGATACGCAGCATTCACGCATGACGAAAGCTTCCTGGCTCTAGGCAGTTTTCTGATACCGAAACAGGTGCTGAAGCCAGGTCTCTAGGAGTATTGGAAAGCTTACTACCATAAAACTAAAGCAGAGCAGCGTTGAACTCCTCATGGAGAAGCTGCATGCCTCCGTTTTGTAAGGCTATTCAGCGCCTTACTTCGAGGCAAGTGCTCCCCTTGACTTTCACTTTAGTTATAGAGCAGAGCAGGGTGAGCTTCCAACTAGGAACTGGAAGCACAAGGTTTCTTTCGGGATACTCATTTTCCTCGCAGAAGCAGGCAGGCAGTGTCTAAATCCCTGGCAACAACAATGCTTTTCAGGTATCTTCGAGGCCGCATGAATGGAGCTTTCCTAATGAGAAAACAAGCCTTGTGCCATCAGTCTCCAATTTCTAGGTTGACACGCAGCATACACGGAGGACCAGAGCTTCCTGGTTCTCTGCGGTGTTCTGTTACCGAAACGGGTGCTGAAGGAAAGTTCCTAGGAGTCTTGGAAAGCTTACTACCGCTAAACTAAAGAAGAACAGCGATGAAGGCCTCATGGAACTGCTGCATGCCTCCCGCTTTGCAAGGATAATCAGGGCCTTACTTGGAGGATGGTGCTCACGTTGACTCTCACTTTTGGTATAGAGGAGCGCAGGTTGAGCTTCCAACTTGGAACTGGAAGCACAAAGTTTCTTTCCAGAAAACTCATTTTCTTCTCTGAGCCATGCCGGCAGTAACTAAAAGCACCGTAACAACAGTGCTTTTCTGGTAGCTTCGAGACTGCATGAGTGGAGCTTTGAAAATGGGAAAGCAAGATCTGTGTCTCAGTCTCACATTTCCAGATTGACACGCAGCATAAGGACATGTTGATGTTAACAAGTCAAAAGAGATTGACGATACCCAGTGGGGCTCTCCCTGATTCAACTTTTTTCTACGACAGCTTATCTGCCTGCAGCAAAGTGCCTAAACAAAGGATGCGTGAGGGAGACAGGTGCCTGTGCTTCTTCCAAAGACCTGCAGTGTAACACCAAGAACAGTGCTTAAATTGTACTTGGATGCAAGCCGACCACCTCCTTCAGGATGAGTGACTCTAAGTGTAAAAGATGAAAAGGGATTCGAAGCACAGTGTTTTTCTCAATAGATTTCAGCTAGGGGAATGAGGTTACATCCATTGCATGGAGGACAGTCTAGAAGTGTGTTCCTGAATCCTGTGTAGAGGTGAGGTCATCTGGCTCTCCCAGGGAGGAGTGCAGTGTGTTGCCCTTCTCTAGCCAACACTGAGGTGTTCCAAAAGGCCTACGGGGCAGAAGTTGCTTAGCTGGCCCTGAGCTTCTTGGCTCTACTCAGAATACTGGTAAGGAAACGGTTTCTAAAGCGAGGTGCCTAGGAGTCTGGGAAAGCTTACTACGGTGAAACTAAAGCAGAACAGTGAAGAAGGCCTCATGGAGCTGCTCCATGCCTCCCGTTTGGCAAGGGAAATCAGGGCCTTTCTTCGAGGATAGGGCTCACGTTGACTTTGACTTTAGGCATAGCGCAGAGCAGGGTGAGCTTCCAACTAGGAACTGGAAGCACAAGGTTTCTTAAGGGATAAGTCAATATCTTCTCCGAAACATGCCGGAAGTGACTAAAACCCTGGCAACAGCAATGCTTTTCAGGTATATTCGAGGCCACATGAACGGAGATTTCATAATGGGCAAACAGGCCTTGTGCCATCAGTCTCCAATTTCTAGCTTGACACGCAGCATACTCGCTGAACCAGGGCTTCCTGGCTCTAGGCAATTTTCTGATATCGAAACGGGTGCTGAAGCAGGGTCTTTAGGAGTCTTGGAAAGCTTACTACCGTTAAACTAAAGCAGAACAGCGTTGAAAGCCTCAGGGAACTGCTGCTTGCCTCCCGTTTTGTAAGGCTATTCAGGGCCTTACATAGAGGCTGGCGCTCCCTTGACTTTAACTTTAGTTACCGTGCAGTGCAAGGGGAGCTTCCAACTAGGAACTGGAAGCACAAGGTTTCATATGGGAAAACTCAATATCTTATCAGAACTATGCATGCAGTGACTAAAACCCCGGCAACAACAAAGCCTTTCAGGAATCTTCGAGGCCGCATAAACGGTGCTTTCATAATGGGCAAACAAGCCTTGTGCCATCAGTCTTCAATATGTAAGTTGATACGCAGCATTCACGCAGGACGAAAGCTTCCTGGCTCTAGGCAGTTTTCTGATACCGAAACGGGTGCTGAAGCCAGGTCTCTAGGAGTATTGGAAAGCTTACTACCGTAAAACTAAAGCAGAGCAGCGTTGAAGTCCTCATGGAGATGCTGCATGCCTCCCGTTTTGTAAGGCTATTCAGGGCCTTACTTCGAGGCAAGTGCTCCCCTTGACTTTCACTTTAGTTATAGAGCAGAGCAGGGTGAGCTTCCAACTAGGAACTGGAAGCACAAGGTTTCTTTCGGGAAAACTCATTTTCTTCGCAGAAGCAGGCAGGCAGTGACTAAATCCCAGGCAACAACAATGCTTTTCAGGTATCTTCGAGGCCGCATGAACGGAGCTTTCCTAATGAGAAAACAAGCCTTGTGCCATCAGTCTCCAATTTCTAGGTTGACACGCAGCATATACGGAGGACCAGAGCTTCCTGGCTCTCTGCAGTGTTCTGTTACCGAAACGGGTGCTGAAGGAAGGTTCCTAGGAATCTTGGAAAGCTTACTACCGCTAAACTAAAGAAGAACAGCGATGAAGGCCTCATGGAACTGCTGCATGCCTCCCGCTTTGCGAGGATAATCAGGGCCTTACTTGGAGGTTGGTGCTCACGTTGACTCTCACTTTTGGTATAGAGGAGCGCAGGTTGAGCTTCCAACTTGGAACTGGAAGCACAAAGTTTCTTTCCAGAAAACTCATTTTCTTCTCTGAGCCATGCCGGCAGTAACTCAAAGCACCGTAACAACAGTGCTTTTCTGGTAGCTTCGAGACTGCATGAGTGGACCTTTCAAAATGGGAAAGCATGATCTGTGTCTCAGTCTCACATTTCCAGATTGACAAGTAGAAGAAGGACATGTTGATGTTAACAAGTCAAAAGAGATTCAGGATACCCAGTGGGGTTTCCCTGATTCAACTTTTTTCTACGACAGCTTATCTGCCTGCAGCAAAGTGCCTAAACAAAGGATGTGTGAGGGAGACAGGTGCCTGGGCTTCTTCCAAAGACCTGCAGTGTTACACCAAGAACAGTGCTTAAATTGTACTTAGATGCAAGCCGACCACCTCCTTAGGATGCGTGACTCTAAGTGTAAAAGGTGAAAAGGGATTCGAAGCAGAATGTTTTTCTCAATAGATTTCAGCAAGGGGAATGAGGTTACATCCATTGCATGGAGGACAGTCTAGAAGTGTGTTCCTGAATCCTGTGTAGAGCTGAGGTCATCTGGCTCTCCCAGGGAGGAGTGCAGTGTGTTGCCTTTCTCTAGCCAACACTGAGGTGTTCCAAAAGGCCTACGGGGCAGAAGTAGCTTAGCTGGCCCTGAGCTTCTTGGCTCTACTCAGTATACTGGTACTGAAACGGTTTCTAAAGCAAGGTCCCTAGGAGTCTGGGAAAGCTTACTACGGTGAAACTAAAGCAGAACAGTGAAGAAGGCCTCATGGAGCTGCTCCATGCCTCCCGTTTGGCAAGGGAAATCAGGTCCTTTCTTCGAGGCTAGGGCTCACGTTGACTTTGACTTTAGCTATAGAGCAGAGCAGGGTGAGCTTCCAAGTAGGAACTGGAAGCACAAGGTTTCTTAAGGGATAAGTCAATATCTTCTCCGAAACATGCCGGAAGTGACTACAACCCTGGCAACAGCAATGCTTTTCAGGTATATTCGAGGCCACATGAACGGAGCTTTCATAATGGGCAAACAGGCCTTGTGCCATCAGTCTCCAATTTCTAGCTTGACACGCAGCATACTCGCTGAACCAGGGCTTCCTGGCTCTAGGCAATTTTCTGATATCGAAACGGGTGCTGAAGCAGGGTCTTTAGGAGTCTTGGAAAGCTTACTACCGTTAAACTAAAGCAGAACAGCGTTGAAAGCCTCAGGGAACTGCTGCATGCCTCCCGTTTTGTAAGGATATTCAGGGCCTTACATAGAGGCTGGCGCTTCCTTGACTTTAACTTTAGTTACAGTGCAGAGCAAGGGGAGCTTCCTACTAGGAACTGGAAGCACAAGGTTTCTTATGGGAAAACTCAGTATCTTATCAGAACTATGCATGCAGTGACTAAAACCCCAGCAACAACAAAGCCTTTCAGGAATCTTCGAGGCCGCATAAACGGTGCTTTCATAATGGGCAAACAAGCCTTGTGCCATCAGTCTTCAATATGTAAGTTGATACGCAGCATTCACGCAGGACGAAAGCTTCCTGGCTCTAGGCAGTTTTCTGATACCGAAACGGGTGCTGAAGCAAGGTCTCTAGGAGTATTGGAAAGCTTACTACCTAAAAACTAAAGCAGAGCAGCGTTGAAGTCCCCATGGAGATGCTGCATGCCTCCCGTTTTGTAAGGCTATTCAGGACCTTACTTCGAGGCAAGTGCTCCCCTTGACTTTCACTTTAGTTATAGAGCAGAGCAGGGTGAGCTTCCAACTAGGAACTGGAAGCACAAGGTTTCTTTCGGGAAAACTCATTTTCCTCGCAGAAGCAGGCAGGCAGTGACTAAATCCCTGGCAACAACAATGCTTTTCAGGTATCTTCGAGGCCGCATGAACGGAGCTTTCCTAAAGAGAAAACAAGCCTTGTGCCATCAGTCTCCAATTTCTAGGTTGACACGCAGCATACACGGAGGACCAGAGCTTCCTGGCTCTCTGCAGTTTTCTGTTACCGAAACGGGTGCTGAAGGAAGGTTCCTAGGAGTCTTGGAAAGCTTACTACCGCTAAACTAAAGAAGAACAGCGATGAAGGCCTCATGGAACTGCTGCACGCCTCCCGCTTTGCAAGGATAATCAGGGCCTTACTTGGAGGTTGGTGCTCACGTTGACTCTCACTTTTGGTATAGAGGAGCTCGGGTTGAGCTTGCAACTTGGAACTGGAAGCACAAAGTTTCTTTCCAGAAAACTCATTTTCTTCTCTGAGCCATGCCGGCAGTAACTAAAAGCACCGTAACAACAGTGCTTTTCTAGTAGCTTCGAGACTGCATGAGTGGAGCTTTCAAAATAGGAAAGCAAGATCTGTGTCTCAGTCTCACATTTCCAGATTGACACGCAGCATAAGGACATGTTGATGTTAACAAGTCAAAAGAGATTCACGATACCCAGTGGGGCTTTCCCTGATTCAACTTTTTTCTACGACAGCTTATCTGCCTGCAGCAAAGTGCCTAAACAAAGGATGCGTGAGGGAGACAGGTGCCTGTGCTTCCTCCAAAGACCTGCAGTGTTACACCAAGAACAGTGCTTAAATTGTACTTGGATGCAAGCCGACCACCTCCTTGAGGATGCGTGACTCTAAGTGCAAAAGGTGAAAAGGGATTCGAAGCAGAGTGTTTTTCTCAATAGAGTTCAGCTAGGGGAATGAGGTTACATCCATTGCATGGAGGACAGTCTAGAAGTGTGTTCCTGAATCCTGTGTAGAGCTGAGGTCATCTGGCTCTCCCAGGGAGGAGTGCAGTGTGTTGCCTTTCTCTAGCCAACACTGAGGTGTTCCAAAAGGCCTACGGGGCAGAAGTTGCTTAGCTGGCCCTGAGCTTCTTGGCTCTTCTCAGTATACTGGTACTGAAACGGTTTCTAAAGAAAGGTCCTTAGGAGTCTGGAAAAGCTTACTACGGTGAAACTAAAGCAGGTCAGTGAAGAAGGCCTCATGGAGCTGCTCCATGACTCCCGTTTGGCAAGGCAAATCAGGGCCTTCCTTCGAGGCTAGGATTCACGTTGACTTTGACTTTAGGTATAGAGCAGAGCAGGGTGAGCTTCCAACTAGGAACTGGAAGCACAAGTTTCTTACGGGATAACTCAATATCTTCTAAGAAACATGCCGGCTGTGACTACAACTCTGGCAACAGCAATGCTTTTCAGGTATATTCGAGGCCACATGAACGGAGCTTTCATAATGGGCAAACAGGCCTTGTGCCCCAGTCTCCAATTTCTAGGTTGACACGCAGCATACTCCCTGAACCAGGGCTTCCTGGCTCTAGGCAATTTTCTGATATCGAAACAGGTGCTGAAGCAGGGTCTTTAGGAGTCTTGGAAAGCTTAATACCGTTAAACTAAAGCAGAACAGCGTTGAAAGCCTCAGGGAACTGCTGCATGCCCCCCTTTTGTAAGGATATTCAGGGCCTTACATAGAAGCTGGCGCTCCCTTGACTTTAACTTTAGTTACAGTTCAGAGCAAGGGGAGCTTCCAACTAGGAACTGGAAGCACAAGGTTTCTTATTGAAAAACTCAATATCTTATCAGAACAATGCATGCAGTGACTAATACCCCGGCAACAACAAAGCCTTTCAGGAATCTTCGAGGCCGCATAAACGGTGGTTTCATAATGGGCAAACAAGCCTTGTGCCATCAGTCTTCAATATGTAAGTTGATACGCAGCATTCACGCAGGACGAAAGCTTCCTGGCTCTAGGCAGTTTTCTGATACCGAAACGGGTGCTGAAGCCAGGTCTCTAGGAGTATTGGAAAGCTTACTACCGTAAAACTAAAGCAGAGCAGCGTTGAAGTCCTCATGGAGATGCTGCATGCCTCCCGTTTTGTAAGGCTATTCAGGGCCTTACTTCGAGGCAAGTGCCCCCTTGACTTTCACTTTAGTTATAGAGCAGAGCAGGGTGAGCTTCCAACTAGGAACTGGAAGCACAAGGTTTCTTTCGGGAAAACTCATTTTCTTCGCAGAAGCAGGCAGGCAGTGACTAAATCCCTGGCAACAACAATGCTTTTCAGGTATCTTCGAGGCCGCATGAACGGAGCTTTCCTAATGAGAAAACAAGCCTGGTGCCATCAGTCTCCAATTTCTAGGTTGACACACAGCATACACGGAGGACCAGAGCTTCCTGGCTCTCTGCAGTTTTCTGTTACCGAAACGGTTGCTGAAGGAAGGTTCCTAGGAGTCTTGGAAAGCTTACTACCGCTAAACTAAAGAAGAACAGCGATGAAGGCCTCATGGAACTGCTGCATGCCTCCCGCTTTGCAAGGATAATCAGGGCCTTACTTGGAGGTTGGTGCTCACGTTGACTCTCACTTTTGGTATAGAGGAGCGCAGGTGGAGCTTCCAACTTGGAACTGGAAGCACAAAGTTTCTTTCCAGAAAACTCATTTTCTTCTCTGAGCCATGCCGGCAGTAACTCAAAGCACCGTAACAACAGTGCTTTTCTGGTAGCTTCGAGACTGCATGAGTGGAGCTTTGAAAATGGGAAAGCAAGATCTGTGTCTCAGTCTCACATTTCCAGATTGACACGCAGCATAAGGACATGTTGATGTTAACAAGTCAAAAGAGATTGACGATACCCAGTGGGGCTCTCCCTGATTCAACTTTTTTCTACGACAACTTATCTGCCTGCAGCAAAGTGCCTAAACAAAGGATGCGTGAGGGAGACAGGTGCCTGTGCTTCTTCCAAAGACCTGCAGTGTAACACCAAGAACAGTGCTTAAATTGTACTTGGATGCAAGCCGACCACCTCCTTCAGGATGCGTGACTCTAAGTGTAAAAGGTGAAAAGGGATTCGAAGCAGAGTGTTTTTCTCAATAGATTTCAGCTAGGGGAATGAGGTTACATCCATTGCATGGAGGACAGTCTAGAAGTGTGTTCCTGAATCCTGTGTAGAGCTGAGGTCATCTGGCTCTCCCAGGGAGGAGTGCAGTGTGTTGCCTTTCTCTAGCCAACACTGAGGTGTTCCAAAAGGCCTACGGAGCAGAAGTTGCTTAGCTGGCCCTGAGCTTCTTGGCTCTACTCAGTATACTGGTAAGGAAACGGTTTCTAAAGCGAGGTCCCTAGGAGTCCGGGAAAGCTTACTACGGTGAAACTAAAGCAGAACAGTGAAGAAGGCCTCATGGAGCTGCTCCATGCCTCCCGTTTGGCAAGGGAAATCAGGGACTTCCTTCGAGGCTAGGGCTCACGTTGACTTTGACTTTAGGTATAGAGCAGAGCAGGGTGAGCTTCCAACTACGAACTGGAAGCACAAGGTTTCTTATGGGATAACTCAATATCTTCTAAGAAACATGCCGGCTGTGACTACAACTCTGGCAACAGCAATGCTTTTCAGGTATATTCGAGGCCACATGAACGTAGCTTTCATAATGGGCAAACAGGCCTTGTGCCCCAGTCTCCAATTTCTAGGTTGACACGCAGCATACTCCCTGAACCAGGGCTTCCTGGCTCTAGGCAATTTTCTGATATCGAAACAGGTGCTGAAGCAGGGTCTTTAGGAGTCTTGGAAAGCTTAATACCGTTAAACTAAAGCAGAACAGCGTTGAAAGCCTCAGGGAACTGCTGCATGCCCCCCTTTTGTAAGGATATTCAGGGCCTTACATAGAAGCTGGCGCTCCCTTGACTTTAACTTTAGTTACAGTTCAGAGCAAGGGGAGCTTCCAACTAGGAACTGGAAGCACAAGGTTTCTTATTGAAAAACTCAATATCTTATCAGAACAATGCATGCAGTGACTAATACCCCGGCAACAACAAAGCCTTTCAGGAATCTTCGAGGCCGCATAAACGGTGGTTTCATAATGGGCAAACAAGCCTTGTGCCATCAGTCTTCAATATGTAAGTTGATACGCAGCATTCACGCAGGACGAAAGCTTCCTGGCTCTAGGCAGTTTTCTGATACCGAAACGGGTGCTGAAGCCAGGTCTCTAGGAGTATTGGAAAGCTTACTACCGTAAAACTAAAGCAGAGCAGCGTTGAAGTCCTCATGGAGATGCTGCATGCCTCCCGTTTTGTAAGGCTATTCAGGGCCTTACTTCGAGGCAAGTGCCCCCTTGACTTTCACTTTAGTTATAGAGCAGAGCAGGGTGAGCTTCCAACTAGGAACTGGAAGCACAAGGTTTCTTTCGGGAAAACTCATTTTCTTCGCAGAAGCAGGCAGGCAGTGACTAAATCCCTGGCAACAACAATGCTTTTCAGGTATCTTCGAGGCCGCATGAACGGAGCTTTCCTAATGAGAAAACAAGCCTGGTGCCATCAGTCTCCAATTTCTAGGTTGACACACAGCATACACGGAGGACCAGAGCTTCCTGGCTCTCTGCAGTTTTCTGTTACCGAAACGGTTGCTGAAGGAAGGTTCCTAGGAGTCTTGGAAAGCTTACTACCGCTAAACTAAAGAAGAACAGCGATGAAGGCCTCATGGAACTGCTGCATGCCTCCCGCTTTGCAAGGATAATCAGGGCCTTACTTGGAGGTTGGTGCTCACGTTGACTCTCACTTTTGGTATAGAGGAGCGCAGGTGGAGCTTCCAACTTGGAACTGGAAGCACAAAGTTTCTTTCCAGAAAACTCATTTTCTTCTCTGAGCCATGCCGGCAGTAACTCAAAGCACCGTAACAACAGTGCTTTTCTGGTAGCTTCGAGACTGCATGAGTGGAGCTTTGAAAATGGGAAAGCAAGATCTGTGTCTCAGTCTCACATTTCCAGATTGACACGCAGCATAAGGACATGTTGATGTTAACAAGTCAAAAGAGATTGACGATACCCAGTGGGGCTCTCCCTGATTCAACTTTTTTCTACGACAACTTATCTGCCTGCAGCAAAGTGCCTAAACAAAGGATGCGTGAGGGAGACAGGTGCCTGTGCTTCTTCCAAAGACCTGCAGTGTAACACCAAGAACAGTGCTTAAATTGTACTTGGATGCAAGCCGACCACCTCCTTCAGGATGCGTGACTCTAAGTGTAAAAGGTGAAAAGGGATTCGAAGCAGAGTGTTTTTCTCAATAGATTTCAGCTAGGGGAATGAGGTTACATCCATTGCATGGAGGACAGTCTAGAAGTGTGTTCCTGAATCCTGTGTAGAGCTGAGGTCATCTGGCTCTCCCAGGGAGGAGTGCAGTGTGTTGCCTTTCTCTAGCCAACACTGAGGTGTTCCAAAAGGCCTACGGAGCAGAAGTTGCTTAGCTGGCCCTGAGCTTCTTGGCTCTACTCAGTATACTGGTAAGGAAACGGTTTCTAAAGCGAGGTCCCTAGGAGTCCGGGAAAGCTTACTACGGTGAAACTAAAGCAGAACAGTGAAGAAGGCCTCATGGAGCTGCTCCATGCCTCCCGTTTGGCAAGGGAAATCAGGGACTTCCTTCGAGGCTAGGGCTCACGTTGACTTTGACTTTAGGTATAGAGCAGAGCAGGGTGAGCTTCCAACTACGAACTGGAAGCACAAGGTTTCTTATGGGATAACTCAATATCTTCTAAGAAACATGCCGGCTGTGACTACAACTCTGGCAACAGCAATGCTTTTCAGGTATATTCGAGGCCACATGAACGTAGCTTTCATAATGGGCAAACAGGCCTTGTGCCCCAGTCTCCAATTTCTAGGTTGACACGCAGCATACTCCCTGAACCAGGGCTTCCTGGCTCTAGGCAATTTTCTGATATCGAAACAGGTGCTGAAGCAGGGTCTTTAGGAGTCTTGGAAAGCTTAATACCGTTAAACTAAAGCAGAACAGCGTTGAAAGCCTCAGGGAACTGCTGCATGCCCCCCTTTTGTAAGGATATTCAGGGCCTTACATAGAAGCTGGCGCTCCCTTGACTTTAACTTTAGTTACAGTTCAGAGCAAGGGGAGCTTCCAACTAGGAACTGGAAGCACAAGGTTTCTTATTGAAAAACTCAATATCTTATCAGAACAATGCATGCAGTGACTAATACCCCGGCAACAACAAAGCCTTTCAGGAATCTTCGAGGCCGCATAAACGGTGGTTTCATAATGGGCAAACAAGCCTTGTGCCATCAGTCTTCAATATGTAAGTTGATACGCAGCATTCACGCAGGACGAAAGCTTCCTGGCTCTAGGCAGTTTTCTGATACCGAAACGGGTGCTGAAGCCAGGTCTCTAGGAGTATTGGAAAGCTTACTACCGTAAAACTAAAGCAGAGCAGCGTTGAAGTCCTCATGGAGATGCTGCATGCCTCCCGTTTTGTAAGGCTATTCAGGGCCTTACTTCGAGGCAAGTGCCCCCTTGACTTTCACTTTAGTTATAGAGCAGAGCAGGGTGAGCTTCCAACTAGGAACTGGAAGCACAAGGTTTCTTTCGGGAAAACTCATTTTCTTCGCAGAAGCAGGCAGGCAGTGACTAAATCCCTGGCAACAACAATGCTTTTCAGGTATCTTCGAGGCCGCATGAACGGAGCTTTCCTAATGAGAAAACAAGCCTGGTGCCATCAGTCTCCAATTTCTAGGTTGACACACAGCATACACGGAGGACCAGAGCTTCCTGGCTCTCTGCAGTTTTCTGTTACCGAAACGGTTGCTGAAGGAAGGTTCCTAGGAGTCTTGGAAAGCTTACTACCGCTAAACTAAAGAAGAACAGCGATGAAGGCCTCATGGAACTGCTGCATGCCTCCCGCTTTGCAAGGATAATCAGGGCCTTACTTGGAGGTTGGTGCTCACGTTGACTCTCACTTTTGGTATAGAGGAGCGCAGGTGGAGCTTCCAACTTGGAACTGGAAGCACAAAGTTTCTTTCCAGAAAACTCATTTTCTTCTCTGAGCCATGCCGGCAGTAACTCAAAGCACCGTAACAACAGTGCTTTTCTGGTAGCTTCGAGACTGCATGAGTGGAGCTTTGAAAATGGGAAAGCAAGATCTGTGTCTCAGTCTCACATTTCCAGATTGACACGCAGCATAAGGACATGTTGATGTTAACAAGTCAAAAGAGATTGACGATACCCAGTGGGGCTCTCCCTGATTCAACTTTTTTCTACGACAACTTATCTGCCTGCAGCAAAGTGCCTAAACAAAGGATGCGTGAGGGAGACAGGTGCCTGTGCTTCTTCCAAAGACCTGCAGTGTAACACCAAGAACAGTGCTTAAATTGTACTTGGATGCAAGCCGACCACCTCCTTAAGGATGCGTGACTCTAAGTGTAAAAGGTGAAAAGGGATTCGAAGCAGAGTGTTTTTCTCAATAGATTTCAGCTAGGGGAATGAGGTTACATCCATTGCATGGAGGACAGTCTAGAAGTGTGTTCCTGAATCCTGTGTAGAGCTGAGGTCATCTGGCTCTCCCAGGGAGGAGTGCAGTGTGTTGCCTTTCTCTAGCCAACACTGAGGTGTTCCAAAAGGCCTACGGAGCAGAAGTTGCTTAGCTGGCCCTGAGCTTCTTGGCTCTACTCAGTATACTGGTAAGGAAACGGTTTCTAAAGCTAGGTCCCAAGGAGTCCGGGAAAGCTTAATACGGTGAAACTAAAGCAGAACAGTGAAGAAGGCCTCATGGAGCTGCTCCATGCCTCCCGTTTGGCAAGGGAAATCAGGGACTTCCTTCGAGGCTAGGGCTCACGTTGACTTTGACTTTAGGTATAGAGCAGAGCAGGGTGAGCTTCCAACTACGAACTGGAAGCACAAGGTTTCTTATGGGATAACTCAATATCTTCTCAGAAACATGCCGGCAGTGACTACAACTCTGGCAACAGCAATGCTTTTCAGGTATATTCGAGGCCACATGAACGGAGCTTTCATAATGGGCAAACAGGGCTTGTGCCATCAGTCTCCAATTTCTAGGTTGACACGCAGCATACTCGCTCAACCAGGGCTTCCTGGCTCTAGGCAATTTTCTGATATCGAAACGGGTGCTGAAGCAGGGTCTTTAGGAGTCTTGGAAAGCTTACTACCGTTAAACTAAAGCAGAACAGCGTTGAAAGCCTCAGGGAACTGCTGCATGCCTCCCGTTTTGTAAGGATATTCAGGGCCTTACATAGAGGCTGGCGCTCCCTTGACTTTAACTTTAGTTACGGTGCAGAGCAAGGGGAGCTTCCAACTAGGACCTGGAAGCACAAGGTTTCTTATGGGAAAACTCAATATCTTATCAGAACTATGCATGCAGTGACTAAAACCCCAGCAACAACAAAGCCGTTCAGGAATCTTCGAGGCCGCATAAATGGTGCTTTCATAATGGGCAAACAAGCCTTGTGCCATCAGTCTTCAATATGTAAGTTGATACGCAGCATTCACGTAGGACGAAAGCTTCCTGGCTCTAGGCAGTTTTCTGATACCGAAACGGGTGCTGAAGCAGGGTCTTTAGGAGACTTGGAAAGCTTACTACCTTTAAACTAAAGCAGAACAGCGTTGAAAGCCTCAGGGAACTGCTGCATGCCTCCCGTTTTGTAAGGATATTCAGGGCCTTACATAGAGGCTGGCGCTCCCTTGACTTTCACTTTAGTTACACTGCAGAGCAAGGGGAGCTTCCAACTAGGAACTGGAAGCACAAGGTTTCTTATGGGAAAACTCAATATCTTATCAGAACTATGCATGCAGTGACTAAAACCCCAGCAACAACAAAGCCTTTCAGGAATCTTCGAGGCCGCATAAACGGTGCTTTCATAATGGGCAAACAAGCCTTGTGCCATCAGTCTTCAATATGTAAGTTGATACGCAGCATTCACGCAGGACGAAAGCTTCCTGGCTCTAGGCAGTTTTCTGATACCGAAACGGGTGCTGAAGCCAGGTCTCTAGGAGTATTGGAAAGCTTACTACCGTAAAACTAAAGCAGAGCAGCGTTGAAGTCCTCATGGAGATGCTGCATGCCTCCCGTTTTGTAAGGCTATTCAGGGCCTTACTTCGAGGCAAGTGCTCCCCTTGACTTTCACTTTAGTTATAGAGCAGAGCAGGGTGAGCTTCCAACTAGGAACTGGAAGCACAAGGTTTCTTTCGGGAAAACTCATTTTCCTCGCAGAAGCAGGCAGGCAGTGACTAAATCCCTGGCAACAACAATGCTTTTCAGGTATCTTCGAGGCCGCATGAACGGAGCTTTCCTAATGAGAAAACAAGCCTTGTGCCATCAGTCTCCAATTTCTAGGTTGACACGCAGCATATACGGAGGACCAGAGCTTCCTGGCTCTCTGCAGTGTTCTGTTACCGAAACGGGTGCTGAAGGAAGGTTCCTAGGAATCTTGGAAAGCTTACTACCACTAAACTAAAGAAGAACAGTGATGAAGGCCTCATGGAACTGCTGCATGCCTCCCGCTTTGCAAGGATAATCAGGGCCTTACTTGGAGGTTGGTGCTCACGTTGACTCTCACTTTTGGTATAGAGGAGCGCAGGTTGAGCTTCCAACTTGGAACTGGAAGCACAAAGTTTCTTTCCACAAAACTCAATTTCTTCTCTGAGCCATGCCGGCAGTAACTCGAAGCACCGTAACAACAGTGCTTTTCTGGTAGCTTGGAGACTGCATGAGTGGAGCTTTCAAAATGGGAAAGCAAGATCTGTGTCTCAGTCTCACATTTCCTGATTGACACGCAGCATAAGGACATGTTGATGTTAACAAGTCAAAAGAGATTCAGGATACACAGTGGGGCTTTCCCTGATTCAACTTTTTTCTACGACAGCTTATCTGCCTGCAGCAACGTGCCTAAACAAAGGATGCGTGAGGGAGACAGGTGCCTGTGCTTCTTCCAAAGACCTGCAGTGTTACACCAAGAACAGTGCTTAAATTGTACTTGGATGCAAGCCGACCACCTCCTTTAGGATGCGTGACTCTAAGTGCAAAAGGTGAAAAGGGATTCGAAGCAGAGTGTTTTTCTCAATAGAGTACAGCTAGGGGAATGAGGTTACATCCATTGCATGGAGGACAGTCTAGGAGTGTGTTCCTGAATCCTGTGTAGAGCTGAGGTCATCTGGCTCTCCCAGGGAGGAGTGCAGTGTGTTGCCTTTCTCTAGCCAACACTGAGGTGTTCCAAAAGGCCTACGGGGCAGAAGTAGCTTAGCTGGCCCTGAGCTTCCTGGCTCTACTCAGTATACTGGTACTGAAACGGTTTCTAAAGCAAGGTCCCTAGGAGTGTGGGAAAGCTTACTACGGTGAAACTAAAGCAGAACAGTGAAGAAGGCCTCATGGAGCTGCTCCATGCCTCCCGTTTGGCAAGGGAAATCAGGGACTTCCTTCGAGGCTAGGGCTCACGTTGACTTTGACTTTAGGTATAGAGCAGAGCAGGGTGAGCTTCCAACTAGGAACTGGAAGCACAAGTTTCTTACGGGATAACTCAATATCTTCTCAGAAACATGCCGGCAGTGACTACAACTCTGGCAACAGCAATGCTTTTCAGGTATCTTCGTGGACACATGAACGGAGCTTTCATAATGGGCAAACAGGCCTTCTGCCCCAGTCTCCAATTTCTAGGTTGACACGCAGCATACTCGCTGAACCAGGGCTTCCTGGCTCTAGGCAATTTTCAGATATCGAAACAGGTGCTGAAGCAGGGTCTTTAGGAGTCTTGGAAAGCTTATTACCGTTAAACTAAAGCAGAACAGCGTTGAAAGCCTCAGGGAACTGCTGCTTGCCTCCCGTTTTGTAAGGCTATTCAGGGCCTTACATAGAGGCTGGCGCTCCCTTGACTTTAACTTTAGTTACCGTGCAGTGCAAGGGGAGCTTCCAACTAGGAACTGGAAGCACAAGGTTTCATATGGGAAAACTCAATATCTTATCAGAACTATGCATGCAGTGACTAAAACCCCGGCAACAACAAAGCCTTTCAGGAATCTTCGAGGCCGCATAAACGGTGCTTTCATAATGGGCAAACAAGCCTTGTGCCATCAGTCTTCAATATGTAAGTTGATACGCAGCATTCACGCAGGACGAAAGCTTCCTGGCTCTAGGCAGTTTTCTGATACCGAAACGGGTGCTGAAGCCAGGTCTCTAGGAGTATTGGAAAGCTTACTACCGTAAAACTAAAGCAGAGCAGCGTTGAAGTCCTCATGGAGATGCTGCATGCCTCCCGTTTTGTAAGGCTATTCAGGGCCTTACTTCGAGGCAAGTGCTCCCCTTGACTTTCACTTTAGTTATAGAGCAGAGCAGGGTGAGCTTCCAACTAGGAACTGGAAGCACAAGGTTTCTTTCGGGAAAACTCATTTTCCTCGCAGAAGCAGGCAGGCAGTGACTAAATCCCTGGCAACAACAATGCTTTTCAGGTATCTTCGAGGCCGCATGAACGGAGCTTTCCTAATGAGAAAACAAGCCTTGTGCCATCAGTCTCCAATTTCTAGGTTGACACGCAGCATACACGGAGGACCAGAGCTTCCTGGCTCTCTGCAGTGTTCTGTTACCGAAACGGGTGCTGAAGGAAGGTTCCTAGGAGTCTTGGAAAGCTTACTACCGCTAAACTAAAGAAGAACAGCGATGAAGGCCTCATGGAACTGCTGCATGCCTCCCGCTTTGCAAGGATAATCAGGGCCTTACTTGGAGGATGGTGCTCACGTTGACTCTCACTTTTGGTATAGAGGAGCGCAGGTTGAGCTTCCAACTTGGAACTGGAAGCACAAAGTTTATTTAAAGAAAACTCATATTCTTCTCTGAGCCATGCCGGCAGTAACTCAAAGCACCGTAACAACAGTGCTTTTCTGGTAGCTTCGAGACTGCATGAGTGGACCTTTCAAAATGGGAAAGCAAGATCTGTGTCTCAGTCTCACATTTCCAGATTGACAAGCAGAAGAAGGACATGTTGATGTTAACAACTCAAAAGAGATTCAGGATACCCAGTGGGGTTTCCCTGATTCAACTTTTTTCTACGACAGCTTATCTGCCTGCAGAAGTGCCTAAACAAAGGATGCGTGAGGGAGACAGGTGCCTGTGCTTCTTCCAAAGACCTGCAGTGTTACACCAAGAACAGTGCTTAAATTGTACTTAGATGCAAGCCGACCACCTCCTTAGGATGCGTGACTCTAAGTGCAAAAGGTGAAAAGGGATTCGAAGCAGAGTGTTTTTCTCAATAGAGTTCAGCTAGGGGAATGAGGTTACATCCATTGCATGGAGGACAGTCTAGGAGTGTGTTCCTGAATCCTGTGTAGAGCTGAGGTCATCTGGCTCTCCCAGGGAGGAGTGCAGTGTGTTGCCTTTCTCTAGCCAACACTGAGGTGTTCCAAAAGGCCTACGGGGCAGAAGTAGCTTAGCTGGCCCTGAGCTTCTTGGCTCTACTCAGTATACTGGTACTGAAACTGTTTCTAAAGCAAGGTCCCTAGGAGTCTGGGAAAGCTTACTACGGTGAAACTAAAGCAGAACAGTGAAGAAGGACTCATGGAGCTGCTCCATGCCTCCCGTTTGGCAAGGGAAATCAGGGACTTCCTTCGAGGCTAGGGCTCACGTTGACTTTGACTTTAGGTATAGAGCAGAGCAGGGTGAGCTTCCAACTAGGAACTGGAAGCACAAGTTTCTTACGGGATAACTCAATATCTTCTCAGAAACATGCCGGCAGTGACTACAACTCTGGCAACAGCAATGCTTTTCAGGTATCTTCGTGGCCACATGAACGGAGCTTTCATAATGGGCAAACAGGCCTTCTGCCCCAGTCTCCAATTTCTAGGTTGACACGCAGCATACTCCCTGAACCAGGGCTTCCTGGCTCTAGGCAATTTTCTGATATCGAAACAGGTGCTGAAGCAGGGTCTTTAGGAGTCTTGGAAAGCTTATTACCGTTAAACTAAAGCAGAACAGCGTTGAAAGCCTCAGGGAACTGCTGCTTGCCTCCCGTTTTGTAAGGCTATTCAGGGCCTTACATAGAGGCTGGCGCTCCCTTGACTGTAACTTTAGTTACCGTGCAGTGCAAGGGGAGCTTCCAACTAGGAACTGGAAGCACAAGGTTTCATATGGGAAAACTCAATATCTTATCAGAACTATGCATGCAGTGACTAAAACCCCGGCAACAACAAAGCCTTTCAGGAATCTTCGAGGCCGCATAAACGGTGCTTTCATAATGGGCAAACAAGCCTTGTGCCATCAGTCTTCAATATGTAAGTTGATACGCAGCATTCACGCAGGACGAAAGCTTCCTGGCTCTAGGCAGTTTTCTGATACCGAAACGGGTGCTGAAGCCAGCTCTCTAGGAGTATTGGAAACCTTACTACCGTAAAACTAAAGCAGAGCAGCGTTGAAGTCCTCATGGAGATGCTGCATGCCTCCCGTTTTGTAAGGCTATTCAGGGCCTTACTTCGAGGCAAGTGCCCCCTTGACTTTCACTTTAGTTATAGAGCAGAGCAGGGTGAGCTTCCAACTAGGAACTGGAAGCACAAGGTTTCTTTCGGGAAAACTCATTTTCTTCGCAGAAGCAGGCAGGCAGTGACTAAATCCCTGGCAACAACAATGCTTTTCAGGTATCTTCGAGGCCGCATGAACGGAGCTTTCCTAATGAGAAAACAAGCCTTGTGCCATCAGTCTCCAATTTCTAGGTTGACACACAGCATACACCGAGGACCAGAGCTTCCTGGCTATCTGCAGTTTTCTGTTACCGAAACGGTTGCTGAAGGAAGGTTCCTAGGAGTCTTGGAAAGCTTACTACCGCTAAACTAAAGAAGAACAGCGATGAAGGCCTCATGGAACTGCTGCATGCCTCCCGCTTTGCAAGGATAATCAGGGCCTTACTTGGAGGTTGGTCCTCACGTTGACTCTCACTTTTGGTATAGAGGAGCGCAGGTGGAGCTTCCAACTTGGAACTGGAAGCACAAAGTTTCTTTCCAGAAAACTCATTTTCTTCTCTGAGCCATGCCGGCAGTAACTAAAAGCACCGTAACAACAGTGCTTTTCTGGTAGCTTGGAGACTGCATGAGTGGAGCTTTGAAAATGGGAAAGCAAGATCTGTGTCTCAGTCTCACATTTCCAGATTGACACGCAGCATAAGGACATGTTGATGTTAACAAGTCAAAAGAGATTGACGATACCCAGTGGGGCTCTCCCTGATTCAACTTTTTTCTACGACAGCTTATCTGCCTGCAGCAAAGTGCCTAAACATAGGATGCGTGTGGGAGACAGGTGCCTGTGCTTCTTCCAAAGACCTGCAGTGTAACACCAAGAACAGTGCTTAAATTGTACTTGGATGCAAGCCGACCACCTCCTTCAGGATGAGTGACTCTAAGTGTAAAAGATGAAAAGGGATTCGAAGCACAGTGTTTTTCTCAATAGATTTCAGCTAGGGGAATGAGGTTACATCCATTGCATGGAGGACAGTCTAGAAGTGTGTTCCTGAATCCTGTGTAGAGGTGAGGTCATCTGGCTCTCCCAGGGAGGAGTGCAGTGTGTTGCCCTTCTCTAGCCAACACTGAGGTGTTCGAAAAGGCCTACGGGGCAGAAGTTGCTTAGCTGGCCCTGAGCTTCTTGGCTCTACTCAGAATACTGGTAAGGAAACGGTTTCTAAAGCGAGGTCCCTAGGAGTCTGGGAAAGCTTACTACGGTGAAACTAAAGCAGAACAGTGAAGAAGGCCTCATGGAGCTGCTCCATGCCTCCAGTTTGGCAAGGGAAATCAGGGCCTTTCTTCGAGGCTAGGGCTCACGTTGACTTTGACTTTAGGCATAGCGCAGAGCAGGGTGAGCTTCCAACTAGGAACTGGAAGCACAAGGTTTCTTAAGGGATAAGTCAATATCTTCTCCGAAACATGCCGGAAGTGACTACAACCCTGGCAACAGCAATGCTTTTCAGGTATATTCGAGGCCACATGAACGGAGCTTTCATAGTGGGCAAACAGGCCTTGTGCCATCAGTCTCCAATTTCTAGCTTGACACGCAGCATACTCGCTGAACCAGGGCTTCCTGGCTCTAGGCAATTTTCTGATATCGAAACGGGTGCTGAAGCAGGGTCTTTAGGAGTCTTGGAAAGCTTACTACCGTTAAACTAAAGCAGAACAGCGTTGAAAGCCTCAGGGAACTGCTGCATGCCTCCCGTTTTGTAAGGATATTCAGGGCCTTACATAGAGGCTGGCGCTCACTTGACTTTAACTTTAGTTACAGTGCAGAGCAAGGGGAGCTTCCAACTAGGAACTGGAAGCAGAAGGTTTCTTATGGGAAAACTCAATATCTTATCAGAACTATGCATGCAGTGACTAAAACCCCGGAAACAACAAAGCCTTTCAGGAATCTTCGAGGCCGCATAAACGGTGCTTTCATAATGGGCAAACAAGCCTTGTGCCACCAGTCTTCAATATGTAAGTTGATACGCAGCATTCACGCAGGACGAAAGCTTCCTGGCTCTAGGCAGTTTTCTGATACCGAAACAGGTGCTGAAGGAAGGTTCCTAGGAGTCTTGGAAAGCTTACTACCGCTAAACTAAAGAAGAACAGCGATGAAGGCCTCATGGAACTGCTGCATGCCTCCCGCTTTGCAAGGATAATCAGGGCCTTACTTGGAGGTTGGTGCTCACGTTGACTCTCACTTTTGGTATAGAGGAGCGCAGGTTGAGCTTCCAACTTGGAACTGGAAGCACAAAGTTTCTTTCCAGAAAACTCATTTTCTTCTCTGAGCCATGCCGGCAGTAACTCAAAGCACCGTAACAACAGTGCTTTTCTGGTAGCTTGGAGACTGCATGAGTGGAGCTTTCAAATGGGAAAGCAAGATCTGTGTCTCAGTCTCACATTTCCTGATTGACACGCAGCATAAGGACATGTTGATGTTAACAAGTCAAAAGAGATTCAGGATAAACAGTGGGGCTTTCCCTGATTCAACTTTTTTCTACGACAGCTTATCTGCCTGCAGCAACGTGCCTAAACAAAGGATGCGTGAGGGAGACAGGTGCCTGTGCTTCCTCCAAAGACCTGCAGTGTTACACCACGAACAGTGCTTAAATTGTACTTGGATGCAAGCCGACCACCTCCTTCAGGATGCGTGACTCTAAGTGTAAAAGGTGAAAAGGGATTCGAAGCAGAGTGTTTTTCTCAATAGAGTTCAGCTAGGGGAATGAGGTTACATCCATTGCATGGAGGACAGTCTAGAAGTGTGATCCTGAATCCTGTGTAGAGCTGAGGTCATCTGGCTCTCCCAGGGAGGAGTGCAGTGTGTTGCCTTTCTCTAGCCAACACTGAGGTGTTCCAAAAGGCCTACGGGGCAGAAGTTGCTTAGCTGGCCCTGAGCTTCTTGGCTCTACTCAGTATACTGGTACTGAAACGGTTTCTAAAGCAAGGTCCCTAGGAGTCTGGGAAAGCTTACTACAGTGAAACTAAAGCAGGTCAGTGAAGAAGGCCTCATGGAGCTGCTCCATGCCTCCCGTTTGGCAAGGGAAATCAGGGCCTTCCTTCGAGGCTAGGGATCACGTTGACTTTGACTTTAGGTATAGAGCAGAGCAGGGTGAGCTTCCAACTAGGAACTGGAAGCACAAGTTTCTTACGGGATAACTCAATATCTTCTCAGAAACATGCCGGCAGTGACTACAACTCTGGCAACAGCAATGCTTTTCAGGTATCTTCGTGGCCACATGAACGGAGCTTTCATAATGGGCAAACAGGCCTTGTGCCCCAGTCTCCAATTTCTAGGTTGACACGCAGCATACTCCCTGAACCAGGGCTTCCTGGCTCTAGGCAATTTTCTGATATCGAAACAGGTGCTGAAGCAGGGTCTTTAGGAGTCTTGGAAAGCTTATTACCGTTAAACTAAAGCAGAACAGCGTTGAAAGCCTCAGGGAACTGCTGCTTGCCTCCCGTTTTGTAAGGCTATTCAGGGCCTTACATAGAGGCTGGCGATCCCTTGACTTTAACTTTAGTTACCGTGCAGTGCAAGGGGAACTTCCAACTAGGAACTGGAAGCACAAGGTTTCATATGGGAAAACTCAATATCTTATCAGAACTATGCATGCAGTGACTAAAACCCCGGCAACAACAAAGCCTTTCAGGAATCTTCGAGGCCGCATAAACGGTGCTTTCATAATGGGCAAACAAGCCTTGTGCCATCAGTCTTCAATATGTAAGTTGATACGCAGCATTCACGCAGGACGAAAGCTTCCTGGCTCTAGGCAGTTTTCTGATACCGAAACGGGTGCTGAAGCCAGGTCTTTAGGAGTATTGGAAAGCTTACTACCGTAAAACTAAAGCAGAACAGCGTTGAAGTCCTCATGGAGATGCTGCATGCCTCCCGTTTTGTAAGGCTATTCAGGGCCTTACTTCGAGGCAAGTGCTCCCCTTGACTTTCACTTTAGTTATAGAGCAGAGCAGGGTGAGCTTCCAACTAGGAACTGGAAGCACAAGGTTTCTTTCGGGAAAACTCATTTTCTTCGCAGAAGCAGGCAGGCAGTGACTAAATCCCTGGCAACAACAATGCTTTTCAGGTATCTTCGAGGCCGCATGAACGGAGCTTTCCTAATGAGAAAACAAGCTTTGTGCCATCAGTCTCCAATTTCTAGGTTGTAACGCAGCATATACGGAGGACCAGAGCTTCCTGGCTCTCTGCAGTGTTCTGTTACCGAAACGGGTGCTGAAGGAAGGTTCCTAGGAATCTTGGAAAGCTTACTACCGCTAAACTAAAGAAGAACAGCGATGAAGGCCTCATGGAACTGCTGCATGCCTCCCGCTTTGCAAGGATAATCAGGGCCTTACTTGGAGGTTGGTGCTCACGTTGACTCTCACTTTTGGTATAGAGGAGCGCAGGTTGAGCTTCCAACTTGGAACTGGAAGCACAAAGTTTCTTTCCAGAAAACTCATTTTCTTCTCTGAGCCATGCCGGCAGTAACTCAAAGCACCGTAACAACAGTGCTTTTCTGGTAGTTTCGAGACTGCATGAGTGGACCTTTCAAAATGGGAAAGCATGATCTGTGTCTCAGTCTCACATTTCCAGTTTGACAAGCAGAAGAAGGACATGTTGATGTTAACAATTCAAAAGAGATTCAAAATACCCAGTGGGGTTTCCCTGATTCAACTTTTTTCTACGACAGCTATTCTGCCTGCAGCAAAGTGCCTAAACAAAGGATGCGTGAGGGAGACAGGTGCCTGTGCTTCTTCCAAAGACCTGCAGTGTTACACCAAGAACAGTGCTTAAATTGTACTTAGATGCAAGCCGACCACCTCCTTAGGATGCGTGACTCTAAGTGTAAAAGGTGAAAAGGGATTCGAAGCAGAATGTTTTTCTCAATAGATTTCAGCAAGGGGAATGAGGTTACATCCATTGCATGGAGGACAGTCTAGAAGTGTGTTCCTGAATCCTGTGTAGAGCTGAGGTCATCTGGCTCTCCCAGGGAGGAGTGCAGTGTGTTGCCTTTCTCTAGCCAACACTGAGGTGTTCCAAAAGGCCTACGGGGCAGAAGTAGCTTAGCTGGCCCTGAGCTTCTTGGCTCTACTCAGTATACTGGTACTGAAACGGTTTCTAAAGCAAGGTCCCTAGGAGTCTGGGAAAGTTTACTACGGTGAAACTAAAGCAGAACAGTGAAGAAGGCCTCATGGAGCTGCTCCATGCCTCCCGTTTGGCAAGGGAAATCAGGGACTTCCTTCGAGGCTAGGGCTCACGTTGACTTTGACTTTAGGTATAGAGCAGAGCAGGGTGAGCTTCCAACTAGGAACTGGAAGCACAAGGTTTCTTATGGGATAACTCAATATCTTCTCAGAAACATGCCGGCAGTGACTACAACTCTGGCAACAGCAATGCTTTTCAGGTATATTCGAGGCCACATGAACGGAGCTTTCATAATGGGCAAACAGGCCTTGTGCCATCAGTCTCCAATTTCTAGGTTGATACGCAGCATACTCGCTGAACCAGGGCTTCCTGGCTCTAGGCAATTTTCTGATATCGAAACGGGTGCTGAAGCAGGGTCTTTAGGAGTCTTGTAAAGCTTACTACCGTTAAACTAAAGCAGAACAGCGTTGAAAGCCTCAGGGAACTGCTGCATGCCTCCCGTTTTGTAAGGATATTCAGGGCCTTACATAGAGGCTGGCGCTCCCTTGACTTTAACTTTAGTTACGGTGCAGAGCAAGGGGAGCTTCCAACTAGGAACTGGAAGCACAAGGTTTCTTATGGGAAAACTCAATATCTTATCAGAACTATGCATGCAGTGACTAAAACCCCAGCAACAACAAAGCCGTTCAGGAATCTTCGAGGCCGCATAAATGGTGCTTTCATAATGGGCAAACAAGCCTTGCGCCATCAGTCTTCAATATGTAAGTTGATACGCAGCATTCACGTAGGACGAAAGCTTCCTGGCTCTAGGCAGTTTTCTGATACCGAAACGGGTGCTGAAGCAGGGTCTTTAGGAGACTTGGAAAGCTTACTACCGTTAAACTAAAGCAGAACAGCGTTGAAAGCCTCAGGGAACTGCTGCATGCCTCCCGTTTTGTAAGGATATTCAGGGCCTTACATAGAGGCTGGCGCTCCCTTGACTTTAACTTTAGTTACAGTGCAGAGCAAGGGGAGCTTCCAACTAGGAACTGGAAGCACAAGGTTTCTTATGGGAAAACTCAATATCTTATCAGAACTATGCATGCAGTGACTAAAACCCCAGCAACAACAAAGCCTTTCAGGAATCTTCGAGGCCGCATAAACGGTGCTTTCATAATGGGCAAACAAGCCTTGTGCCATCAGTCTTCAATATGTAGGTTGATACGCAGCATTCACGCAGGACGAAAGCTTCCTGGCTCTAGGCAGTTTTCTGATACCGAAACGGGTGCTGAAGCCAGGTCTCTAGGAGTATTGGCAGGCTTACTACCGTAAAACTAAAGCAGAGCAGCGTTGAAGTCCTCATGGAGATGCTGCATGCCTCCCGTTTTGTAAGGCTATTCAGGGCCTTACTTCGAGGCAAGTGCTCCCCTTGACTTTCACTTTAGTTATAGAGCAGAGCAGGGTGAGCTTACAACTAGGAACTGGAAGCACAAGGTTTCTTTCGGGAAAACTCATTTTCTTCGCAGAAGCAGGCAGGCAGTGACTAAATCCCTGGCAACTACAATGCTTTTCAGGTATCTTCCAGGACGCATGAACGGAGCTTTCCTAATGAGAAAACAAGCCTTGTGCCATCAGTCTCCAATTTCTAGGTTGACACGCAGCATACACGGAGGACCAGAGCTTCCTGGCTCTCTGCAGTGTTCTGTTACCGAAACGGGTGCTGAAGGAATGTTCCTAGGAGTCTTGGAAAGCTTACTACCGCTAAACTAAAGAAGAACAGCGATGAAGGCCTCATGCAACTGCTGCATGCCTCCCGCTTTGCAAGGGTAATCAGGGCTTTACTTGGAGGTTGGTGCTCACGTTGACTCTCACTTTTGGTATAGAGGAGCGCAGGTTGAGCTTCCAACTTGGAACTGGAAGCACAAAGTTTCTTTCCAGAAAACTCATTTTCTTCTCTGAGCCATGCCGGCAGTAACTCAAAGCACCGTAACAACAGTGCTTTTCTGGTAGCTTGGAGACTGCATGAGTGGAGCTTTCAAAATGGGAAAGCAAGATCTGTGTCTCAGTCTCACATTTCCTGATTGACACGCAGCATAAGGACATGTTGATGTTAACAAGTCAAAAGAGATTCAGGATACACAGTGGGGCTTTCCCTGATTCAACTTTTTTCTACGACAGCTTATCTGCCTGCAGCAACGTGCCTAAACAAAGGATGCGTGAGGGAGACAGGTGCCTGTGCTTCCTCCAAAGACCTGCAGTGTTACACCAAGAACAGTGCTTAAATTGTACTTGGATGCAAGCCGACCACCTCCTTCAGGATGCGTGACTCTAAGTGTAAAAGGTGAAAAGGGATTCGAAGCAGAGTGTTTTTCTCAATAGAGTTCAGCTAGGGGAATGAGGTTACATCCATTGCATGGAGGACAGTCTAGAAGTGTGATCCTGAATCCTGTGTAGAGCTGAGGTCATCTGGCTCTCCCAGGGAGGAGTGCAGTGTGTTGCCTTTCTCTAGCCAACACTGAGGTGTTCAAAAAGGCCTACGGGGCAGAAGTTGCTTAGCTGGCCCTGAGCTTCTTGGCTCTACTCAGTATACTGGTACTGAAACGGTTTCTAAAGCAAGGTCCCTAGGAGTCTGGGAAAGCTTACTACGGTGAAACTAAAGCAGGTCAGTGAAGAAGGCCTCATGGAGCTGCTCCATGCCTCCCGTTTGGCAAGGGAAATCAGGGCCTTCCTTCGAGGCTAGGGCTCACGTTGACTTTGACTTTAGGTATAGAGCAGAGCAGGGTGAGCTTCCAACTAGGAACTGGAAGCACAAGTTTCTTACGGGATAACTCAATATCTTCTCAGAAACATGCCGGCAGTGACTACAACTCTGGCAACAGCAATGCTTTTCAGGTATCTTCGTGGCCACATGAACGGAGCTTTCATAATGGGCAAACAGGCCTTGTGCACCAGTCTCCAATTTCTAGGTTGACACGCAGCATACTCCCTGAACCAGGGCTTCCTGGCTCTAGGCAATTTTCTGATATCGAAACAGGTGCTGAAGCAGGGTCTTTAGGAGTCTTGGAAAGCTTATTACCGTTAAACTAAAGCAGAACAGCGTTGAAAGCCTCAGGGAACTGCTGCTTGCCTCCCGTTTTGTAAGGCTATTCAGGGCCTTACATAGAGACTGGCGCTCCCTTGACTTTAACTTTAGTTACCGTGCAGAGCAAGGGAAGCTTCCAAATAGGAAATGGAAGCACAAGGTTTCATATGGGAAAACTGAATATCTTATCAGAACTATGCATGCAGTGACTAAAACCCCGGCAACAACAAAGCCTTTCAGGAATCTTCGAGGCCGCATAAACGGTGCTTTCATAATGGGCAAACAAGCCTTGTGCCATCAGTCTTCAATATGTAAGTTGATACGCAGCATTCACGCAGGACGAAAGCTTCCTGGCTCTAGGCAGTTTTCTGATACCGAAACGGGTGCTGAAGCCAGGTCTCTAGGAGTATTGGAAAGCTTACTACCGTAAAACTAAAGCAGAGCAGCGTTGAAGTCCTCATGGAGATGCTGCATGCCTCCCGTTTTGTAAGGCTATTCAGGGCCTTACTTCGAGGCAAGTGCTCCCCTTGACTTTCACTTTAGTTATAGAGCAGAGCAGGGTGAGCTTCCAACTAGGAACTGGAAGCACAAGGTTTCTTTCGGGAAAACTCATTTTCTTCGCAGAAGCAGGCAGGCAGTGACTAAATCCCTGGCAACAACAATGCTTTTCAGGTATCTTCGAGGCCGCATGAACGGAGCTTTCCTAATGAGAAAACAAGCCTTGTGCCATCAGTCTCCAATTTCTAGGTTGACACGCAGCATATACGGAGGACCAGAGCTTCCTGGCTCTCTGCAGTGTTCTGTTACCGAAACGGGTGCTGAAGGAAGGTTCCTAGGAATCTTGGAAAGCTTACTACCGCTAAACTAAAGAAGAACAGCGATGAAGGCCTCATGGAACTGCTGCATGCCTCCCGCTTTGCAAGGATAATCAGGGCCTTACTTGGAGGTTGGTGCTCACGTTGACTCTCACTTTTGGTATAGAGGAGCGCAGGTTGAGCTTCCAACTTGGAACTGGAAGCACAAAGTTTCTTTCCAGAAAACTCATTTTCTTCTCTGAGCCATGCCGGCAGTAACTCAAAGCACCGTAACAACAGTGCTTTTCTGGTAGCTTGGAGACTGCATGAGTGGAGCTTTCAAATGGGAAAGCAAGATCTGTGTCTCAGTCTCACATTTCCTGATTGACACGCAGCATAAGGACATGTTGATGTTAACAAGTCAAAAGAGATTCAGGATACACAGTGGGGCTTTCCCTGATTCAACTTTTTTCTACGACAGCTTATCTGCCTGCAGCAACGTGCCTAAACAAAGGATGCGTGAGGGAGACAGGTGCCTGTGCTTCCTCCAAAGACCTGCAGTGTTACACCAAGAACAGTGCTTAAATTGTACTTGGATGCAAGCCGACCACCTCCTTCAGGATGCGTGACTCTAAGTGTAAAAGGTGAAAAGGGATTCGAAGCAGAGTGTTTTTCTCAATAGAGTTCAGCTAGGGGAATGAGGTTACATCCATTGCATGGAGGACAGTCTAGAAGTGTGATCCTGAATCCTGTGTAGAACTGAGGTCATCTGGCTCTCCCAGGGAGGAGTGCAGTGTGTTGCCTTTCTCTAGCCAACACTGAGGTGTTCCAAAAGGCCTACGGGGCAGAAGTTGCTTAGCTGGCCCTGAGCTTCTTGGCTCTACTCAGTATACTGGTACTGAAACGGTTTCTAAAGCAAGGTCCCTAGGAGTCTGGGAAAGCTTACTACGGTGAAACTAAAGCAGAACAGTGAAGAAGGCCTCATGGAGCTGCTCCATGCCTCCCATTTGGCAAGGGAAATCAGGGACTTCCTTCGAGGCTAGGGCTCACGTTGACTTTGACTTTAGGTATAGAGCAGAGCAGGGTGAGCTTCCAACTAGGAACTGGAAGCACAAGTTTCTTACGGGATAACTCAATATCTTCTCAGAAACATGCCGGCAGTGACTACAACTCTGGCAACAGCAATGCTTTTCAGGTATCTTCGTGGCCACATGAACGGAGCTTTCATAATGGGCAAACAGGCCTTCTGCCCCAGTCTCCAATTTCTAGGTTGACACGCAGCATACTCCCTGAACCAGGGCTTCCTGGCTCTAGGCAATTTTCTGATATCGAAACAGGTGCTGAAGCAGGGTCTTTAGGAGTCTTGGAAAGCTTATTACCGTTAAACTAAAGCAGAACAGCGTTGAAAGCCTCAGGGAACTGCTGCTTGCCTCCCGTTTTGTAAGGATATTCAGGGCCTTACATAGAGGCTGGCGCTCCCTTGACTTTAACTTTAGTTACAGTGCAGAGCAAGGGGAGCTTCCAGCTAGGAAATGGAAGCACAAGGTTTCTTATGGGAAAACTCAATATCTTATCAGAACTATGCATGCAGTGACTAAAACCCCAGCAACAACAAAGCCTTTCAGGAATCTTCGAGGCCGCATAAACGGTGCTTTCATAATGGGCAAACAAGCCTTGTGCCATCAGTCTTCAATATGTAAGTTGATACGCAGCATTCACGCAGGACGAAAGCTTCCTGGCTCTAGGCAGTTTTCTGATACCGAAACGGGTGCTGAAGCCAGGTCTCTAGGAGTAATGGAAAGCTTACTACCGTAAAACTAAAGCAGAGCAGCGTTGAAGTCCTCATGGAGATGCTGCATGCCTCCCGTTTTGTAAGGCTATTCAGGGCCTTACTTCGAGGCAAGTGCTCCCCTTGACTTTCACTTTAGTTATAGAGCAGAGCAGGGTGAGCTTCCAACTAGGAACTGGAAGCACAAGGTTTCTTTCGGGAAAACTCATTTTCCTCGCAGAAGCAGGCAGGCAGTGACTAAATCCCTGGCAACAACAATGTTTTTCAGGTATCTTCGAGGCCGCATGAACGGAGCTTTCCTAATGAGAAAACAAGCCTTGTGCCATCAGTCTCCAATTTCTAGGTTGACACGCAGCATATACGGAGGACCAGAGCTTCTTGGCTCTCTGCAGTGTTCTGTTACCGAAACGGGTGCTGAAGGAAGGTTCCTAGGAGTCTTGGAAAGCTTACTACCGCTAAACTAAAGAAGAACAGCGATGAAGGCCTCATAGAACTGCTGCATGCCTCCCGCTTTGCAAGGATAATCAGGGCCTTACTTGGAGGTTGGTGCTCACGTTGACTCTCACTTTTGGTATAGAGGAGCGCAGGTTGAGCTTCCAACTTGGAACTGGAAGCACAAAGTTTCTTTAAAGAAAACTCATATTCTTCTCTGAGCCATGCCGGCAGTAACTCAAAGCACCGTAACAACAGTGCTTTTCTGGTAGCTTCGAGACTGCATGAGTGGACCTTTCAAAATGGGAAAGCAAGATCTGTGTCTCAGTCTCACATTTCCAGATTGACAAGCAGAAGAAGGACATGTTGATGTTAACAACTCAAAAGAGATTCAGGATACCCAGTGGGGTTTCCCTGATTCAACTTTTTTCTACGACAGCTTATCTGCCTGCAGCAAAGTGCCTAAACAAAGGATGCGTGAGGGAGACAGGTGCCTGTGCTTCTTCCAAAGACCTGCAGTGTTACACCAAGAACAGTGCTTAAATTGTACTTAGATGCAAGCCGACCACCTCCTTAGGATGCGTGACTATAAGTGCAAAAGGTGAAAAGGGATTCGAAGCAGAGTGTTTTTCTCAATAGAGTTCAGCTAGGGGAATGAGGTTACATCCATTGCATGGAGGACAGTCTAGGAGTGTGTTCCTGAATCCTGTGTAGAGCTGAGGTCATCTGGCTCTCCCAGGGAGGAGTGCAGTGTGTTGCCTTTCTCTAGCCAACACTGAGGTGTTCCAAAAGGCCTACGGGGCAGAAGTAGCTTAGCTGGCCCTGAGCTTCTTGGCTCTACTCAGTATACTGGTACTGAAACGGTTTCTAAAGCAAGGTCCCTAGGAGTCTGGGAAAGCTTACTACGGTGAAACTAAAGCAGAACAGTGAAGAAGGCTTCATGGAGCTGCTCCATGCCTCCCGTTTGGCAAGGGAAATCAGGGACTTCCTTCGAGGCTAGGGCTCACGTTGACTTTGACTTTAGGTATAGAGCAGAGCAGGGTGAGCTTCCAACTAGGAACTGGAAGCACAAGTTTCTTACGGGATAACTCAATATCTTCTCAGAAACATGCCGGCAGTGACTACAACTCTGGCAACAGCAATGCTTTTCAGGTATCTTCGTGGCCACATGAACGGAGCTTTCATAATGGGCAAACAGGCCTTGTGCCCCAGTCTCCAATTTCTAGGTTGACACGCAGCATACTCGCTGAACCAGGGCTTCCTGGCTCTAGGCAATTTTCTGATATCGAAACAGGTGCTGAAGCAGGGTCTTTAGGAGTCTTGGAAAGCTTATTACCGTTAAACTAAAGCAGAACAGCGTTGAAAGCCTCAGGGAACTGCTGCTTGCCTCCCGTTTTGTAAGGCTATTCAGGGCCTTACATAGAGGCTGGCGCTCCCTTCACTTTAACTTTAGTTACCGTGCAGTGCAAGGGGAGCTTCCAACTAGGAACTGGAAGCACAAGGTTTCATATGGGAAAACTCAATATCTTATCAGAACTATGCATGCAGTGACTAAAACCCCGGCAACAACAAAGCCTTTCAGGAATCTTCGAGGCCGCATAAACGGTGCTTTCATAATGGGCAAACAAGCCTTGTGCCATCAGTCTTCAATATGTAAGTTGATACGCAGCATTCACGCAGGACGAAAGCTTCCTGGCTCTAGGCAGTTTTCTGATACCGAAACGGGTGCTGAAGCCAGGTCTCTAGGAGTATTGGAAAGCTTACTACCGTAAAACTAAAGCAGAGCAGCGTTGAAGTCCTCATGGAGATGCTGCATGCCTCCCGTTTTGTAAGGCTATTCAGGGCCTTACTTCGAGGCAAGTGCTCCCCTTGACTTTCACTTTAGTTATAGAGCAGAGCAGGGTGAGCTTCCAACTAGGAACTGGAAGCACAAGGTTTCTTTCGGGAAAACTCATTTTCCTCGCAGAAGCAGGCAGGCAGTGACTAAATCCCTGGCAACAACAATGCTTTTCAGGTATCTTCGAGGCCGCATGAACGGAGCTTTCCTAATGAGAAAACAAGCCTTGTGCCATCAGTCTCCAATTTCTAGGTTGACACGCAGCATACACGGAGGACCAGAGCTTCCTGGCTCTCTGCGGTGTTCTGTTACCGAAACGGGTGCTGAAGGAAGGTTCCTAGGAGTCTTGGAAAGCTTACTACCGCTAAACTAAAGAAGAACAGCGATGAAGGCCTCATGGAACTGCTGCATGCCTCCCGCTTTGCAAGGATAATCAGGGCCTTACTTGGAGGATGGTGCTCACGTTGACTCTCACTTTTGGTATAGAGGAGCGCAGGTTGAGCTTCCAACTTGGAACTGGAAGCACAAAGTTTCTTTCCAGAAAACTCATTTTCTTCTCTGAGCCATGCCGGCAGTAACTCAAAGCACCGTAACAACAGTGCTTTTCTGGTAGCTTCGAGACTGCATGAGTGGACCTTTCAAAATGGGAAAGCAAGATCTGTGTCTCAGTCTCACATTTCCTGATTGACACGCAGCATAAGGACATGTTGATGTTAACAAGTCAAAAGAGATTCAGGATACACAGTGGGGCTTTCCCTGATTCAACTTTTTTCTACGACAGCTTATCTGCCTGCAGCAACGTGCCTAAACAAAGGATGCGTGAGGGAGACAGGTGCCTGTGCTTCTTCCAAAGACCTGCAGTGTTACACCAAGAACAGTGCTTAAATTGTACTTGGATGCAAGCTGACCACCTCCTTGAGGATGCGTGACTCTAAGTGCAAAAGGTGAAAAGGGATTCGAAGCAGAGTGTTTTTCTCAATAGAGTTCAGCTAGGGGAATGAGGTTACATCCATTGCATGGAGGACAGTCTAGGAGTGTGTTCCTGAATCCTGTGTAGAGCTGAGGTCATCTGGCTCTCCCAGGGAGGAGTGCAGTGTGTTGCCTTTCTCTAGCCAACACTGAGGTGTTCCAAAAGGCCTACGGGGCAGAAGTAGCTTAGCTGGCCCTGAGCTTCTTGGCTCTACTCAGTATACTGGTACTGAAACGGTTTCTAAAGCAAGGTCCCTAGGAGTCTGGGAAAGCTTACTACGGTGAAACTAAAGCAGAACAGTGAAGAAGGCCTCATGGAGCTGCTCCATGCCTCCCGTTTGGCAAGGGAAATCAGGGACTTCCTTCGAGGCTAGGGCTCACGTTGACTTTGACTTTAGGTATAGAGCAGAGCAGGGTGAGCTTCCAACTAGGAACTGGAAGCACAAGGTTTCTTATGGGATAACTCAATATCTTCTCAGAAACATGCCGGCAGTGACTACAACTCTGGCAACAGCAATGCTTTTCTGGTATATACGAGGCCACATGAACGGAGCTTTCATAATGGGCAAACAGGCCTTGTGCCATCAGTCTCCAATTTCTAGGTTGACACGCAGCATACTCGCTGAACCAGGGCTTCCTGGCTCTAGGCAATTTTCTGATATCGAAACGGGTGCTGAAGCAGGGTCTTTAGGAGTCTTGGAAAGCTTACTACCGTTAAACTAAAGCAGAACAGCGTTGAAAGCCTCAGGGAACTGCTGCATGCCTCCCGTTTTGTAAGGATATTCAGGGCCTTACATAGAGGCTGGCGCTCCCTTGACTTTAGTTACGGTGCAGAGCAAGGGGAGCTTCCAACTAGGAACTGGAAGCACAAGGTTTCTTATGGGAAAACTCAATATCTTATCAGAACTATGCATGCAGTGACTAAAACCCCAGCAACAACAAAGCCTTTCAGGAATCTTCGAGGCCGCATAAACGGTGCTTTCATAATGGGCAAACAAGCCTTGTGCCATCAGTCTTCAATATGTAAGTTGATACGCAGCATTCACGCAGGACGAAAGCTTCCTGGCTCTTGGCAGTTTTCTGATACCGAAACGGGTGCTGAAGCCAGGTCTCTAGGAGTATTGGAAAGCTTACTACCGTAAAACTAAAGCAGAGCAGCGTTGAAGTCCTCATGGAGATGCTACATGCCTCCCGTTTTGTAAGGCTATTCAGGGCCTTACTTCGAGGCAAGTGCTCCCCTTGACTTTCACTTTAGTTATAGAGCAGAGCAGGGTGAGCTTCCAACTAGGAACTGGAAGCACAAGGTTTCTTTCGGGAAAACTCATTTTCTTCGCAGAAGCAGGCAGGCAGTGACTAAATCCCTGGCAACAACAATGCTTTTCAGGTATCTTCGAGGCCGCATGAACGGAGCTTTCCTAATGAGAAAACAAGCCTTGTGCCATCAGTCTCCAATTTCTAGGTTGACACGCAGCATATACGGAGGACCAGAGCTTCCTGGCTCTCTGCGGTGTTCTGTTACCGAAACGGGTGCTGAAGGAAGGTTCCTAGGAATCTTGGAAAGCTTACTACCGCTAAACTAAAGAAGAACAGCGATGAAGGCCTCATGGAACTGCTGCTGCCTCCCGCTTTGCAAGGATAATCAGGGCCTTACTTGGAGGTTGGTGCTCACGTTGACTCTCACTTTTGGTATAGAGGAGCGCAGGTTGAGCTTCCAACTTGGAACTGGAAGCACAAAGTTTCTTTCCAGAAAACTCATTTTCTTCTCTGAGCCATGCCGGCAGTAACTCAAAGCACCGTAACAACAGTGCTTTTCTGGTAGCTTCGAGACTGCATGAGTGGACCTTTCAAAATGGGAAAGCAAGATCTCTGTCTCAGTCTCACATTTCCAGATTGACAAGCAGAAGAAGGACATGTTGATGTTAACAACTCAAAAGAGATTCAGGATACCCAGTGGGGTTTCCCTGATTCAACTTTTTTCTACGACAGCTTATCTGCCTGCAGCAAAGTGCCTAAACAAAGGATGCGTGAGGGAGACAGGTGCCTGTGCTTCTTCCAAAGACCTGTAGTGTTACACCAAGAACAGTGCTTAAATTGTACTTAGATGCAAGCCGACCACCTCCTTAGGATGCGTGACTCTAAGTGCAAAAGGTGAAAAGGGATTCGAAGCAGAGTGTTTTTCTCAATAGAGTTCAGCTAGGGGAATGAGGTTACATCCATTGCATGGAGGACAGTCTAGGAGTGTGTTCCTGAATCCTGTGTAGAGCTGAGGTCATCTGGCTCTCCCAGGGAGGAGTGCAGTGTGTTGCCTTTCTCTAGCCAACACTGAGGTGTTCCAAAAGGCCTACGGGGCAGAAGTAGCTTAGCTGGCCCTGAGCTTCTTGGCTCTACTCAGTATACTGGTACTGAAACGGTTTCTAAAGCAAGGTCCCTAGGAGTCTGGGAAAGCTTACTACGGTGAAACTAAAGCAGAACAGTGAAGAAGGCTTCATGGAGCTGCTCCATGCCTCCCGTTTGGCAAGGGAAATCAGGGACTTCCTTCGAGGCTAGGGCTCACGTTGACTTTGACTTTAGGTATAGAGCAGAGCAGGGTGAGCTTCCAACTAGGAACTGGAAGCACAATTTTCTTACGGGATAACTCAATATCTTCTCAGAAACATGCCGGCAGTGACTACAACTCTGGCAACAGCAATGCTTTTCAGGTATATTCGTGGCCACATGAACGGAGCTTTCATAATGGGCAAACAGGCCTTGTGCCCCAGTCTCCAATTTCTAGGTTGACACGCAGCATACTCCCTGAACCAGGGCTTCCTGGCTCTAGGCAATTTTCTGATATCGAAACGGGTGCTGAAGCAGGGTCTTTAGGAGTCTTGGAAAGCTTACTACCGTTAAACTAAAGCAGAACAGCGTTGAAAGCCTCAGGGAACTGCTGCATGCCTCCCGTTTTGTAAGGATATTCAGGGCCTTACATAGAGGCTGGCGCTCCCTTGACTTTAGTTACGGTGCAGAGCAAGGGGAGCTTCCAACTAGGAACTGGAAGCACAAGGTTTCTTATGGGAAAACTCAATATCTTATCAGAACTATGCATGCAGTGACTAAAACCCCAGCAACAACAAAGCCGTTCAGGAATCTTCGGGGCCGCATAAATGGTGCTTTCATAATGGGCAAACAAGCCTTGTGCCATCAGTCTTCAATATGTAAGTTGATAGGCAGCATTCACGTAGGACGAAAGCTTCCTGGCTCTAGGCAGTTTTCTGATACCGAAACGGGTGCTGAAGCAGGGTCTTTAGGAGACTTGGAAAGCTTACTACCGTTAAACTAAAGCAGAACAGCGTTGAAAGCCTCAGGGAACTGCTGCATGCCTCCCGTTTTGTAAGGATATTCAGGGCCTTACATAGAGGCTGGCGCTCCCTTGACTTTAACTTTAGTTACAGTGCAGAGCAAGGGGAGCTTCCAACTAGGAACTGGAAGCACAAGGTTTCTTATGGGAAAACTCAATATCTTATCAGAACTATGCATGCAGTGACTAAAACCCCAGCAACAACAAAGCCTTTCAGGAATCTTCGAGGCCGCATAAACGGTGCTTTCATAATGGGCAAACAAGCCTTGTGCCATCAGTCTTCAATATGTAAGTTGATACGCAGCATTCACGCAGGACGAAAGCTTCCTGGCTCTAGGCAGTTTTCTGATACCGAAACGGGTGCTGAAGCCAGGTCTCTAGGAGTATTGGAAAGCTTACTACCGTAAAACTAAAGCAGAGCAGCGTTGAAGTCCTCATGGAGATGCTGCATGCCTCCCGTTTTGTAAGGCTATTCAGGGCCTTACTTCGAGGCAAGTGCTCCCCTTGACTTTCACTTTAGTTATAGAGCAGAGCAGGGTGAGCTTCCAACTAGGAACTGGAAGCACAAGGTTTCTTTCGGGAAAACTCATTTTCTTCGCAGAAGCAGGCAGGCAGTGACTAAATCCCTGGCAACAACAATGCTTTTCAGGTATCTTCGAGGCCGCATGAACGGAGCTTTCCTAATGAGAAAACAAGCTTTGTGCCATCAGTCTCCAATTTCTAGGTTGTAACGCAGCATATACGGAGGACCAGAGCTTCCTGGCTCTCTGCAGTGTTCTGTTACCGAAACGGGTGCTGAAGGAAGGTTCCTAGGAATCTTGGAAAGCTTACTACCGCTAAACTAAAGAAGAACAGCGATGAAGGCCTCATGGAACTGCTGCATGCCTCCCGCTTTGCAAGGATAATCAGGGCCTTACTTGGAG